>NC_090762.1:10872901-10875401 GCF_036898095.1 Palaemon carinicauda | reverse complement strand
TTAATAAAACCCACTATAGTCCATTTCTTTTAGCGATGCATATTTGCACCGACTCGCGGCGGTGCCCTTTCAGCTCGGAAAAGTTTCCTGATCGCTGATTGGTTAGAATTATCTTGTCCAACCAATCAGCGATCCGGAAACTTTTCCGAGCTAAAAGGGCACCGCTGCGAGTCGGTGCCAATATGTATCACTAAAAGAAATGGACTATAGAAACTGTAGAAAGCGTGAAAATCATTATTAAAGAGGTGAAATCGGTCGGAAACCGGATTACTAGATTGGGAAAAACATCTAGAATCGTCATTTATCGACGAAATCAGCTGAAGTATACAACTACTGTATTTAAAAGATTGAAAGGTCACTCATGAATGGCAGAGGCAAAGGACAGTGATAATGCCTGGTGACTCAGCACGTAGATCTATAGGCTCCCCTCAAACCTCCTTCCTTAACTCAAGGATGGTGAGGTTGCAAATACTACAAGAAACTGTCGAGCTTGGACGGGACTCGAAGTCCAGTCCAGCAGATTGCCTGGCAGGACGTTTCCTTTAGGTTGATATATTAAAAGGGAATGTACGTTAGATGTTATTCATCTGTGGTAGAAATATCTATCCCGGATTGAACATTCCACCACCAAACTGCTATTCGGAAAACAACTGAGAAATCAAGTGAAAAAAGAACTGTTTTTACCGTAATTACAAAGTTTGGAAGAATAATTGAGTCTCGTGTCCTTGAGACGTCCATGTTTTGAAAGGCAGTTTTATAATGTTTCCTTTTTTTTTTTTTTTTTTTTTTTTTTTTTTTTTTTTTTTTTTCTCCGTGCAGACACTTGATAGTACCCGCACGAAATGCGTGTGAACTTTGATGATATCAGTCAGATATCGGATATAATCAGAATCTTTCATAATTCACATTCCACAAACAAAGTTTTCCTTTTACGTTTTAAATTGATTTGAATCCTTCATTCAAAGTAGTTTTAAAGCTACGGTAATATTGCAGCGAGTGGAAATTCTGTTAATTCTTCAGTTTTATTACTTCAGAATGCATATTATGCATTCATTGCTATTATTGCAATTTTCTATAACATACATATATGTGAGATACGTTATTTTATTTATGTTTTTTTATTTGTTTTTTGAAAACTTAAACCCCATAATATGGATCAACCAAAAATGCAATCTTTAATAACAAAAATCATAAAATAATTACTTTTCAGCCTTTTGGGTTACATTGTAAACCTTCCCCCCGTTCGCATCAATCTTCTATGGTTTGCTGCAAATTTCGGTAATTTGTTAATTCACTTTCACCTCTTATCTTATATTTTCAATTATTTGGACTCTCTCTCTCTCTCTCTCTCTCTCTCTCTCTCTCTCTCTCTCTCTCTCTCTCTCTCTCTCCACAAACTCTAAGGCTGTTTGATCATTCCTCTATACCATTGACTTCAAAGACGGCGAATTCTCGCCCTAACAATATGTTCATTTCCGTACTTCCTGAATTCCTAACCCGTTTAATTTGTTTATCCTGTGTCTTTAGAAGAGCTTGCTGAACAAGTCAAGCTCAAAACAGGCTACAAATGGTGTTTTTAAACTTTCAAATGTTCAAACTTGCAGCGAATGTTGAACAGACTGACATTAGTCTCTTTATGTCAGAACTATATTAATGTTACTGTTCTTATCATCGTCATCATCATCATCTCCTCCTACGCCTATTGATGCAAAGGGCCTCAGATAGATTTCGCTTGTTGTTTCTATCTTGAACTTTTAATTCAATACTTCTCCATTCATCATTTCCTACTTCACACTTCCTAGTCCTCAGCCATGTAGGCCTGGGTCTTCCAACTCTTCTAGTACCTTGTGGAGTCCAGTAGAAAGTTTGGTGAACTAATCTCTCTTGGAGAATGCGAAGAGCATGCCCAAACCATCTCCATCTACCCCTCATCATGATCGCATCCACATATGGCTCTGGAGTAATCTCTCTTATAGTTTCATTTCTAATCCTGTCCTGTATTTAACTCTCAATATCCTTGCGACGGCTTTGTTCTCAAATCTACTAAATCTATTGGAGATTGTTTCATTGTCAGACCATGACTCATGTCCATACAGTAACGCCGATATCACTAAACTGATATTTATCCTGATTTTTATATGTAATTTCAGGCGATTTGATTTCCAAATATTACTTAACCTACCCATTGACTGATTTACTGTTCATACAGTGTTTTATTTTAGTTATTCATTACTTCTCTTGTAGTTTATTTGTTTTCTTATTTCCTTTCCTCACTGTGCTATTTTTCCTTATATATATATATATATATATATATATATATATATATATATATATATATATATATATATATATATATATATATACACATATATACAGGGTATATATATACATATATACAGGGCATATATATATATATATATATATATATATATATATATTTATATATATATATATATATATATATATATATATATATATATATATATATATATATATATAT
>NC_090762.1:10852901-10870401 GCF_036898095.1 Palaemon carinicauda | reverse complement strand
TGTGTTACTTTTAGACACTAAAGTCCATTCCTTTTAGCGAGGCAGATTTGCACCGACTCGCAGCGGTGCCCTTTTAGCTCGGAAAAGTTTCCTGATCGCTGATTGGTTGGACCATTTCTTTTAGCGAGGCATATTTGCACCGACTCGCAGCGGTGCCCTTTTAGCTCGGAAAAGTTTCCTGATCGCTGATTGGATAGAATTATCTTGTCCAACCAATCAGCGATCAGGAAACTTTTCCGAGCTAAAATGGCACCGCTGCGAGTCTGTGCAAATATGCCTCGCTAAAAGAAATGGACTTAAGTGCTTCAATGGTTCATTTTTTTATATTGTTGATTCACAGGAACTAGAAAACTGCATTTTTTACATTTTTTAATACCTTATGATCTCAGATATTTCACTATCACATTAAAAAGAACCTCTTCCTCGACTGTCAGGCTCAGATTCGTGTCCAAAACGGGCAAATTAACTCTTGATTCTCAAGTGAGTTCAACAACCTCTTCTTAGATAGGAGATATAATGATCAATATTGCCCTATTCCTTTACATCGCTATCTCTTTACTTTGAATGAGGTGGCAACAAATGTGAACCTTTATCAAACTCACCTTGTTCCTTATACATGCATAGTAGGTAGTAGGTTGGCCAGAACACCAGCCACCCGTTGAGATACTACCACTAGAGAGGTATGGCATCTTTTAACTGGCCAGACAGGACTACATTAGATTCTTCTCCCTGGTTACAGTTTATTTTCCCTCTGCTTACACATACACCGAATATTCTGGCCTATTCTTTACATATTCTCCTCTGTCCTCATACACCTGACAACACTGAGATTACCAAACAATTCTTCTTCATCCAAAGGGTTACTACTGTACTGTAATTATTCCGTGGCCACTTTCCTCTTGCTAAGGGTAGAAGAGACTATTTAGCTATAGTAAGCAGCTCTTCTTGGAGAAGGACACTCCTAAATCAAACCATTGTTCTCTAGTCTTGGGTAATGCCATAGCCTCTTTACCATGGTCTTCCACTGCCTTGGGTTAAAATTCTCTTGCTTGAGGGTATACTCGGGCCCGCTATTCTATTCTATCTAATTCATATTCCTCTTGTTTTTTTATATTTATATAGGAGTTATATATTTATTTTAATGATGTTACTCTTCTTAAAACATATTTTTTTTCACTTTTTTCTCTCCTCACTGGGGTATTTTCCCTGTTGGAGCCCCTGGGCTTATAGCATCCTGCTTTTCCAACAGGGGCTGTAGCTTAGCAAGTAATGATAATAATAATAAGTTAGTAAAGGTTGGCGAGGCACCGAAACAGGGAAGATTCGTGTAACATATGCTAGGAAAACCAAAGCTACAAAGAAATAGCTCATGAAAAAACTTAATAACAACATTATGCAACTTTTATGTAAAGATCTGTACAAAGCTAATTGGCATTTCCCCCCGTAAAGTTAACCTTTACTTAGTGGGCGCCTTTTTTCGTAAAAGTTAGCAGATGGAGGAACTTCCACCCCCCCCCCAGCAGTCTCACCCTTGAGGATACGAAAACATGGTCAATACCAAGCTTATATTAAACAATGAGTTCAGATACGCCAGAGCCTAGTGAACATGATCAATACCAAGCTTACATTAAACAATGAGTTCAAATACGCCAGAGCTTAGTGAACATGATCAATACCAATCTTATATTAAACAATGAGTTCAAATACGCCAGAGCCTAGTGAACATGATCAATACCAAGCTTACATTAAACAATGAGTTCAAATACGCCAGAGCTTAGTGAACATAATCAATACCAATCTTATATTAAACAATGAGTTCAAATACGCCCGAGCCTAGTGAACATGATCAATACCAAGCTTACATTAAACAATGTGTTCAGATACGCCAGAGCTTAGTGAACATGATCAATACCAATCTTATATTAAACAATGAGTTCAGTTACGCCCAAGCCTAGTGAACATGATCGATGCCAAGCTTACATTAAACAATGAGTTCAAATACGCCAGAGCTTAGTGAACATGATCAATACCAAACTTACATTAAACAATGAGTTCAAATACACCAGAGCTTAGTGAACATGATCAATACCAATCTTATTTTAAACAATGAGTTCAAATACGCCAGAGCCTAGTGAACATGATCAATACCAAGCTTACATTAAACAATGAGTTCAGATATGCCAGAGCTTAGTGAACATGATCAATACCAATCTTATTTTAAACAATGAGTTCAAATACGCCCGAGCCTAGTGAACATGATCAATACCAAGCTTACATTAAACAATGAGTTCAGATACGCCAGAGCTTAGTGAACATGATCAATACCAATCTTATTTTAAACAATGAGTTCAAATACGCCAGAGCCTAGTGAACATGATCAATACCAAGCTTACATTAAACAATGAGTTCAGATACGCCAGAGCCTAGTGAACATAATCAATACCAATCTTATTTTAAACAATGAGTTCAAATACGCCAGAGCCTAGTGAACATGATCAATACCAAGCTTACATTAAACAATGAGTTCAGATACGCCAGAGCTTAGTGAACATGATCAATACCAATCTTATATTAAACAATGAGTTCAAATACGCCAGAGCCTAGTGAACATGATCAATACCAAGCTTACATTAAACAATGAGTTCAAATACGCCAGAGCTTAGTGAACATGATCAATACCAATCTTATATTTAACAATGAGTTCAGTTACGCCCAAGCCTAGTGAACATGATCAATGCCAAGCTTACATTAAACAATGAGTTCAAATACGCCAGAGCTTAGTGAACATGATCAATACCAAACTTACATTAAACAATGAGTTACAAATACACCAGAGCTTAGTGAACATGATCAATACCAATCTTATTTTAAACAATGAGTTCAAATACGCCAGAGCTTAGTGAACATGATCAATGCCAATCTTATATTAAACAATGAGTTCAGTTACGCCAAAGCCTAGTGAACATGATCAATGCCAAGCTTACATTAAACAATGAGTTCAAATACGCCAGAGCTTAGTGAACATGATCAATACCAATCTTATATTAAACAATGAGTTCAGTTACGCCCAAGCCTAGTGAACATGATCAATGCCAAGCTTACATTAAACAATGAGTTCAAATACGCCAGAGCTTAGTGAACATGATCAATACCAAACTTACATTAAACAATGAGTTCAAATACACCAGAGCTTAGTGAACATGATCAATACCAATCTTATTTTAAACAATGAGTTCAAATACGCCAGAGCCTAGTGAACATGATCAATACCAAGCTTACATTAAACAATGAGTTCAGTTACGCCCAAGCCTAGTGAACATGATCAATGCCAAGCTTACATTAAACAATGAGTTCAAATACGCCAGAGCTTAGTGAACATGATCAATACCAATCTTATATTAAACAATGAGTTCAAATACGCCTGAGCCTAGTGAACATGATCAATACCAAGCTTACATTAAACAATGAGTTCAGTTACGCCCAAGCCTAGTGAACATGATCAATGCCAAGCTTACATTAAACAATGAGTTCAAATACGCCAGAGCTTAGTGAACATGATCAATACCAATCTTATTTTAAACAATGAGTTCAAATACGCCAGAGCCTAGTGAACATGATCAATACCAAGCTTACATTAAACAATGAGTTCAGTTACGCCCAAGCCTAGTGAACATGATCAATGCCAAGCTTACATTAAACAATGAGTTCAAATACGCCAGAGCTTAGTGAACATGATCAATACCAATCTTATTTTAAACAATGAGTTCAAATACGCCAGAGCTTAGTGAACATGATCAATACCAAACTTACATTAAACAATGAGTTCAAATACACCAGAGCTTAGTGAACATGATCAATACCAATCTTATTTTAAACAATGAGTTCAAATACGCCAGAGCCTAGTGAACATGATCAATACCAAACTTACATTAAACAATGAGTTCAAATACACCAGAGCTTAGTGAACATGATCAATACCAATCTTATTTTAAACAATGAGTTCAAATACGCCAGAGCTTAGTGAACATGATCAATGCCAATCTTATATTAAACAATGAGTTCAGTTACGCCCAAGCCTAGTGAACATGATCAATGCCAAGCTTACATTAAACAATGAGTTCAAATACGCCAGAGCTTAGTGAACATGATCAATACCAAACTTACATTAAACAATGAGTTCAAATACACCAGAGCTTAGTGAACATGATCAATACCAAACTTACATTAAACAATGAGTTCAAATACGCCAGAGCTTAGTGAACATGATCAATACCAATCTTATATTAAACAATGAGTTCAGTTACGCCCAAGCCTAGTGAACATGATCAATGCCAAGCTTACATTAAACAATGAGTTCAAATACGCCAGAGCTTAGTGAACATGATCAATACCAAACTTACATTAAACAATGAGTTCAAATACACCAGAGCTTAGTGAACATGATCAATACCAATCTTATTTTAAACAATGAGTTCAAATACGCCAGAGCCTAGTGAACATGATCAATACCAAGCTTACATTAAACAATGAGTTCAAATACGCCAGAGCTTAGTGAACATGATCAATACCAAACTTACATTAAACAATGAGTTCAAATACACCAGAGCCTAGTGAACATGATCAATACCAAGCTTACATTAAACAATGAGTTCAGTTACGCCAGAGCCTAGTGAACATAATCAATACCAAGCTTACATTAAACAATGAGTTCAAATACGCCAGAGCTTAGTGAACATGATCAATACCAATCTTATTTTAAACAATGAGTTCAAATACGCCAGAGCCTAGTGATCATGATCAATACCAAGCTTACGTTAAACAATGAGTTCAAATACGCCAGAGCCTAGTGAACATGATCAATACCAAGCTTACATTAAACAATGAGTTCAAATACGCCAGAGCTTAGTGAACATGATCAATACCAAACTTACATTAAACAATGAGTTCAAATACACCAGAGCCTAGTGAACATGATCAATACCAAGCTTACATTAAACAATGAGTTCAGTTACGCCAGAGCCTAGTGAACATGATCAATACCAAGCTTACATTAAACAATGAGTTCAAATACGCCAGAGCTTAGTGAACATGATCAATACCAATCTTATTTTAAACAATGAGTTCAAATACGCCAGAGCCTAGTGATCATGATCAATACCAAGCTTACATTAAACAATGAGTTCAAATACGCCAGAGCCTAGTGAACATGATCAATACCAAGCTTACATTAAACAATGAGTTCAAATACGCCAGAGCTTAGTGAACATGATCAATGCCAATCTTATATTAAACAATGAGTTCAGTTACGCCAGAGCTTAGTGAACATGATCAATACCAAGCTTACATTAAACAATGAGTTCAAATACGCCAGAGCCTAGTGATCATGATCAATACCAAGCTTACATTAAACAATGAGTTCAAATACGCCAGAGCCTAGTGAACATGATCAATACCAAGCTTACATTAAACAATGAGTTCAAATACGCCAGACCCTTGTGAACATGATCAATACCAAGCTTACATTAAACAATGAGTTCAAATACGCCAGACCCTTGTGAACATGATCAATACCAAGCTTACATTAAACAATGAGTTCAAATACGCCAGACCCTTGTGAACATGATCAATACCAAGCTTACATTAAACAATGAGTTCAAATACGCCAGACCCTTGTGAACATGATCAATACCAAGCTTACATTAAACAATGAGTTCAAATACGCCAGAGCCTAGTGAACATGATCAATGCCAAGCTTACATTAAACAATGAGTTCAAATACGCCAGAGCCCAGTGAACATGATCAATGCCAAGCTTACATTAAACAATGAGTTCAAATACGCCAGAGCTTAGTGAACATGATCAATGCCAAGCTTACATTAAACAATGAGTTCAAATACGCCAGAGCTTAGTGAACATGATCAATGCCAATCTTACATTAAACAATGAGTTCAGTTACGCCAGAGCTTAGTGAACATGATCAATGCCAATCTTACATTAAACAATGAGTTCAAATACGCCAGAGCCTAGTGAACATGATCAATGCCAAGCTTACATTAAACAATGAGTTCAAATACGCCAGAGCTTAGTGAACATGATCAATGCCAATCTTACATTAAACAATGAGTTCAAATACGCCAGAGCCTAGTGAACATGATCAATGCCAATCTTACATTAAACAATGAGTTCAAATACGCCAGAGCCTAGTGAACATGATCAATGCCAATCTTACATTAAACAATGAGTTCAAATACGCCAGAGCCTAGTGAACATGATCAATGCCAAGCTTACATTAAACAATGAGTTCAAATACGCCAGAGCCCAGTGAACATGATCAATGCCAAGCTTACATTAAACAATGAGTTCAAATACGCCAGAGCTTAGTGAACATGATCAATGCCAAGCTTACATTAAACAATGAGTTCAAATACGCCAGAGCTTAGTGAACATGATCAATGCCAATCTTACATTAAACAATGAGTTCAGTTACGCCCGAGCCTAGTGAACATGATCAATGCCAATCTTACATTAAACAATGAGTTCAGTTACGCCCGAGCCTAGTGAACATGATCAATGCCAAGCTTATATTAAACAATGAGTTCAAATACGCCAGAGCCTAGTGAACATGATCAATACCAAGCTTATATTAAACAATGAGTTCAAATACGCCAGAGCCTAGTGATCATGATCAATACCAATCTTATATTAAACAATGAGTTCAAATACGCCAGAGCCTAGTGAACATGATCAATACCAAGCTTACATTAAACAATGAGTTCAAATACGCCAGAGCCTAGTGAACATGATCAATACCAAGCTTACATTAAACAATGAGTTCAAATACGCCAGAGCCTAGTGAACATGATCAATACCAAGCTTACATTAAACAATGAGTTCAAATACGCCTGAGCCTAGTGAACATGATCAATACCAAGCTTACATTAAACAATGAGTTCAAATACGCCAGAGCCTAGTGAACATGATCAATACCAAGCTTACATTAAGCAATGAGTTCAAATACGCCAGAGCCTAGTGAACATGATCAATACCAAGCTTACATAAAACAATGAGTTCAAATACGCCAGAGCCTAGTGAACATGATCAATACCAAGCTTACATTAAACAATGAGTTCAAATACGCCTGAGCCTAGTGAACATGATCAATGCCAAGCTTACATTAAACAATGAGTTCAAATACGCCTGAGCCTAGTGATCATGATCAATGCCAAGCTTACATTAAACAATGAGTTCAAATACGCCTGAGCCTAGTGAACATGATCAATGCCAAGCTTACATTAAACAATGAGTTCAGTTACGCCCGAGCCTAGTGAACATGATCAATGCCAAGCTTATATTAAACAATGAGTTCAGTTACGCCCGAGCCTAGTGAACATGACCAATGCCAAGCTTACATTAAACAATGAGTTCAAATACGCCAGAGCCTAGTGAACATGATCAATACCAATCTTATATTAAACAATGAGTTCAGTTACGCCCGAGCCTAGTGAACATGATCAATGCCAAGCTTATATTAAACAATGAGTTCAGTTACGCCCGAGCCTAGTGAATATGACCAATGCCAAGCTTACATTAAACAATGAGTTCAAATACGCCAGAGCCTAGTGAACATGATCAATACCAATCTTATATTAAACAATGAGTTCAGTTACGCCCGAGCCTAGTGAACATGACCAATGCCAAGCTTACATTAAACAATGAGTTCATATACGCCTGAGCCTAGTGAACATGATCAATGCCAAGCTTACATTAAACAATGAGTTCAAATATGCCAGAGCCTAGTGAACATGATCAATACCAAGCTTACATTAAACAATGAGTTCAAATACGCCAGAGCCTAGTGAAGATGATCAATGCCAAGCTTACATTAAACAATGAGTTCAAATACGCCTGAGCCTAGTGAACATGATCAATGCCAAGCTTACATTAAACAATGAGTTCAAATACGCCAGAGCCTAGTGAACATGATCAATACCAATCTTATATTAAACAATGAGTTCAAATACGCCCGAGCCTAGTGAACATGATCAATGCCAAGCTTACATTAAACAATGAGTTCAAATACGCCAGAGCCTAGTAAACATGATCAATGCCAAGCTTACATTAAACAATGAGTTCAAATACGCCAGAGCCCAGTGAACATGATCAATGCCAAGCTTACATTAAACAATGAGTTCAAATACGCCAGAGCTTAGTGAACATGATCAATGCCAAGCTTACATTAAACAATGAGTTCAAATACGCCAGAGCTTAGTGAACATGATCAATGCCAATCTTATGTTAAACAATGAGTTCAGTTACGCCCGAGCCTAGTGAACATGATCAATGCCAATCTTATATTAAACAATGAGTTCAGTTACGCCAGAGCCTAGTGAACATGATCAATACCAAGCTTATATTAAACAATGAGTTCAAATACGCCAGAGCCTAGTGATCATGATCAATACCAATCTTATATTAAACAATGAGTTCAAATACGCCAGAGCTTAGTGAACATGATCAATACCAATCTTATATTAAACAATGAGTTCAAATACGCCTGAGCCTAGTGATCATGATCAATACCAAGCTTACATTAAACAATGAGTTCAAATACGCCAGAGCCTAGTGAACATGATCAATACCAAGCTTACATTAAACAATGAGTTCAAATACGCCAGAGCCTAGTGAACATGATCAATACCAAGCTTACATTAAACAATGAGTTCAAATACGCCAGAGCCTAGTGAACATGATCAATACCAAGCTTACATTAAACAATGAGTTCAAATACGCCAGAGCTTAGTGAACATGATCAATACCAATCTTATATTAAACAATGAGTTCAAATACGCCTGAGCCTAGTGAACATGATCAATACCAAGCTTACATTAAACAATGAGTTCAAATACGCCAGAGCCTAGTGAACATGATCAATACCAAGCTTACATTAAACAATGAGTTCAAATACACCAGAGCCTAGTGAACATGATCAATACCAAGCTTACATTAAACAATGAGTTCAAATACGCCAGAGCCTAGTGAACATGATCAATACCAAGCTTACATTAAACAATGAGTTCAAATACGCCAGAGCCTAGTGAACATGATCAATACCAAGCTTACATTAAACAATGAGTTCAAATACGCCAGAGCCTAGTGAACATGATCAATGCCAAGCTTACATTAAACAATGAGTTCAAATACGCCTGAGCCTAGTGAACATGATCAATGCCAAGCTTACATTAAACAATGAGTTCAAATACGCCTGAGCCTAGTGAACATGATCAATGCCAAGCTTACATTAAACAATGAGTTCAAATACGCCCGAGCCTAGTGAACATGATCAATGCCAAGCTTACATTAAACAATGAGTTCAAATACGCCCGAGCCTAGTGATCATGATCAATGCCAAGCTTACATTAAACAATGAGTTCAAATACGCCAGAGCCTAGTGAACATGATCAATGCCAAGCTTATATTAAACAATGAGTTCAGTTACGCCCGAGCCTAGTGAACATGATCAATGCCAATCTTATATTAAACAATGAGTTCAGTTACGCCCGAGCCTAGTGAACATGATCAATACCAATCTTATATTAAACAATGAGTTCAGTTACGCCCGAGCCTAGTGAACATGATCAATGCCAAGCTTATATTAAACAATGAGTTCAGTTACGCCCGAGCCTAGTGAACATGACCAATGCCAAGCTTACATTAAACAATGAGTTCAAATACGCCAGAGCCTAGTGAACATGATCAATACCAATCTTATATTAAACAATGAGTTCAGTTACGCCCGAGCCTAGTGAACATGACCAATGCCAAGCTTACATTAAACAATGAGTTCATATACGCCTGAGCCTAGTGAACATGATCAATGCCAAGCTTACATTAAACAATGAGTTCAAATACGCCAGAGCCTAGTGAACATGATCAATACCAATCTTATATTAAACAATGAGTTCAGTTACGCCCGAGCCTAGTGAACATGATCAATACCAAGCTTACATTAAACAATGAGTTCAAATACGCCTGAGCCTAGTGAACATGATCAATGCCAAGCTTACATTAAACAATGAGTTCAAATACGCCAGAGCCTAGTGAACATGATCAATACCAATCTTATATTAAACAATGAGTTCAGTTACGCCCGAGCCTAGTGAACATGATCAATGCCAAGCTTACATTAAACAATGAGTTCAAATACGCCAGAGCCTAGTGAACATGATCAATGCCAAGCTTACATTAAACAATGAGTTCAAATACGCCAGAGCCTAGTGAACATGATCAATGCCAAGCTTACATTAAACAATGAGTTCAAATACGCCAGAGCCTAGTGAACATGATCAATGCCAAGCTTACATTAAACAATGAGTTCAGTTACGCCCGAGCCTAGTGAACATGATCAATGCCAAGCTTACATTAAACAATGAGTTCAAATACGCCAGAGCCTAGTGAACATGATCAATACCAATCTTATATTAAACAATGAGTTCAGTTACGCCCGAGCCTAGTGAACATGATCAATGCCAAGCTTATATTAAACAATGAGGTCAGTTACGCCCGAGCCTAGTGAACATGATCAATGCCAAGCTCACATTAAACAATGAGTTCAAATACGCCAGAGCCTAGTGAACATGATCAATACCAATCTTATATTAAACAATGAGTTCAGTTACGCCCGAGCCTAGTGAACATGATCAATGCCAAGCTTACATTAAACAATGAGTTCAAATACGCCAGAGCCTAGTGAACATGATCAATGCCAAGCTTACATTAAACAATGAGTTCTAATACGCCAGAGCCTAGTGAACATGATCAATGCCAAGCTTACATTAAACAATGAGTTCAAATACGCCCGAGCCTAGTGAACATGACCAATGCCAAGCTTACATTAAACAATGAGTTCAAATACGCCCGAGCCTAGTGAACATGATCAATGCCAAGCTTACATTAAACAATGAGTTCAGTTACGCCCGAGCCTAGTGAACATGATCAATGCCAAGCTTACATTAAACAATGAGTTCAAATACGCCAGAGCCTAGTGAACATGATCAATGCCAAGCTTACATTAAACAATGAGTTCAAATACGCCAGAGCCTAGTGAACATGATCAATGCCAAGCTTACATTAAACAATGAGTTCAAATACGCCAGAGCCTAGTGAACAATGTCAATGCCAAGCTTACATTAAACAATGAGTTCAAATACGCCAGAGCCTAGTGAACATGATCAATGCCAAGCTTATATTAAACAATGAGTTCAGTTACGCCCGAGCCTAGTGAACATGATCAATGCCAAGCTTACATTAAACAATGAGTTCAAATACGCCAGAGCCTAGTGAACATGATCAATACCAATCTTATATTAAACAATGAGTTCAGTTACACCCGAGCCTAGTGAACATGATCAATGCCAAGCTTATATTAAACAATGAGTTCAGTTACGCCCGAGCCTAGTGAACATGATCAATGCCAAGCTTACATTAAACAATGAGTTCAATTACGCCAGAGCCTAGTGAACATGATCAATACCAATCTTATATTAAACAATGAGTTCAGTTACGCCCGAGCCTAGTGAACATGATCAATGCCAAGCTTATATTAAACAATGAGTTCAAATACGCCAGAGCCTAGTGAACATGATCAATACCAAGCTTATATTAAACAATGAGTTCAGTTACGCCCGAGCCTAGTGAACATGATCAATGCCAAGCTTACATTAAACAATGAGTTCAAATACGCCAGAGCCTAGTGAACATGATCAATACCAATCTTATATTAAACAATGAGTTCAGTTACGCCCGAGCCTAGTGAACATGATCAATGCCAAGCTTACATTAAACAATGAGTTCAAATACGCCAGAGCCTAGTGAACATGATCAATACCAATCTTATATTAAACAATGAGTTCAGTTACGCCCGAGCCTAGTGAACATGACCAATGCCAAGCTTATATTAAACAATGAGTTCAGTTACGCCCGAGCCTAGTGAACATGATCAATGCCAAGCTTACATTAAACAATGAGTTCAAATACGCCAGAGCCTAGTGAACATGATCAATACCAATCTTATATTAAACAATGAGTTCAGTTGCGCCCGAGCCTAGTGAACATGACCAATGCCAAGCTTATATTAAACAATGAGTTCAAATACGCCTGAGCCTAGTGAACATGATCAATGCCAAGCTTACATTAAACAATGAGTTCAAATACGCCAGAGCCTAGTGAACATGATCAATACCAAGCTTACATTAAACAATGAGTTCAAATACGCCTGAGCCTAGTGAACATGATCAATGCCAAGCTTACATTAAACAATGAGTTCAAATACGCCAGAGCCTAGTGAACATGATCAATACCAAGCTTACATTAAACAATGAGTTCAAATACGCCAGAGCCTAGTGAACATGATCAATGCCAATCTTATATTAAACAATGAGTTCAGTTACGCCCGAGCCTAGTGAACATGACCAATGCCAAGCTTATATTAAACAATGAGTTCAAATACGCCAGAGCCTAGTGAACATGATCAATGCCAATCTTATATTAAACAATGAGTTCAGTTACGCCCGAGCCTAGTGAACATGACCAATGCCAAGCTTATATTAAACAATGAGTTCAAATACGCCCGAGCCTAGTGAACATGATCAATGCCAAGCTTATATTAAACAATGAGTTCAGTTACGCCAGAGCCTAGTGAACATGATCAATGCCAAGCTTACATTAAACAATGAGTTCAGATACGCCAGAGCCTAGTGAACATGATCAATGCCAAGCTTACATTAAACAATGAGTTCAGATACGCCCGAGCCTAGTGAACATGATCAATGCCAAGCTTACATTAAACAATGAGTTCAGATACGCCAGAGCCTAGTGAACATGATCAATGCCAAGCTTACATTAAACAATGAGTTCAGATACGCCCGAGCCTAGTGAACATGATCAATGCCAAGCTTACATTAAACAATGAGTTCAGATACGCCAGAGCCTAGTGAACATGATCAATGCCAAGCTTACATTAAACAATGAGTTCAAATACGCCAGAGCCTAGTGAACATGATCAATGCCAAGCTTACATTAAACAATGAGTTCAAATACGCCAGAGCCTCGTGAACATGACCAATGCCAAGCTTACATTAAACAATGAGTTCAAATACGCCAGAGCCTAGTGAACATGACCAATGCCAAGCTTACATTAAACAATGAGTTCAAATACGCCAGAGCCTAGTGAACATGACCAATGCCAATCTTACATTAAACAATGAGTTCAAATACGCCAGAGCCTAGTGAACATGACCAATGCCAAGCTTACATTAAACAATGAGTTCAGTTACGCCCGAGCCTAGTGAACATGACCAATGCCAAGCTTACATTAAACAATGAGTTCAGTTACGCCAGAGCCTAGTGAACATGATCAATGCCAAGCTTATATTAAACAATGAGTTCAGATACGCCAGAGCCTGATTAATTATATGAAGAAATGCTTTACAATCTGTAGAAACTTGCCAGCGAATTGGAAAAAAAAAGGAAGGATATATACATCGACAGTATATAATATTAAACAAATATTTAGGCATGTGACCTTCAGCATCGACTATATTACTGCCATTGATGTGGGTTATTCAGGGTTAAGTTTTGCTGGGTGTGGATATTTCCAAAACAAAAATCTTTTCTTAATCTGCTATATCATTTTAACGTTAGATATGATCTACTATTGCCGCGTGGGGGATTATGGCCATTTGAGTATTATTATTATTATTATTATTATTATTATTATTATTATTATTATTATTATTACTATTACTAACCAAGCTACAACCCTAGTTGGAAAAGCAAGATGCTATAAGCCCAAGGGCTCCAACTTTGAAAAATAGCCCAGTGAGGAAAGGAAATGAGGAAATGATGAGAGTAAATTAACAATAAATCATTCTAAAAACAGTAACAACGTCAAAACAGATATACCCTATATAAACTATTAACAAAGTAAAAAACAGATATGTCATATATAAACTATAAAAAGACTCATGTCAGCCTGGTCAACATAAAAACATTTGCTCCAACTTTGAACTTTTGAAGTTTTTCTGATTCAACTACCCGATTAGGAAGATCATTCCACAACTTGGTCACAGCTGGAATAAAATTCACTATAACTGATACAATGGTAACTATGTAAAGTGTTTATATTTGTAATGAACTAAATGACGTCTCTCTCTCTCTCTCTCTCTCTCTCTCTCTCTCCAGTTCCAGTAACCTCGATCTAATCCCATACATGCTAGTTCGTCGACTAGAAAATCCCTCTCACCAAGAGGGGTAGAATCTCTCTCTCTCTCTCTCTCTCTCTCTCTCTCTCTCTCTCTCTCTCTCTCTCTCTCTCTCTCTCTCTCTCTCTCTCTCTCTCCCCTACTATTTACGGAAACATTTTCTACTGAAACATATGCAATGATAAGTAGATTAATTTAAAGATTTCAAGTCAGAATGAATTATACCTGGATGTCTTCTCTCTTTAATCTACACTCTGTTGACTTACGAGTTTCTGCTGAAGGGCCAACACCAACCGTATTGTGACGACTGTTTAGTACCTCTCACAGTGAGGCATTTGTTGACCGATTGCCCCAATTATAATAACTTAAGGAATAGCTATTTGTTTGGGGCTCGAGGTGAGGGTGGCAAGTTTATCCTTGCCAAGATTCTTGGGCATGATGTGTCCTACTATGCAAGTGGCATTTTTAGATTTATTTCAGAAGCAGGTCTTCTGAAAACTATCTAACTTTTATAATGACATTCAACTTTTATGGTTTTAATTGAATATTCTTTAATTTCTTTGTATATTTAAACTAAATGATATCGGCGTCAATGACCTTAGATGTCAGGATGCCTGAAAACTTTAAATCAATCAATCAATCTTTAATCTACCTTCTACAGAAGAGATAGGAAACCGATGGCTATTGTTCACCAACTTGAAAAGAAAAGAATTCTTCTAATTCTAATAAATAAAGAAAGAAATTCTAAGATCCCTGACTTACTACGATTCGTAAAGAACACATCTGGTTCACGGACCTCATCTCCATCACGTGTCGCCACTGACATTTTCAATCATCTTTCTGTGTTCAAAGTTTTTCCAAAAATTATTTTACGGGAGAGGGGATTTTAATCCTTTATCCAGGACTGCAACGCCCAAAAACTATATTTTTTTTCCACTGTGGAAAAAACTTTATCGTTTAAATATAACGCTTCACTTTCCCCTTCTTTTAATCCCTCGCCTCTTTAACCCTTTTAGCTCTTTCTGGCTTACTCTCTATTTACCTTTTATACTTTTTATACGTACTTTTTCTCCCCTCTCTCAATCTCTTTAGTTATTCATATTTATTCATTATCTTATTCCATTTCTCGTGAATGAATGCTTAATTATTCGACATGAACCGAGAAAAAAATGAAACGAAGTTCAAGTAAAAAATAAAAAATGATAAATATTTTGGAAAAATGGATACTGGGTTTGGTTCCAGGTGGTTCATTTCCAGTGCACATAGGTTCCAGCTGTAGTAAATTCCTAAAAGAGTCGACTTCATTTATATTAATCTTATAATTCTTTTAAGTATTTAATTTTTCGTGTCTGCGGTTTCCATTTTGCATGACCGCGTGAAACCCATTTCCATTTAACCTCTTGTGCTTCAGTTTTTACTTTTAAATTGTTTGACAGTTCTTTTTTTTTAATTCTTTTATTCAACTGTTAGACTTTTGTTTTGTGAATTCTTTTATTAACTGCTAGATTTTTTTTTGTGAATTCTTTTATTTAACTGCTAGACTTTTGTTTTGTGAATTCTTTTATTTAACTGCTAGATTTTTGTTTTGTGAATTCTTTTATTTAACTGCTAGACTTTTGTTTTGTGAATTCTTTTATTTAACTGCTAGATTTTTGTTTTGTGAATTCTTTTATTTAACTGCTAGACTTTTGTTTTGTGAATTCTTTTATTTAACTGTTAGACTTTTGGTTTGTATCTTTTATTTTTAACTGTTAGAATTCCGTTTGCATCTTTTTTTTTTCTTGAATTTTGAATTTTTGTTTTGGATTATTTTATTGAAACATTGTACCTTTTGTTTAGGATTTATTTATTTCTTGAAATATTTGACCTTTTGTTTCGAACAGCCCTATCTTGAAATATTCACCCCCCCCCCTTTTTTTTCTTTCTTTTTTACCAGTAATTGTGCCTTTTGGTTTAGCCTTTAATTGAGATGTTACGCCACTTTATGTTCTGGTTTTCTTCTCAGGTGTTGCATTTATTTTTGTTACTGCGTATGTGAATTACACATTCAACCTTCCTTGTTTTATCTTTTTCAGGTACTGTTTGGTTTTATCGCTGTTTTTACCAAGAATCCTCTTCTTTTAATATCGTTTTAAAAGGTGCGTATAACATAGCTTTAATTTTACTTTCTGTTAACTTTTTTTATCATTTCATTCTCATCTGTCTCCTTTGGCCATTTTATAGAAATATAAATGGGAATACTTTGAACATGAAAGACTCTATATTGTCTTTATTTTGCTCTAAAAAATCTTTCACTAGGCCGGGCATTCTATCCTATTCATTCACTTCCTGCTTTAATTAAAAACAATCAATAATCAATTCAATTATAATTGAATAAAAAAATTTATCTTTAACCTTTAGGCCATAATCTCCAATATCATTTGAATAACGGTAAATATGGTTCTACTATTGCTATTTGCGAAGGCTTAAGGCCATTGGAGTGCTATATTCCACTATAATTAATATTAGTGGGAACTATTTCGGGTACGTTGGCTTGCAATAGCTATCTAAATTCTTTAGATTTGTATTGAAAGAAATAACGTCTCTCTCTCTCTCTCTCTCTCTCTCTCTCTCTCTCTCTCTCTCTCTCTCTCTCTCTCTCTCTCTCTCTTTCATAATATTATACCTAGTAAGTTTTACCTTGATATCTTCTCCCTTATATATACACACACACACATATAATGTATATATATATATATATATATATATATATATATATATATATATATATATATATATATATATATATATATATATACATACTGTATATATGTGTGTATATATATATATATATATATATATATATATATATATATATATATATATATATATATATATGTATATATATATTTATATATACATATATATATATATATATATATATATATATATATATATATATATGTATATGTATATATATGTATATGTGTATATATATATATATATATATATATATATATATATATATATATATATATATATATATATATATAGTAGAGAAGAGAAAGGAAAGCGATGGCTATTATTACTAACTGGAAAATAATTCTCCTAATTTCGATGTCAAGAGAAATCGCTCATAATGGCGTAGCAAATATTTAACTATCGGCTTCGGTAATACCCTTTACTCAATGACATTTTATACGAAGTATTCTATTTTATTGGGCCACATATACTTTGGATGTTTTTCGGAACACGAAGGTTAT
>NC_090762.1:10820401-10847901 GCF_036898095.1 Palaemon carinicauda | reverse complement strand
CCTACCACTCAAGGGTCGTGGTAGCCCACTGGTTCCTGCCTGGTGATCCGCTGGACGGGAGATCGTGTCCTATTGTAAAGGACTTAAAGATATAAAGGTCACTCATGAATGGCAGAGGCAAGGGACTGTGACATTGCCCTAAAGACTGACCATATATTATATGATCAGCGCCCAAGCCTCCTCTCCACCCAAGCTAGGACCAAGGAGGGCCAGGCAGTGGCTGCCGATGACTCAGCAGATAGACCTATAGGCTCCCCCAAACCCCCCAACGTTAGCTCGCAAGGATGGTAAGGTTGCAGACACTAATGGCACTAACGAGTCTGAGCGGGACTCGAACCCCCGGCTGGCAAACACCAGGCAGAGACGTTACCAATCAGGACACAGCAACCCAAACTCGATAAGTTCTTGTAGCCTCTGTAACTTCACGGGGTTTTGTAGGAGCCTACAGGTCTATCTGCTGAGTCATCAGCAGCCATCATCTGGTCTTCCCTGATCCTAGCTTGGGTGGAGAGGGGGTTTGGGCGTTGACCATGTGGAAATATGGTCAGTCTCTAGGGCGTTTTCACTATCCCTTGCCCCTGCCAGTCAGGAGTAACCTTTAAACCTTCAAGGGCAAGGAGAATATTAATGGTTTAGTGGATAGACCAAAGACGGTAAGGTCATTCCGCTACCAAAGCTTGATTGATTGATTGATTTAAGGTTTTCAGGTATCCTGACATCTAGGGGACCAAAGCTTGAAGTCAAGGCGAATACCCTTCAGGTGCCACAACCTTACTTCAGATCTTTAATGATACTAATGAAAAGAAAGAAGATTGGGGTCTAACCCCGTAGGAACGATAGACTGCTTTTGAAGTGGTAAAGGAAAGGATACATAAAATTGAATGGATTCTAAAGTATGAGTTGAAGTAAATGGAATAGAGATCAAACCGGAAAGTGGAATTGTTACCAATTTTCCAGACTGAATAAATTTGGGATTGTGTTACATCAATCAGTCAGTTCAAGCAATAACTGATTGACAGTCGTGGACGAACCAATGCAAACAGATTTCAAAGTCTAGGCGTAAATGAGGTTAAGGTATGATTTTTTTCAATGTCTATCTACATCTGGATGGAGTAAAGCATATCGATGTAAAATTAGATTCAGTGTCTGGCATAAATTTAAAATATTAATAATGAAATACAATGATTAAGAAATATTCATAAATTTACAGTTTCTTGATCTTTTCACCGCAAGATTATACATACAGACATAATAAGGTTAGATTTAATCTAGAATTAAATGTTATATATATAGAAGCAACAGAGGTGGTTCGTCTCTGAATGGACCCGAACGATAAGAACATTGACTAACGAAGAGAATAGGAAATTAATCGGCTTACTACTCACGCCTGTTAGGAATTCATCACCATGTTAAGAAGATTAAGGGAAGTTTTATTACTCGTAGATAGCTCTCTTGAGATTCTTAAACGACTCGTACTTATCCCTTGCATGAAATGATTCTTGGAGCAGAAGGTCATGTCAATTCTTGTTCAGTATATCACGAAATGTAATATTAAAAGGGTTTTAGGTCTCCACTGAGACGATCTACATCATTCCCCTCGGGCGACCATTAGCCAGCAGGGACTATCACCAGCCCCCTCTAACCTCCCCCCAGGCGCCACCCTGCGGAGTAACCCCCCCCCCCCGGTAGAAGGTCTCACACTATCCGCGTCCTGGCAGGGACGCGACCTCTGAAACAGAAGCCCGCGACGCTACCAACCTAGCTATCCGGAGGTGTGTCAGGAAATAGATGCACGGCACAAGATCGGCTAGTCTGTCAAGTTTGGGTATAACAGTGTTTAGCTCAATCAATAATTCCAAGATGGAGGCTGTTTGATAATTTTTCATTTTGCCATATGAATATTGAAAGTGCGTCATGCGTTTATACTGTCATGTATGTCGGTATATATTGGTACATACACATATATGAATATATATGTTTATATATACATACAGGTATATTATTATTAGTAGTAGTAGTAGTAGTAGTAGTAGTAGTAGTAGTAGTAGTGTTATTAGCTAAGGTACAACCCTAGTTAGAAAAGCAGGATGCTCTAAACCCAAGGGGTTCAAAATTGAAAATAGCCGAGTGACGAAAGGAAATAAGGAAATAGATAGGCTGAACTATATGACAAGTAATGAACAATTAAAGTAAAATATTTTAAGAATAGTAACATTAGAGTACATCTTTCTTATATAAAAACGTTCGCTGCAAGTTTGAAAATTTGAAGTTCCACCGATTCAACTACCTGATTAGGGCGATCATTACACAATTTGGTCATAGCTGGAAAATAATTCTAGAATACTGTGTAGTATTGAGCCTTACGATGAAGGCATAGTTATTAAAATTAAATTTATACCTAGTATTACGAGTAGGATGGTACAGTCTGCGAAGATCTGAATGCAAAGAATGGCCTGAATTTTGAAAAATATTATGTAACTTGCATAAAGAACTAACTGAATGATGGTGCCAGATATTTATATCTGGATCAGGAATAAGAAATTTAATAGACGGTAAGTTCGTGTCCAACAAATAAAGAAGAGATTTAGAAGATCAGACATTAGAACAATATTCAAAACAAGGCAAAAAATAGAAATAATGAGATAAACCAGAAGAGAATATGATCTATACAAAAACTTATAACGAAATACTTGATAGGATGATCTCATAAATAACTGAATAGCCAGATGAATTTCGCCGTAATTCCAGAGTTTCTAATAGCATTGCTGATTTTCGTTCTCTCCTAAATACAGAGCTTTTTCGTATCTAACTCAATGTGCTAATTCGCTCTGGTGAAAATTGGGTCAGTGTCAAAGTGAATTAGTCACAAAATAAAGAACGATGAAATAGTAATGACTCCAGTTGCGATCTTATTCAACTTCCTTGTTAGTCAAATGAAGGCAGTTTATTCATTATTCAGTTTCCTTAGTTTAAAGATGTAAGGTTTTTATGTTTATATAAGAAACTCGCCCCATATTTATTCTCGATTATTGTTACAAGACAGAGAATGTAATTGAAAGCATTATATGGTATACGTATATTCAGTACGTAATATGCACTCACTGTCCTCGGTTCTCGCTTCATAACAGTGAAACGCAGTAAATTGTTTCATACAGGGTCGTGCACTGCAACGTTATTGTTTTTTTGTTTTTTTTATCTCTCGCTCTTCCTCGCACTCATTATAGAAACCTGTTTAAGCTTGCTATCGCATGTTTTATACTGCTTGAATTTTCTGTCATTTTTGCTCTCAACTATCTGTATAGAAGCTCGTTGTCTTGTTGAATAAATCCCACTTGCATTCATCTCGCTTCTCTGATAGTACATAACAGCCAGAAGATCTTTCGCATGTTTTATACTGCTTGAATTCTGTGTCATTCTTGTTCTCAACTATCTGTATAGAAGCTCATTGTCTTGCTGAATAAATCCCACTTGCATACATCTCGCTTCTCTGATAGTACCTAACAGCCAGAAGATCTTTCGCATGTTTTATACTGCTTGAATTTTGTGTCATTCTTGCTCTCAACTATCTGTATAGAAGCTTGTTGCCTTGTTGAATAAACCCCACTTGCATTCATCTCGCTTCTCTGATAGTACCTAACATCCAGAAGATCTTTCGCATCGTTTTATACTGCTTGAATTTTGTGTCATTCTTGCTCTCAACTATCTGTATAGAAGCTCGTTGTCTTGTTGAATAAACCCCTCTTGCATTCATCTCGCTTCTCTGATAGTACCTAAGAACCACCTCGCACAAAGTTGTCATTTTGAAACTCACTTCCTAACTGAAGAATATATCGAAGCAATTATTGTTAAACTCTTAAAAATATTTAATTGGCCTTCTCTGTTCTCGGCGCATTAGGGAAAAAGAGGTTGAAGACGAGTCATGAAAATCGGGTCAGTTTTTTGCCTAATTATCCTCTCGTTTTTTTTTTTTTTTTTTTTTTTTTTTTTTTTTTTTTTTTTTTTTTTTTTTTTTTTTTACGTAAATGTGAAGATAAACATAAAAATCACAAGATGAAACTATTTCCCTTCTCAGTTCTCTTTACGGGAAAGGAACCCGAAGTAAAGATATTTAATATTATCTTCATTCATCATTGTTGCATGACAACTTGAGCGCTTACTATTACAATTGTATTTCATGTTAACTACGAGTTTTATTTATATTATGGTTATATCTTATCTCATGCTTCACTAAGTATGTAAGAGTTGATATTGTATTAGGGTTTGTACGTAATCAAATGGTTTTAACGTTGCTAGTAAAATCTATATTATATTTATATATATATATATATATATATATATATATATATATATATATATATATATATATATATATTTATATATATATATATATATATATATATATATATATATATATATATATTCAAATGCGCAAATAATATTTTCTCCTTAAATTTCATTTTGTTTAACTGACTTATTTTTCTCGACAAATATTCCCTTTCCATGATCAAGATATCAGAGGAATTTATATCATTAGTTATTCGAGCAAACTGTGAAAACTGGGTGGCTATGCAGTGCCCCTTTTCAGCCCATTAATTAATTCCGTCATAACTTCATGTTGGAAAAATATATCCGTTTGAAAACAGTCCATATTTTTACCATCATAATAAACTTTTACTAAAGGTATGAATTAATCAGTTAAAACTTCGGGAATTATTCTTCTTTGTAAAAAATTAGGCCATATTTTTTCAGCCCTTCTAACTGAAAATAGATAGTTTAAATGGTTTCCGTTTTCATATCTTACTGAGGGTGGGGGGCGGTGGGAGCTGTCAGGGGATTGGTGAAAGGGGCCTGAGGGTATTCCCCCGAGGGCAAGTTAATAATATTTGTTTTAGATTAGTTTAATGTCGGTTTAGAAAGGTTACTTCCATTACACGATGCCCTTATTCATGTGAATTAATTCATTCATTCCTTTCACTAAATAGTTGTCTTTTGTCATTTTTTTGTAGATTATTATTACTATTATTGTTGTTGTTGTTGTTATTATTATTATCACTTGCCAAGTTACAACCCCAGTTGGAAAATCATGATGGGCTAAGCCTAAGGGCTCCAACAAGGAAAAATAGCCAAATGAGGAAAGAATAAAAGAAAATAGATAAACTACAAGAGAAGGAATGAACAATTAAACTAAAATATTCTAAGAACCGTAACAACATTAAAATAGATCTTTCCTATATAAAGTAGGAAATGTTACTTATCTCAGCCTGTTCAACTTCAAGTTTGAACTTTTGAAGTTTTACTTATTGAAATCAACGCTGCTGTACTTGTGTCTTTTGTAGAATCAAGAGATTATTGTAATCTTTTTATGTATTTTCCATTTATTTCACTATTTTATTTTGTGGAAGAATAAGACTATTTCTCCCTCGTTAAGTATTAAATAAATTTCATTCCCTGGATCTATAAAATCTTTCACTATATTTAAAAATACTTTTGAATTTTTCTGAAAACAATTCATTATATTTTTAAATAATTTCCTCAATGTTTTGAAATCCTATTTAGTATATTTTTAAAGTGTTATTCTCTATATTTCGAAATACTAGTAATTGTGGTTGATATATTCATGATATTATTTCCATATCGCCCTTTACATGCTCAAATTGTATTCACAATATTTTCATATTGTTTTTCATATATCATCCTCCTGTTCCTTATGTTTTTTTTTTTTTTTTTTTTTTTTTTTTTTTTTTTTTTTTTTTAGTATATTTTCAAAATCAATGTTATGTTAACAGAGAAGGAGAAGGACACTCCAAAATCAAACCATTGTTCTCTAGCCTTGGTTAGTGCCATAGCCTCTGTACCATGACCTTCCACTGTCTTGGGTTAGAGTTCTCTTGCTTGAGGGTACAATCAGGCACACTATTCTATCTGATTTCTCTTCCTCTTGTTTTGTTAAAGTTTTCATAGTTTATATATTTATTTTAATGTTCCTCTTCTTAAAATATTTTATTTTTCCTTCTTTCCTTTTCTTAATGGGCTATTTTCCCTGTTGGGGCCCCTTGGCTTATAGCATTCTGCTTTTCCAACTAGGGTTGTAGCTTAGCAATTACTAATAATAATAATAATAATAATAATAATAATAATAATAATAATAATAATAATAATGATAATGAAGGAAAAAAATTCCATCCGTTATTTCAATTTGGGATTTTATTTACAAATAAAGAATAAGAAAAATTAATTCATATAATTTTTTTTTTTTTTTATGAGACTTATGATTTACAGCTAATGAATCGGGGCAACATATCTCACTGGTTTAAAGTTCATATTTCCTCTTATCGATTTAAAAAGAAAAAAAAAAATAGAAAAAAAACTATCTGTTTCAGGAAATGCTAATGTATTACCGCAGGTGGTTTTGATTGATTGGCTATTTATGCTAATGAGGGAAGTTTATCTAATCAGGATGCGAAATTTGCTTAGTTTGAAACATTTTTTTTTTTTTATCGTGACTCATATTATTATTATTGTTATTATTATTATTATTATTATTATTATTGTTAATATCATTATTATTATTGTTATTATTATTAATATTATTATTATTGTTATTGTTAATATCATTATTATTATTATTATTATTATTATCATTTATAATTATTATTATTATTATTGTTATTGTTAATATCATTATTTTTCTTGTTGTTATTATTATTATTATTATTATTATTATTATTATTATTTATAATTATTATTATTATTGTTATTGTTAATATCATTATTATCATTTATTATTATTATTATTATTATTATTATTATTATTATTATTATTATTATTGTTGTTGTTGTTGTTATTGTTAATATCATTATTATTGTTATTATTGTTATTTATAATAATTATTATTATTATTGTTAATATCATTATTATTATTATTATTATTATTATTATTACTTGCTAAGCTACAACCCTAGTTGGAAAAGCAAGATGCTATAAGCCCAGGGGCTCCAAAAGGGAAAATATCCCAGTGACGAAAGGAAACAAAGAAAAATAAAATATGTTAAGAAGAGCAACAACATTTAAATGAATATCTCCTATATAAACTATAAAAACTTTAGCAAAACAATAGGAAGAGAAATAAGATAGAATAGTGTGCCCGAGTGCATCCTTAAGCAAGAGAACTCTAAAAAAAAGATAGTGGAAGACCATGGTACAAAGGCTATGGCACTACCCAAGACTAGAGAACATTGGTTTGATTTTGGTATGTCCTTCTCCTAGAAGAGCTGCTTACCAAACCTAAAGAGTCTCTTCTATTATTATTATTATTATTATTATTATTATTATTATTATTATTATTATTGTCTGTGTCCTATGTAATAAAAATCGCAATTTTGTTTCATCACTATCATCTGTGGAGTAAATTTACAGTTTATGCTTATCCCTTTTACATTTCCACGCGTTCGTCTAATCCTTAAATAAAAATATCGTAAAACTCCATTTTATAGACTTAGATTAATTTTGGTTCAACTGAAGAGCAAAGAATATTTGTTTCTGAGAAAGAAGTATAATTTTGGATACTACAAAGTGCCAAAATTATTTTAAAATTATACATTCAAGGATTTTTTTTTTTTTTTTTTTTTTTAAGATTAGAAAAAATCCCTCTTGTATGTGTGATATGATATCCATTTACTCCCGTCACCTCACTAGGCATGCAGTTAATTCTAATAGCTAGGCCCTCTCCATCATGAGGCTCAATGCTACACAGTGCTCTAGAAGTTTTATTCCAGATGTGACCAATGATCTTCCTATTCGGGTAGTTGAATTGGTAGAACTTCAAAAGTTCAAACTTGCAGCAAATGTTTTTATGGTGAACAGGCTGACATAAGTCTTTATAGTTTATGTATGAAATATCTATTTTGATGTTACTGTTTTTAAAATATTTCATTTTAATTGTTCATTATTTCTCATATTGTTTATTTATTTCCCTATTTCCTTTCCTTATTGGGCTATTTTTTCCCTGTTGGAGCCCTTGGGTTTATAGTATCTTGCTTTTCCAACTAGGATTGTAGCTTCGCTAATAATAATAATAATAATAATAATAATAATAATAATAATAATAATATTGGTCACATTTTCATTCAACATTCCCCGTTGGAAACTCTTCACTAGTTTCAGCAGTTTTTCCTCACATTGTTCACTAATATCAATCCATTGCTAATGTTTTGTGGCCTTATTTCCTCATTTCATATTTATGGGTTCAAGGAAAGTCAATAGCATTAGGTTGCTTTATTTGAATCTCCTCAGTAAAGTTTACCTTTCTGACTGTTTTCTGGTATTATTTCGGTCATTTTTCTCCCATTTGACCTCTGCAGCCTGTATTGATTTTATTCAAGTTCCTGATCTATTGCTTGAACATATTAGTGACTTTCTGCTATAAGGCTTTGGATCTCTGTTTTTGCTTCGGTTGTTCCGGACGCTTAAAGGTTTAACGGCCACTCATGAATGGCAGAGGCAAGGGACAGTGTCATTGCCCTATCGAGCAGGACAATGCCCTAGAGACTGACCATATGTACTTATGATCAGCGCCCAAGCCCCCTCTTCACCCAAGCTAGGACCAAGAAGGGCCAGGCAAAGGCTGCTGATGACACAGCAGATAGATATATAAGCTCCCCCAAACCCCCCATCCTTAGCTCACAAGGATGGTGAGGTTGCAGCGACCAAAGAAACTAACGACTTTGAGCCGGAATCGAATCCCAATCTGGCGATCACCAGTCAGGGACGTTACCACATCGGCCACCATAACCCTTTACCTCTATCTCTTCTATATTTTGTTTTCTTTGTGGATTTATTTATTTCTTCATTTATTAGATTTGGTTCATAGCTAAAGTTGAAATTGAAATTGGAATGTTGAATAGCAGGATGGAAGAAATGGAACTGGAACGAAAGCAAAGAAGATTGGGAAGCGAGACACTGCTAGATGTTGAATGGATGCTGCAAAACATTCAAGTAATGCCTACAGTATCCCGTGTGAAGTGCACTGGTGGCTTTCTTTATTTCTTTCATATACTGTACTTGCCTTTCTTTTCCTGATGTCTGGGCTAGCTGAAAGTGTATATTTCTTCGCCGAGGTTTCCAACTTCCTTAACGTATTTTGGTGTAATTTTCATCCTACTTTCAGAAACGAATCCTGTTACTACTACTACTACTACTACTACTACTACTACTACTTTTAATAATAGTAATAACCATAATTATCTTATTAAGTAAAGGAATAACTTCATCGTCACAAGGCTTTATCGGACATTTTTCTATGGATCCTTGTCAAGTAGCTCTTCTAATTCATCTTTCGCCGTCGACCGTAGCTATCGAAACTTCATATTCTGGAAACAGACCAATCAGTCACATCTTGAATCAGTCATTCCTTATTTTGAAAGCATTTCGGGTTGTGTCTCAACCATGCGTTCAATACTGAAGTCAGTTGACTTAAATTAGCATTTGGTCAAAACAACTAGATCTCCCTCTGGACGTTGGTTGCTTTTGTTTATGTTTCTCTTCTTGCTTTTTTTTTATTTTTTTTTTTATTTTTTTTTTATTTTTATTTTTCTTTTTTTTTTTACCTCTCATTCATTCTTATTGATCATTGCATTAGTGTTATTCTGTATTTAGTAAGTTATCTATTGTGTAGCTTAATACGTTTTACTGGTGGAATATGTCAGGGAGAAACATTAATGTACAAGCTTTTAACTATTTCATTTCGGCTACGTGTCGGTCTGAGAGGGTTTAGTTTAGAATATATATATATATATATATATATATATATATATATATATATATATATATATATATATATATATATGTATATATATATATATATATATATATATATATATATATATATAAATGTGTATGTTTGTGTAAGAGAACCACAGAGAAAATGAAACTATGAAATATATGACTTAATCCTATATTTCATTTTTTAATTTTCCCTTTGGTTCTTTTTGCATCTGAGCATCACGTTTCCTTGTGATTTTTACGCATATATATATATATATATATATATATATATATATATATATATATATATATATATATATATATATATATATATATATATTTCTTTATATATTTATGATTTTGCTTTCGAAAATAGTTATCTTTATATCGTAAATACTTTAGTTTTAACATGTTTTTTTTTCTTTTATGTGCTTTTAAAGCCTGTTTGTTGTATGTTTATTTTAGATCACATGTTTGTTTATGCTGTTGTATTGAAAACCATTCGTTGCATTAAGCGACGATGAAAGGGATCAGACAAACGTTAATAAAAGTTCATAAATTCAGTATTCCACCACATGACAATAAACAATTTGACAATGCAAATAAATGCGAGACTACAAAGCACATTAGCGAGATGGGGGGAACAAACACAGCATCTGCAACACAAACAGATTATTATTATTATTATTATTATTATTATTATTATTATTATCCAAGCTACAACCCCAGTTGGAAAAGCAAGATGCTATAAGCCCAGGGGCTCCAACAGGGAAAAATAGCCCAGTGAGGAAAGGAAATAAGGAAATAAATAAATGAAGAGAACAAATGAACAATAAATCATTCAAAAAAAAAAGTAACAACGTCAAAACAGACATGTCATATATAAACTATTAACAACGTCAAAAACAAATAAAAAGACTCATGAAACATATGATTCATCAAGATGGACAGACCGTCTCCTGCTTACGTCGAATGGTTTCTGCCTTCTATACTTAACGGTACAGGGTCCATTTAGCGGGGTCATCCTTGGTTAGAAGAGCTATAAACAGTCCCGGTATTTTTGTTATTTTTGTGGAAAATTCCTTAATTTGTTTGTCCACTGGGGACGTGGTGATTTTTTATTTGACTGGATTTTAAATTACTTTTTTTTTTTTTTTGAGGCTGTCAAGTGCAAATAGGTGTGTTTTTGGAAGGAGTTATGGATATATACATCTAAATACACCTAAATATGCGTAAATAAAGATTATGATGTGTCCTTAGGGGAGAGAGGAAACTTAAGTACTACAGGAAAGTAAAAATGTTATCCTAATGAGAAATGCTTTCAAAAACTTCATCCGGATCCAGTTCACACATGCATAGTACATACACACACGTACGCACACACATACACACATATGTATATATATATAATTATTATTATTATTATTATTATTTGCTAAGCTATAGCCATAGCTGGAAAGGCAGGATGTTATAAGCCCAGGGGCTCCAACAGGGAAAATAGCCCAGTGAGGAAAGGAAAAGGGAAAAATAAAATATTTTAAGAATATAAAAATATATATCACTTTCTTAATAGGGATACAATAACGTGGTGAAAGGGTTTGTGTATCGCCATGAACAGCAGAACTGTATTGGTCAGGGCCACCCATACTAGGTTGGTTTGCTGTAAGGGACCAGACAAATCTCCCACCATCACCATTCACCATTGGGCCATCGAGGTGAAGCAAACTGACCAAACCCCAGAACTGAATAAGGACATGTCAGTTTTTTGTCCTGGGGTGGACTATATACGGCTGCATTTGTTGTTGTTGTTGTTGTTGTTGTTGTTATTGTATATATGTACACTTTAAGTCAAATCGAACATTATTGCTTAGGTTGTATTGACATACAGGTCATCACTAAACGATCAAATAATTGTTACTCTATCTTATCTCAACTAAGCTTCTTTATGTCGCGTTTTCACAAATTATCTTACTAACCTTCAGATATCCTGTAGTTACACACACACACACACAAACGCGCAGTTTATTTAAGGCCAGGAGCACACTAGCGACTCTGTGGCGCCACAAAGCCACTGCATCGTGTGGCGGGGATGTGGTCTCCCATAGGTTTCCATTGTTTTCAAAGCCACGCCACCCCTGTGGCGGGGATGAGCGACAGAGAGCCACAGTCGCTTGCCACAGTCGCTAGTTTGGGCTGCAAAACTTGAAAACAATGGAAACCTATGGGAGACCACATTCCCGCCACACGATGCTGTGGCTTTGTGGCGCCACAGAGTCGCTAGTGTGCTCCCGGCCTAAGGATATATAAAGGAATGAACCTTGATAATGTCTTGAAGGGCTCATACCCATGTTCAAAATAAAGGAATTCTACATATTATCGATGCCAGTAATTTTTTACATCATTACGATCTCTTGAAACCCTTCACGCCACATCCTCCCACATGTTTTCTGTGGACAATAGTAGACCTATGGTTAGATCTATGGTTTCACGATCAAGACATGTTTATTTCCTGCTATTGGCAGTGCTTGGAATTCATTTCCTGCTTCTATATTCTAGACTTGTTAGCTTTCTTCTCCTAATATGCAGGTTTACTGTTTCTTTCGTGGTAGGAATAATCCCTCTTCCTTCCTTTTCGAGTACAGGCTTGTGTAAAAAAGTTCATTGTTATTCATCCAAGTGACTAATACACGTGAATAAGAACAGGAAATGTATTTCCATCGTGCTAAGAATAGAATGCAATGGCGTTTATATCCTAATCTCATTGTTTGTATAATTAATAAACAATTTTGTTTATTCTGATGAAGATTGACATACCTGAAAATTTTAATTAATTGGCTTAGAGTCCACAATTATTCTATCTAATTTCTCTTCCTCTTGTTTTGTTAAGGTTTTTATAGTTTATTTAGGGAATATTTATTTTAATGTTACTGTTCTTAAAATATTTTATTTTTCCTTGTTTCCTTTCCTCACTGGGCTATTTTCCCTGTTGGGGCCCCTGGGCTTATAGCATCCTGCTTTTCTAACTAGGGTTTTAGCTTAGCAAATAATAATAATAATAATAATAATAATAATGATAATAATAATAATACTAATAATGATAATGATAATAATAATAATAATAATAATAATAATAATAATAATAATAATAATAATAATGATAATAATAAGTTCGGTTAAGATTAGCAGGTAATCAATGTTTTTAAATATTTTAATAATCTAACTGAGGAATATGGAATACAATGAAAGTGTATCAATAATATACGTGCAAAATGCAAGAGCAAACTGAACATATTTACTACTACTTTTACGATTCTCTCTCTCTCTCTCTCTCTCTCTCTCTCTCTCTCTCTCTCTCTCTCTCTCTCCTCTCTCTCTCTCTCTCTGGGGGCGTGTATATAATGTTGACTAATTTTATCTCTGATCAAAATGTTTTTCTTAAGAAATATATTTTTAACTTTATAACTTCTCTCTCTCTCTCTCTCTCTCTCTCTCTCTCTCTCTCTCTCTCTCTCTCTCTCTCTCTCTCTCTCTCTCTCTGGGGCGTGTATATAATGTTGACTGATTTTATCTCTGATCAAAATGTTCTTCTTAGGAAATATATTTTTGACCTTATAACTTATCTCTCTCTCTCTCTCTCTTTCTCTCTCTCTCTCTCTCTCTCTCTCTCTCTCTCTCTCTCTCTCTCTCTCTCTCTCTCTGGGCGCGTGTGTGTAATGTTGACTGATTTTATCTCTGATCAAAATGTTCTTCTTAGAAAATATATTTTTGACCTTACTACTTCCCCAGTTCCTTTTGGAGCAAAAATGTTCGTTCTCATATTATTATAGTTATGTTTAAGCCATACTTTACCCGAAGATTTTCATCTTGCGTCTTTAGTTCTGTAAAGTATTGAATTATTTTAACTTATGAAGTTACATCTGAATTATCTCCTGCCATAATTTCATCAAATATTTTCATTTCACTGACTTAGGAATTTTACCGTTCGTGTTTCATACACACCCGTACACTGTATCGGTTTTGTTTTATATTATCACTCTTTCTTCCCTGCACTGTTAATAAACCAACCATCGTAAGCCTTATATCTCATGTTTTATTCTGTTTGAATTTTTGTGACGTTCTTGCTTGTAAGTCCTTGTATGTAAACTCGATGATTGTTTGATAAAGTTCAGTTGCATTCACCTCGCCTCTCAGTTATCACCTAACAGCTCAGTCTCTCAGAACAAACTAATATTTCTATTTATTCTAATTTCTTTTGTAGTCTGTGGTTATAAGGACCATGCCTAATACATATCCATGTGATGTTTGTATAATAGCCCATTTGTCCTTGCCTCATACTGAAAGTAATGTCCATATATTTGTCTTGCCAATGAGAGAAAGAAGTAGCATTTTTATCCTTGCTACTGGCAGAAAATAGTCGGTGTTGCCCTTAATTTTGGGAGAACATTTCATAATTTTTTGTCTTTGATTCCTGCAGAAAATAAAAGCCTTGATTGTCCTTGATTCTTGCAGAAAGTAAAATCCATGGTTATCCTTGATTCTTGCAGAAAGTAAAATTCTTGGTTGTCCTTCATTCTTGCAGAAAGTAAAATCCTTGTTTATCCTTGATTCTTGCAGAAAGTAAAATCCATGGTTGTCCTTGATTCTTGTAGAAAGTAAAATCCTTGTTTATCCTTGATTCTTGCAGAAAGTAAAATTCTTGGTTGTCCTTGATTCTTGCAGAAAGTAAAATCCTTGTTTATCCTTGATTCTTGCAGTAAGTAAAATTCTTGTTTGTCCTTGATTCTTGCAGAAAATAAAGTTCCTGTTTCTCCTTGATTCTGGCCTAATATCATAGCCATATTTTATCCTTACTACCGACATAGCGATTTAGTGTAAGCTCAAAAAAAACTTTTTATCCTAAATCAAAACAAGCGGGGAGTATCTTCAGACATATTTTCCAACACATCGTTGTTCAGGAGAAGTCATGCCATGTAATTTGCTGGATGTTTTGCAACCATGCGATGATGACATCATGAATGATGGTGCTTTTTTCTCTTTTGAACAAAGAAAATTGCGTGGTGAGGTGAAAATGCTGTCAAAACAGATAAGAATGTATCTCAAGGTACAGCAGTGGAAAATATGCTACATCTCTTAAGCCTTCTAGACTACCTCCGTCTACATATTATTCATTTGTACCAATTTGCTACCAATCTGCTTTTGATTTTACTTGTTGTTGTTGTTGTTGTTGTTATTGTTGTTGTAGATAATAATGCTGCATCTTTTAACTTTCACTTTATATTGGAACTGTGGCATTTTCCCTCAGTATCCCTTCAGCACTGAATGGTAAGAATGCCAATTGATCTTTGTACATTGTGTTTAGTCTTTAAATTTTCTTATTTTAAGCAGCAATTTGTAAGTAATTGAATTGTGTATCGCCTTGATCAGCAAAGCTGTACTAGGCTGGGCCACCTATACTAGGTTGGTTTGCTGTGAGCGATCAGACTAAAGTTTCCCATCATCACCAATCCTCAGTGGACAACATGGTGATGAAGTGGCCAAATTCCAGACGTGAAGAAGGACATGTCCGAGGCCTATGTCTTACAGTGGAATAGGATCGGTGGCGTTTGTTGTTGTTGAATTAATGTATTTTGTTTATGTATGCAAACAAACAAAGTGACGAAATTCTCCGAAGCGTATCCTCCAAGTTAAAATTCCTTGAGAAATCGTTCGCGGCCGAGTAATACTTTCCAGGGGTCGTTCATTTTATCTCCAGCGGACGGAGATGGCGATAAGCAGTTTCATTTCCATAAATTCGTTTTCTTTCTAAACCAAAGTCTTTTCCTCTCTCGGCCACGTCCTCTCGGAACTCTCACATGTGAAAATATATCCCAAATAGCGCTGAAAGATGAGAGCATTTTATGAGTGCGGAGAATGATGATATAACGAAGTGTTTAGGCTCGAAGTTTTAGAAAACCGAAATAAATGACCCGAAATGCTTTCTTCAAAGAGGTAATTTTCCGTAACATTATATGAGGCTGGCGTGTGCTTAAAGAATATGAATGGTCCTTATTAGGCGAGTAAAAATTACAGTCTATCCAAAATGCCATTGTGGTGGCCTGATTGGTAACGTCTCTGCCTGGTGTTTGCCAGTCGGGGGTTCGAGTCCCGCTCAGACTCGTTAGTGTCATTAGCGTGTGCCACCTTACCATCCTTGTGAGCTAAGGTTGAGGCGTTTGGGGAAGCCTATATGTGTATCTTCTGAGTCATCAGCAGACATTGCCTGAGCTTCCTTGGTCCTAGCTTGGGTGTAGAGGAGGCATGGACGCTGATCATGTATGGTCAGTCTTTAGGGCATTGTCGTGCCTGCTAGGACAATGTCACTGTACCTTGCTTCTGCCATTCATGAGCGGCCTTTAAACCTTTAGACGTCAACAGTAATAGAAACCAGTTATTTAAGATTCATATAAAGATTGATGGCGTTATCTTCGAGAGAGAGAGAGAGAGAGAGAGAGAGAGAGAGAGAGAGAGAGAGAGAGAGAGAGAGAGAGACTCAAATTGTTTTTTTATGGTTTTATTTGTATTATATGGCATTTCACCTATAGTGGTTATCAAAGCCCAAAAATAATGTAGGAAGGAGACAATTACTTTTTCATAAAACTCGTATGAAACTGAATAAAAAGTATCCTTTCGTTTTAACTCATCATTATATCTAGTCTCATATATTTTCTTTTCTTTGATGTCGAAATATCTATTTATAATACAATTACATTTATCAAATGATTCAATCCAGTATATTATTAAAGGCGCCATTCGATGAAATTGAAACTTTATACAATTGAAATTAATGCTTTACAATAGAGGCTTTATTCTATCAAGAATAAGGCTTCATGCAATTTACTGTAGAACGTCAATTTACCTTTTTTTGTGATCTGCACTTCTGTTGACTCTTGAAATCAATCGGAATATTGGTATCTGATGTGTATTTAACTAATATATCTGCCGTTATTTTTAACATTGGCTGTTGTTGTTGTGAATATTTTTGCCGTTGTTGTTATTGTAAATATTTTTACCGTTATTATTGTAAATATTTTACCGTTATTATTGTAAATATTTTTGCCGTTATTATTGTAAATATTTTTACCGTTGTTATTGTAAATATTTTTACCGTTGTTAGTGTAAATATTTTTACCGTTTTTATTGTAAATATTTTTACCGTTGTTATTGTAAATATTTTTACCGTTGTTATTGTAAATATTTTTACCGTTGTTATTGTAAATATTTTTACCGTTGTTATTGTAAATTTTTTACCGTTATTATTGTAAATATTTTTCCCATTATTGTGAAATTTGTTCTTATTGTAAACAGTATTATAAACAACATTTTATTTTTCTAATTTTTATTCAATGAAGCTACAGATAGATTTCGTCTTTATTGACTTTTCATTTCGTTATTATTGCCCTTTCAATCATCTGATTTTAATGGATATTTGCTAACTGATAATTTTCTTAACTTTTTTTTTTTTTTTAATCAAAAATCCAAGGTTGTGTCTTCAAAATTATGCCTAGCCAGTACCTCAGCGGCCAAACTTTCCCATCCTCTTGTGAGTAGTTTGGTAAGTTTATTCTCGAGAGGGAGAAGATGCAAATTGTCTTTGAACATATGTTAATCTCAGTTCTAGATATAGGTTTAAGTTTGTCTTTCTGATATATTACTTTTATCTTTTTCATAATATACAGTAATTTTATTTTGGCAAGTCACATTTCCTTATTCAGATTCGTGGCTGTGTGTGTGTTTTTTTTTTTTTTTTTTTTTTTTAATATTCATTATTAATTTTATGCATTTCTGGTTTCATCTCGAAATGTATTGTTATTTATCATTTATTTGATTTCTAATGTTTTGCAGTGCATTCATCTGCCTTGGGTTAAGATTTTATTAAAATAATTACATAATTCTATAGGGCATATTACGTTACTAAATCGTAGTTAAGGAAATTTAGATTGCAAATATCAACACGAAGCATTAATATTAATTTCGGAAGTTCTAAACTTTCAAGTTTGAAGTATTTATTTAATGGGATTTTTAATCTAAATTATTATTATTATGATTTTTTTTTTATATTTGCATCTATTTTCAGAAAGTCTGATCAGTATGTTAATAGCCTTTACCAAACAGAAATTTTTAACGTATGAATTTTAATGATTATTGTAATTTCACCATCTATTTCTTTCGCACACACACACACACACACACACACACACACACACATATATATATATATATATATATATATATATATATATATATATATATATACATTTATATATATATATATATATATTTATATATATATATATATATATATGTATGTATATATGTTAATGGGTATATATATACATATATATACAGTATATATACATATTTATATATATATATATATATGTATATATATTGTGTATATATAAATATATATACACACATATATATATATATATATATATATATATATATATATATATATATATGTATGTATATATATATATATAAAAATATATACACACACAGATACATACATACATACAATAGATGTTGGATTTTCATATCCACATATATTCGTTGAAATACGTCGTTTCCTCACTTTCCATTTGAAGACCAATTCAATCGCCTTCGCTTGAATTATATTTGAGAATTCCCACAAATCCAAACGTCGAGTATATTTAGTTTGAATCGGGCCCCTCAATCGCTTCCCCAACCATCGTCCTCCTGAGCAGCGTTACCAACTGAAGGACTTTCCTTGATAGCCTCAACTACCAGTGGCCTCAAAATGAATATTGCAGTTGGTAACATTGCTCCTAAGTTATCGGACCGTCGACCTTTGCTCCCATTAAGCAAAATCTGAATATCGAATTATTATGATTTATTATTATTATTACTATTATTACTAGCCAAGCTACAACCCTAGTTGGAAAAGCAAGATGCTATAAACCCAAGGGCTCCAACAGGGAAAAATAGCCCAGTGAGGAAAGGAAATAAGGAAATAGATAAATGATGAGAATAAATTAACAATATATCATTCTAAAAACAGTAACAGCGTCAAAACAGATATGTCCTATATAAACTATTAACAACGTCAAAGGCAGATATGTCATATATAAACAATAAAAAGACTCGTGTCAGCCTGGTCAACATAAAAACATTTGCTCCAACTTTGAACTTTTAAAGTTCTACTGATTCAACTACCTGATTAGGAAGATCATTCCACAACTTGGTAACAGCTGGAATAAAACTTCTAGAATACTGTGTAGTATTGAGCCTCATAATGGAGAAGGCCTGGCTATTAGAATTTAAGGCTAATTCATGATGCAGTACATTGGTGTAAATAGCTCCGGTGAAAGGTTAAGCGTTTCATTTGAATTTGATAAAAAATAGAATTTTCAATATATATTTATTATTCTAGTGAAGTCAAGTCGAACTGTGAGGCACCAATTAAAAACCATCTTAATATCCTATATTCTTTCGGTATCAATCGGTTGATCTATAAGATATTAATTAATGTACATTGCCATTAAGACACGATTGGATCTCAGGTCACCATATGAAATATCCCTTGTAAACATCCTACGAACCTCAAGGAGTTGGTGAACATTATTATGAAAACATCAGAAACGAAGTTATTTAATTGACTAAAGGTCATATATATATATATATATATATATATATATATATATATATATATATATATATATATATATACATATATATATAGGATCCCTGATATCATGTAACAGCTTGTGTCACTCGTTGTAAGTCCTGCAGGATTTAATTGCCCAAAGGGTTAGGGATGAATATAGGATCACTGATATCGCGTAAAAAAGATTGTCACTCATAGAAGGCTTGCAGGATTTAATTGTCCAAAGGTTAGAGATGAATATAGGATTACTGATATCCTGTAAAAGCTTGTTACTCATTGGAAGACCTGAAGGATTTAATCACCCAAATGTCAGAGATTAATATAGGATCACTGATATCCTATAAAATCTTGTTAATCATTGGATGTCCTGCATGATTTAATTGCCCAAAGGTCAGAGAATAATATAGGATCACTGATATCCTGTAAAATCTTGTTAATCATTGGATGTCCTGCAGGATTTAATTGCCCAAAGGTCAGAGAATAATATAGGATCACTGATATCCTGTAAAATCTTGTTAATCATTGGATGTCCTGCAGGATTTAATTGCCCAAAGGTCAGAGAATAATATAGGATGACTGATATCCTGTAAAATCTTGTTAATCATTGGATGTCTTGCAGGATTTAATTGCCCAAAGGTCAGAGAATAATATAGGATCACCGATATCCTGTAAAATCTTGAGTCACTCATTGGAAATCATGCAGGATTCAGTTGCCCCAAGGTCAGGGATGAATATAGGATTACTGATATCCAGTAAAAGCTTATATCACTCATTGGAAATCCTGTAGGATTTAATTACCCAAAAGTCAGGGATGAATATACAATCACTGATATCCTGTAAAAGTTTGTCACTCATTGGAAGTTCTGCAGGATTTAATTATCCAAAGGTCAGGGATGAATATACAATCACTGATATCCTGTAAAAGCTTGTCACTCATTGGAAGTCCTGCAGGGTTTAATTGCTCAAAGGTCAGGGATGAATATAGGATCGCTGTTATCCAGTAAAAGCTTGTCACTCATTGGAAGTTCTGTAGGATTTAATTTCCCAAAGGTCAGGGATTGATATTAGGTCACTGATATCATTTAAATGCTTGTGTCACTCACTGGAGGTTCTACGGGAAATCCCAGATTGTGACCCAGGATATTTTAAGAATGTCATCGATTAAAGTAGATTCCAGTACGAGTAAGCGTAACACGATTCTCAATGATACAAACATGAAGGAAAAATACCCTTCTAGGATACAGTTGGCTTTTTTAATTCCAGTACACCTCACGGGAAGCTAAGGCGAATTCTGACAGCTGTACAATGTAGCAGGTAACGCTGTATTTAGGAAAAATGATAACTGTTGGCAACAGCTTGTAAAACGAAATTACTGATCTTATAAACGTGCATTAAAAAGTACTTTTATTAATTTTACGAGTGCTCTATAAAATAATATTGTTATTCGGTTATCAACACTTCGATTGAAGCTTTTCCCGCTTTATAGGGTCGCTACTTCTTGAAACCCGGTTCCAATTTCTTTTATCTCTGATATTCTCCACTGAGAGATCCTTCTCCTCCATATCTGCTGTTACTCTCCATCCACCTTCTCTTTGGTCTCTCACTCCTCATCCTACCTGGCTCATCCTCCTCCCAACATACTCCTGGTCTCTCCTCATTCCGTGCCCAAACCAGTGGAGTCTCTTTTCTTGGCACTCCGTACAATTAATGAAAATGCTTTTGATCACGTGTTTACAAGCTAAAACGACTTCATTGTACAGGTAGCGTTATCAATCACAGCGTTACCTGCTACAATGTACAGCTGTTAGATGTCTCCTTAGCGTCCCGTGAGGTACATCAGAATTAATGAAGCCAGCTATGCAAGGGTCACCAGTGATCAGGAGAGACAAGACGCAAGTCATTGTGCTGATAAAAGATAGTCCAGGTATGGAACACACCAACATATGATTAGCGCCCTCCCACTAAGTACTTATCGGTGTCATTAATTGTAGCTGTAATCTGTATTACTGTCTTTGGAAAATATTGAAAACATTAAGCCTTTCAAATCATTATTTATAGAGCAGAAGGTTTTTCAGCTGACCCAAATAGGTAAGAATTGGTTTCCAGTTCAGAGCCAGGATCCCTTATTGATTTATCGGTTTGCATATAAATGATAACCTTATTTTTTTTTTTTAAATTTATTCCTTCGCCCAGTCTCCTATAATTATTAATCAATTTTGATATATTTCCCCCATTTAGTGTATATTTGTGGTGTTCATATGATTCAATTCGAGTTTTCAAAGTTTGAGTTGAATGAATTGCATCAAATGTCAATTCGTTCAACGTTTATTTTTTTCCTATCAAGTTAATTAACTGTTAGTTGGTTTTTTTCTAGATTCGCTTTCATATCGAATGATCGTTTCCGTAATATTATTTTTGTTTAATTTCATTTTTATTCGGCGTTTAATATATCTAGCATGTATTTTGCTTTGATGTGTACTTACTGTTATATATATATATATATATATATATATATATATATATATATATATATATATATATATATATATATATATATACTTATTATATTTGAATATATATATATATATATATATATATATATATATATATATATATATTCATATATATATATATATATATATATATATATATATATATATATATATATATATATATATATATACATTTACATATAATCTGCACAAATATATAGATTTTTGTGTGTATATATATATATATATATATATATATATATATATATATATATATATATATATATATATATATATATACTTGTTATATATACATATATATGTATATTTATGTGTATATATGTATATTTATGTGTATATATGTATATGTATATATATATATATATATATATATATATATAATATGCATAAATATATACATTTTCGTGTATGTTGGTACATATAGAATATGTTGATATACCAACGGTACACTATCTTTTTAACATATATCACCTTTTTTCCTTTTGGCATCTGATCTCCCTTAGTACGAGATAAAATCTAAATCCCATTTGGACTCCCGTTAATTGGATTTTCTTACAGAGCTATCGAGCATAAAAACCACCTCCTTATGTAAGGCATAATATTTAGGAAGGTAATTGAATGTATTTCCTGATTACACAAACCACGATTTCAATATCCTATTTCAATTTAATAAGAACCAATGGGCAACTTCAGGTTAATATGATATTCAAGACTAGAAAGGTAAATTGAAAAGGAACAAGATTAATTATTGTATACATAGGACATATATATACTACCTACATTTTGCAGGTAGTATGTTGGCCAGGCACCAGCCGCCTCTTGAAATACGACCGCTAGAGTTATGAAGTCCTTTTACTGGCCAGACAGTACTACATTAGATCCTTCTTTCTGGTTACGGTTTTTTCACTTTGCCTACACGTACACCGAGTAGTTTGGCTTATTCTTTACATATTCTCCTCTGTCCTCATACACCTGAGAACACCGAGATTACCAAACAATTCTTCTTCATCCAAGGGGTTAACTACTGCACTGTAATTCCTCAGTGGGTACTTCCCTCTTGGTAAGGGTAAAAGAGGCCCTTTAGCTATGGTAAGCAGCTCTTCTAGAAGGACACTCCAAAGTCAAACCATTGTTCTCTAGTCTTAGGTAGTGCCATAGCCTCTGAACCATGGTCTTCTAGTCTTGGGTTAGAGTTCTCTTGCTTGAGGGTACACTCGAGAACACTATTCCATCTAATTTCTCTTCCTCTTGTTTTGTTTATTTATTTTAATGTTGTTACTGTTTTTTATATAGTTTATTTTTCCTTGTTTCCTTTCCTCACTGGGCTATTTTCCCTGTCAGGGCCCTGGGCTTATAGCATCCTGCTCTTCCAACTAGGGTTGTATCTTAGCAATTAGTAATAATAGTAATGATAATAATAATAATAATAATTATGATAATAATAATAATAATAATAATAATAATAATAATAGTAATATTTTGAATTGAGATTCAGGCCCGTGATGGTCGTGAAAAATGATTAAATTTAACCGTTTCTGACTTATATTCATTCTATATAAACCCACAAATAAAAAATCAGAGAAATAACTCGATTAAATATGAAATTATATTTAAATCGTCAAACGTCAAACGATGAAAGATGAAGTCCCGGATTTCACGAGGGGAATATTAGGTCCCTTGCATGAAACTGAAGAGGGGAATTCCCTAGCTTGATTTGAACACTGCAATATATCGCCTTTGCAAAATTCCGTATGTCATTCGAACTGATGTTATTACGTCATTCGAACTGATGTTATTGCGTCATTCGAACTGATGTTATTACGTCATTCGAACTGATGTTATTACGTCATTCGAACTGATGTTATTACGTCATTCGAACTGATGTTATTACGTCATTCGAACTGATGTTATTACGTCATTCGAACTGATGTTATTACGTCATTCGAACTGATGTTATTACGTCATTCGAACTGATGTTATTACGTCATTCGAACTGATGTTATTACGTCATTCGAACTGATGTTATTACGTCATTCGAACTGATGTTATTACTTGATGTATGTCCAGTTGACAGTCACGGTTGCATTCAAGCAATTTCAGCTGGATTTACATATTAATGTCAGCATAATTTTCCTTTTAAATTTATAGTATTTGTTAATTTAAAGTAACGATTATTGTTATTGTAACAGTGAACAACTATCGAGATTGCTACGGTCGTTTTGTATTAAAAAAAACCAACTAGAATATATAAAGATTGTGAAAATCATTATTAAAGAGGTGAAATCGGTCGGAAACCGGATTACTAGATTGGAAAAGACATCTAGAATCAGCGGAAGCATACAACTATTTAAAAGATTGAAAGGTCACTCATGAATGGCAGAGGCAAAGGACAGCGACAATGCCTGGTGACTCAGCACGTAGATCTATACCCCCAGTGGGGTAATGGACCCGTATTTTTGGGGTAATCAAAATGTTCTGAAATTGAGTTATTCACATTCCCATAATTATTGCCATAATTCATACACAAAATCTGCAATGATTATTTTATAGGAAAACTCAATCATTTTAAACATTGCTGTACAATAATGGCAAGTAAAAGCACACGGAAACGAACCTACAGTGAAGCATTTTTACAATATGGCTTTGTGAATATGCTTGATTGTTCTGGAGATCGCCCACAATGTGTGTTATGCTGCAAAGTTTTCATCAATGAAAGTCTGAAGCCAGGAAAGCTGAAGGAACATCTGATGAAGTGTCATCCTGGAAGTGCCTCCCAGAGTATCAAATTTTTTTTCAACAAAAGGCAATAAATCTGCAGGCTGTGAAGTTTGGAAAAACTGGACTTGCATCACAACAACTGGCAGCTGCTGTTGAAGCTTCATATGAAGTGGCATATCGCATAGCAAAGACACAAAAGCCACATACAATTTGTGAAAAGTTTGCATTTGTTTTGGATCCTTAACTATAAGCAGCCAATAGGGGGCTACATGATCCATACAGTTCATCAGGTGGCTGCAAAAAACATCCGATGTTACCGGGTATATGTTCAATGAGGTAACTGATTAGTTGGAAATAAAATTTTGGGGTAATCATTTAAAAAACACTGATCTATGGGCTCCCCTCAAACCCCCTTCCTTAACTCAAGGATGGCGAGGTTGCAGATACTACAAGAAACTGTCGAGCTTGGACGGGACTCGAACTCCAGTCCAGCAGATTGCCTGGCAGGACGTTTCCTTTAGGTTGATATATTAAAAGGGAATGTACGTTAGATGTTATTCATCTGTGGTAGAAATATCTATCCCAGATTTAACATTCCACTACCAAACTGCTATTCGGAAAACAACCGAGAAATCAAGTGAAAAAAAGAACTGTTTTTACCGTAATTACAAAGTTTGGAAGAAAAATGGAGTTTCGTGTCCTTGAGACGTCCATGTTTTGAAAGACAATTTAATCTTTTTTTTTTTTTTTTTTTTTTTTTTTTTTTTTTTTTTTTTTTTTTTTTTTGTGTGTGTGTGTTCCGTGCAGATCACTTGATAGTACCCGCACGAAATGCGTGAGAACTTTGATGGTATAAGTCAGATATCAGATATAATCAGAATCTTTCATTTGCATTCATTGCTACTATTGCAAGTTTCTATAACATACACATATGTGAGATACGTTATTTTATTTATTTTCTTTTGTTTTGTTCTTCGAAGATTTAAACCACATAATATGGTTCGACAAAAATTTCAATTTTAATAACAAAATTCCTAAAATAATTACTCTTCAACCTTTTTGGGTCACATTGTAAGCCTTTCCCGCTCGCATCAATCTTCAATGATTTGCTGCAAATTTCGGTAATTTGTTGATTAATTTTTACCTCTTTTGTTATATTTTTGATTATTTGCACTTCTCTCTCTCTCTCTCTCTCTCTCTCTCTCTCTCTCTCTCTCTCTCTCTCTCTCTCTCTCTCTCTCTCTCTAGAATTCACAATCCCACAAACTCTAAGGCTGTTTGATCATTCCTCTATACCATTTACTTCAAAGACGGTGAATTCTCGCCCTAACAATATGTTCATTTCCGTACTTCCTGAATTCCTAACCTGTTTAATTTGTTTATCATGTGTCTTTAGAAGAGCTTGCTGAACAAGTCAAGCTCAAAACAGGCTACAAATGAGGTTTTAAACTTTCAAATGTTCAAACTTGCAGCGAATGTTTTTTATGTTGAACAGACTGACATAAGTCTCTTTATGTCAGAACTATATTAATGTTACCGTTCTTATCATCATCATCATCATCATCTCCTCCTACGCCTATTGATGCAAAGGGCCTCGGATAGATTTCGCTTGTTGTTTCTATCTTGAGCTCTTAACTCAATACTTATCCATTCATCATCTCCTTCACGCTTCATAGTCCTCACCCATGTAGGCCTGGGTCTTCTAACTCTTCTAGTGCCTTGTGGAGCCCAGTTGAAAGTTTGGTGAACTAATCTCTCTTAGGGAGTGCGAAGAGCATGCCCAAACCATCTCCATCTACCCCTCATCATGATCAGATCCACATATGGCTCTGGAGTGATCTCTCTTATAGTTTCATTTCAAATCCTGTCGTGTCATTTAACTCCCAATATCCTTCTCAGGGCTTTGTTCTTAAATCTACAAAATCTGTTGGATATTGTTTCATTGTCATACCACGACTCATTTTCATGCAGTAACAGGCAGTAACAGATCTCACTAAACTGATATAATATAGCCTGATTTTTATGTAATTTCGGGCGATTTGATTTCCAAAATTTACTTCTTAACTTATCCATTGTCTGATTTACTGTTCTTAAAGTGTTTTATATTAATTATTCAGTACTTCTTTTGTAGTTTATTTATTTCTCTATTTACTTTCCTCACTGGGTTATTTTTTCCTGTTGGAGCCTTGGGCTCATAGCATCCTGCTTTTCCAACTATAGTCCATTTCTTTTAGCGATGCATATTTGCACCGACTCGCGGCGGTGCCCTTTTAGCTCGGAAAAGTTTCCTGATCGCTGATTGGTTAGAATTATCTTGTCCAACCAATCAGCAATCCGGAAACTTTTCCGAGCTAAAAGGGCACCGCTGCGAGTCGGTGCAAATATGCATCGCTAAAAGAAATGGACTGTAGGGTTGAAATTTAGCGTAAAGATGATAATAATAAATATGATATTAATAAGAATAATTCACGGTCTGATGCAAGAAGCATTGGGTTACAATGACACCCGAGAGCTTACCGAGTAAGCAGATAAATAATTTTTATGTATCGGCACTCGGTGTCGGTGAAAATTGGGTCGATACCAAGTGATACTTTTGTGTATGACATGGCTTTAGAATAATGCAGAAACACTATAATCGTCAGAATTTGAACAAATAGGGCTAAAGCAATTACATTGGCTATACTGACTACTTTGTAGTTATACGAGTATATTGACAGAAAGGTAATATATATATATATATATATATATATATATATATATATATATATATATATATATATATATATATGTTTATATATAAATATATATGTGTGTATATATATGTGTATATATATATATA
>NC_090762.1:10812901-10817901 GCF_036898095.1 Palaemon carinicauda | reverse complement strand
ACCTGTCAACACTGAGATTACCAAACAATTCTTCTTCTTGTCCTGTGGCCACTTTCCTCTTGCTAAGGGTAGAAGAGACTCTCTTGCTATGGTAAGCACCTCTTCTAGAAGGACACTCCAAAATCAAACCAGTGTTCTCTAGTCTTGGGTAGTGCCATAGCCTCTGTACAATGGTCTTCCACTGTCTTGGGTTAGAGTTCTCTTGCTTGAGGGTATACTCGGGCATACTATTCTATCTAATTTATATTCCTCTCGTTTTGTTATAGTTTATATAGGAGATATTTATTTTCATGATGTTACTCTTCTTAAAACATTTTTTTTTTACTTTTTCATCTCCTCACTGGGCTATTTTCCCTGTTGGGGCCCCTGGGCTTATAGCATCCTGCTTTTCCAACAAGGGTTGTAGCTTAGCAAGTAATAATAATAATAAATTAGTAAAGGTTGGCGAGGCACCAAAACAGGGAAGATGCGTGTAATAGATGCTAGGAAAACTAAAGCTACAAAGATAAATAGCTCATGAAAAAGCTTTATAACAACATTACGCCAAGACGTCTGATGCAACTTTTATGTAAAGATCTGTACAAAGCTAATTTGCATTTTCCCCCTTAAAGTTAACCTTCACTTAGTGGGCGCCTTTTTTCGTAAAAGTTAACAGACGCAGGACCCCCCAGCAGTCTTACACTTGAGGATACGAGAACATGATCAATACCAAGCTCATATTAAACAATGAGTTCAGATACGCCAGAGCCTGGTTAATTATATGAAGAAATGCTTTGCAATCTGTAGAAACTTACCAGCAAATTGAAAAAAAAAAGGAAGGATATATACATCAACAGTATATAATATTAAACAAATATTTAGGCATGTGACCTTCAGCATCGACTATATTGCTGCCAGTGATGTGGGTTATTTAGGTTTAAGCCTAAATCTGTATGACATTATGCTCGAAGTTTTGCTAGGTGTGAATATTTCCAAAACAACAAATCTTTTCTTAATCTGCTATATCATTTTGATAACGTTAAATATGATCTACTATTGCTGTGCGGGGCATTATGGCCATTTGAGTATTATATTATTATTATTATTATTATTAGCCAAGCTACAATCCTAGTTGGAAAATCAAGATGCTATAACCCCAAAGGCTCCAACAGGGAAAAATAGCCCAGTGAGGAAAGGAAGTAAGTAAATAAATAAATGATGAGAATAAATTAACAATAAACCATTCTAAAAACAGTAACAACGTCAAAAACAGATATGTCCTATTTAAACTATTATCAACGTCAAAAACAGATATGTCATAATATAAACTATAAAAAGATTCATGTCAGCCTGGTCAACATAAAAACATTTGCTCCAACTTTGAACTTTTGAAGTTCTACTAATTCAACTACCCGATTAGGAAGATCATTCTACAACTTGGTCACAGCTGGAATAAAATTCACTATAACTATTACAAGTGGTAACTATATAAAGTGTTTAGATTTGTAATGAACGAAATGACGTCTCTCTCTCTCTCTCTCTCTCTCTCTCTCTCTCTCTCTCTCTCTCTCTCTCTCCAGTAATCTCGATCTAATCCCATGCATGCTAGTTCGTCGACTAGAAAATCCCTCTCACCAAGAGGGGTGGAATATCTCTCTCTCTCTCTCTCTCTCTCTCTCTCTCTCTCTCTCTCTCTCTCTCTCTCTCTCTCTCTCTCTCTCTCTCTCCTACTATTTACGGAAACGTTTTCTACTGAAACATGAAATAATAAGTAGATTAATTGAAAGATTTTAAGTCAGAATGAATCATACCTGGATGTCTTCTCTCTTTAATCTACCTTCTACAGAAGAGATAGGAAACCGATGGCTATTATTTACCAACTTGAAAAGAAAAGAATCCGACTAATTCTAATAAAGAAAGACGGTAAAAGAAATTCCAAGATCCCTGACTGTTACATACGATTCGTAAAGAACACATCTGGTCCACGGACCTCATCTCCATCACGTGTCGCCACTGACATTTTCAATCATCTTTCTGTGTTCAAAGTTTTTTCAAAAATTACTTTACGGGAGAGGGGAATTTAATCCTTTATCCGGGACTGCAACGCCCAAAAACTGTATTTTTTTTCCAGTGGGGAAAAAACTCTATCGTTTAAATATAATGCTTCACGTTCCCCCTTCTTTTAATCCCTCGCCTCTTTAACCCTTTTAGCTCTTTCTGGCTTCCTCTCTATTTACCTTTTATACCTTTTATTCGTACCTTTTCTCCTCTCTCTCAATCCCTCTAGTTATTCACATTTATTCATTTTCTCATTCCATTTCTCGTGAATGAATGCTTAAATATTCGAGAGGAACTGGGAAAAAAATTAAACCAAATTTAAGTAAAAAATAATAGATATTTTGGGAAAAATTGAGACTCGATTTGGTTCCAAGTGGTTCAATACCTTTTTTTCGTACTTTTTCTCCTCTCTCTCAATCTCTCTAGTTATTCACATTTATTCAGTTTCTCATTCCATTTCTCGTAAATGAATGCTTAAATATTCGAGAGGAACTGGGAAAAGATTAAACCAAATTTAAGTAAAAAATAATAGATATTTTGGGAAAAATTGAGACTCGATTTGGTTCCAGGTGATTCAATACCTTTTTTTCGTACTTTTTCTCCTCTCTCTCTCAATCTCTCTAGTTATTCACATTTATTCATTATCTTATTCCATTTCTCGTGAATGAATGCTTGAATATCCGAGAGGAACTGGGAAAAAATTAAACCAAATTTAAGTAAAAAATAATAGATATTTTGGAATAATGGAGACTCGATTTGGTTCCAGGTGGTTCATATCCAGTGCACATAGGTTCCAGCTGTAGAAAATTCCTAAAAGCGTCGATTTCATTTATGTTAATCCTATAATTCTTTTAAGTAGATAATTTTTCGTGTCTGCGGTTTTCATATTGCATGACCACGTGAAACCCTTTTCCATTTAACCTCTTGTGCTTCAGTTTTTACTTTTAAATTGTATGACAGTTCTTTTGTGAATTTTTTTTTTAACTGTTAGACTTTTGTTTTGTGAATTCTTTTATTTAACTGTTAGAATTCTGTTTTGCATCTTTTTTTTTTTTTTTTTTTTTTTTTTTTTTTTTTTTTTTTTAATTTTGAAACTTTGTTTTGGATTATTTTATTGAAATATTGTACCTTTGGTTTAGGATTTATTTATTTCTTGAATTATTTAATCTTTTGTTTCGGACAATCTACTCTTCTTCTTCTTCTTCTTCTTCTTCTTCATTCTTCTTTTTCTTCTTCTTCTTCATTCTTCTTCTTCTTCTTCTTCTTCTTTCTAATAGTAATTGTGCCTTTATTCGAGATGTTACGCCACTTTAGGTTCTGATTTTCTTCTTTTTATTTATTTTTTTAAATGTATGTTTTATCTTTTTCAGGTACTGTTTGGTATTATCGCTGTTTTTACCAAGAATCCTCTTCTTTTATTATCGTTTTGAATGGTGCGTATAACATAGCTTTAATTTTACTTTCTGTTAACTTTTTTTATCATTTCATTCTCATCTGTCTCCTTTTGCCATTTTATAAAAATATAAATTAGAATACTTTGAACTTGAAAGACTCTATATAGTCTTTATTTTGCTCTAAAAAATCTTTCAATAGGCCGGGCATTCTATCCTATTCATTCACTTCCTGCTTTAATTAACAACAATCAATAATCAATTCAATTATAATCGAATAACAAAATTTATCTTTAACCTTTAGGCCATAATCTCCAATATCATTTGAATAACGGTAAATATGGTTCTACTATTGCTATTTGCGAAGGCTTAGGGCCATTGGAGTGCTATATTTCACTATAATTAATATGAGTGGGAATTATTTCGGATACGTTGGCTTGCAATAGCTATATAAACTCTTTAGATTTGTATTGAACGAAATAACGTCTCTCGCTCTCTCTCTCTCTCTCTCTCTCTCTCTCTCTCTCTCTCTCTCTCTCTCTCTCTCTCTCTCTCTCATAATATTATACCTAATCAATTTTACCTTGATATCTTCTGCCTGATGTCTGTATTGTAGAGAAGAGAAAGGCAAGCAATGGCTATTACTTACTAACTGGAAAATAATTCTATTAATTTCGACATCAAGAGAAATCACTCATAATGCTGGAACAAATATTTAACTATGACCTTTTATACGAAGTATTCTATTTTGTTGGGCCACATCTACTTTGGATGTGTTTAGGAACATGAAGGCTACAGATATTCAAGGTGTTAAGGATTTAGGAATTCAAGGGAATATTTCTAATAAATGTTTTTAGCACATTTACTGGATGCAAGTGTTCTCGAAAAGGCAGAGTTTGGGTTAAGGAGAACAATATTATGCAAATAAAACTTTATCAAAGACACCGTCCGCTGGAGGTAAAATAGGATGACCTCGGAAAAGTAATCCTCGGCTGAGGATTCTATCAAGACTGATATCTTAATTGTTTTGAAAGAGAGAGAGAGAGAGAGAGAGAGAGAGAGAGAGAGAGAGAGAGAGAGAGAGAGAGAGAGAGAGAGATTTCAGTAGGAAATAATCAGACCACGTATTCAAAACATTAATCAGATTTACCTCATTACTCCGGGGTCACTATATAGCTGACGCTTTCATAATCTTCTCCTCCTACGCCTATTGACGCAAAGGAGGCGATGATGATGATGAATGCTTTCACAGGTGAATAATAATCATGAAATATGTCAAAATTGTCACGTTTTCAATTTTTGCGTTTTAATGCTTCAAAGAGGGATTTTATGTGTGTTTACTTCTATCTATTACAATTATAAAAGATATTGAGGTTATATAAGAACACTACCTTGAGGAACGCCAGATTTCACATTCCTATAATCACTTTGGTGACCATCAACATATATTTTTTGCAAACTCTTACAAGAATAGAGATAAAATTGAACTTTTCCTAATAAGTTAAATGCGATTGGGGTTCTAACGGATAATTATTACAAAATCGAGGGTTTAGTTGAACCTGTGATGTCTAC
>NC_090762.1:10797901-10805401 GCF_036898095.1 Palaemon carinicauda | reverse complement strand
TCTCTCCTCTCTCTCTCTCTCTCTCTCTCCTCTCCTGTTCTTCTACTGTATTCGTATTTATTCAGCAACTTTCGTTGAATAGATACAAAGGCTAGAAAAAGCAGAGGAAAAAGAGAGGAAAACAGTTTTATATATAAAAAAAATGGCAAGAGTTTGGTTGGAAAAAGGGGGGAACCTTATGGTCGGTTTGAGGTATACTTGAGGCCCTAGAGATGCAAGTTCATTAATATAAATCTCTCTCTCTCCTCTCTCTCTCTCTCTCTCTCTCTCTCTCTCTCTCTCTCTCTCTCTCTCTCTCTCTCTCCCTCTCTCTTTTTTTTTTTGCATTCCATTTCTCTCTTTGAAGACTCCAGCACAATCCACATCCTTTGAAAATCTTTTTAAAGGTCTTTTTCTTCAAATTGGACATTAATATGGCCTTTTTTGTAACATTAGATATTATTTGACTTTTTGGTGAATTCTTAGACTTATTCTTGGACTTTTTATCCTTGTCTTTCATGTTTCTTTTGGCAAAATTAGATTTTTTATGTGATATTTGCGTCTCTTTTCACCTTTTCAACTGTTGCATTGTATTTAGTTTTGGCTGCGAAATGTTGGAATTTCCAGTATTATTTAAAAAGTCATTTTCCTCAAATATCGTGTTCATTACCCCTGAGCAACATATCTTGAAGCAGTGTCAGTGAGTTTACTATAAACTTACATTTTCTATAAAGCCCGTTTTCTGTTTTATTGCTTAGTTTTCATAGATCACATTGGATTATTATATTCAGTTATATGATGCTCTTTAAGATGAAACACACATATGTACATATGTATATGCGTAAGGTTACATTATATATATATATATATATATAATATATATATATATATATTATATATATATATATATATATATATATATATATGTGTGTGTGTGTGTGTGTGTGTGTGTATCTATATATATGTATATATATATATATATATATATATATATATATATATATATATATATATATATATATATTATATATGTATATCTATATATATGTATATATATACATATATATATATGTATAAATATATATATAATATATATATATATATATATATATATATATATATATATATATATATATATACGTGTGTGTGCATTATGTGTATGTGCTGAGCTACAACCCTAGTTTATATATATATATATATATATATATATATATTATATATATATATATATATATATGTGTGTGTGTGTGTGTGTGTGTGTGTGTCTGTCTGTGTGTGTGCATTATGTGTATGTAATGGGATTTCCTTCCGTTTTTCAATCTTTTAAAAGATTAGCCCCTTTCTTTTCCTAATAGCCTTAGCTTCAGTCAATACAATCTTTATAAAAGAATTCCCATATTTCCCATATAGAATACTATTTATGAGAGTGGGGGATTTGACTAATATATCTGCCTGTGTTTCCTTTTTGTACGTTCCAAATCATATGTTTCTTATTATTTAAAGAATTTTAGCGGCTCTATGGAGAAATCAGTTTTAGTAAAATAATGATAAACGTAAATGATAACTGCTATTCACGAAAGCAGATCCTCTTAACAGTGGCATCAGTCCATACCTGGATATAGTTCGTCCAATCTACTGGTCATAAGTACCAGTTTCATTCATTATAATGGTCACTGTGTCTTCTCAACTTTCTTACTCCCTTATTGTGGATACTCTTTCTACTGAAAGCCTTTAAATCCAAAAGGAAATTTATGAAAACATCTTCCCAAACGATGTTTTAAAGCACTCATTTAACTCGTTACACCCCAAGAAGGATTGAATCTAAATGTACTTTGCTTATTTACGTTATTGAGGGCTAATGAAGCTGAATACATGTAGTTATGAACCTTTAAGCATGAGCCCATTACGTTCTTACATGTAGGAAAAAAAACTGTTGATGGCAAGGCCAAAAGAAAACTGTATACGTTCTTTTGTCCTTGGTTGATGGTAACGCAAGTCAGATTTTTCGTAGCAGTCTTTGATAGGGGACTATTCTCTTCTTTCTCTTCCTGAATTGGTATATCTCAATGTGGTTAAAGGGTTTGCGTATCGCCATGATCGGCCAGCCGTGGTAATGAAAGTAACCCAAGACATGCCTGAAGCCTTTATACTGCAGTGGACTAGAATTAATTACATTGTAGTGTTGTTGTATTCTCTTCATTGGCGATAGGACGCTTTTGGATATTTTACCAGATATTTCTTAAGAAATAATCAGAGGTTTTTTGAAGCTATTTTTGACTTTAGGAAGATTGAAGCATTATTGACTATCAAAAATATTTGAACAATTACTACTTTCAAAAATCTGATAAATACTTTTAAATTAAAGACTTTCGAGCAATGTTTTCATCCATCCTATATTGAGGAAAATGTTCACCCAACAGAGAAAGCTTGGGTGCAAAAGAAAAAGAATTTATGGAAATGTAAGACCTCATCACCATCACCATCTATCTGGTTGGGACGAAACGAACAAGCCAGGAAAAGTATTACACTGTACAGAACGAATTCCCTCTAGAGAGAGAGAGAGAGGAGAGGATGAGAGAGGAGAGAGAGAGAGAGGAGAGAGAGAGAAGAGAGAGAGAGAGAGGAGAGAGAGAAAGAGAGAGAGAGAGAGAGAATTTTTTTTTCGTTATTTTGCAGTATTTTCTTGTAACAAAAACTGTTTGTCACTAATGGTAGAAGCAATCTCCCACATATAATGAAGAGCAAGTCTCTCTTTCTCTCTCTCTCTCTCTCTCTCTCTCTCCTCTCTCCTCTCTCTCTCTCTCTCTCTCTCTCTCTCTCTCTCTCTCTCTCTCTCTGTATATATGTATATATATATTATATATATATTATGTATATATATATTTATATATATATATATATATATATTATATATATATATATATGTATATATATAATATACATATATATAGATATGTATACATATAGAGTATATGTGTATATATATATAATATATATATATTTATAAATATATATATATAGATATGTATATATACAGTATATATATATATATATATATATATATATATATATATATATATATATATATATATATATATATATTAACGATCAGCTCTTCCGTACCTCGGGTAGGGGAAAGTAGGAGTAGTTATACCTCGTGTGAGGGGGGGGTTGCATGTGTGTGCGCATATCTATCTGAATATTTAGCTGTCATTTTGACGGGTCGCGTACACTAGTATGTATGTATGTATATATATATGTGTTTGTGTGTGTGGGGTTGTGTTCATTTTGGTTTGTATGCGTTTGTACGTATTGTATGTATACATGCGTTCATACCTGGCATACGCATCGATCTGTGTATAAGTGAAAGCATCGGTAACTCGTATATTTGTGTACTCAGAGCTGCAAGAGCCATTGCAATGCCTTAGGTTCTTCCCAGGTGAGGGAATTGTAAACAGGCTAAGTAGTCAGGTGGTGAAGGCTGTAACTTGGGACATTTGTTTGTGTGAAATGTAAATAATGGTTTTATTGGGAATTTTTTTTGTAACTTTCAAAATATTCATTTGAAGATTATGTAATGTCCCTTTTAACTTACTAGTGCATTGATAAATATTTTATGCTCACACACACACACACACACATATATATATATATATATATATATATATATATATATATCTATATATATATTTACATATATGTATATATATACACACATATATATATGTGTATATATATATATATATACTATATATATATATATATATATATATATATATAAATATATATATATATATAAAAACAACAACAAATGGTACAGTTTCTAGTCCACTGCGGGACGAAGGCCTCAGACATGTCCTTTTTCATGTCTGGGGTTTGGCAGTATTTGCCACCCACGCTGGCCAGTGCGGATTGGTGAAGATGGGAATTTTCGTCTGGTCGCTCATGGCAAACCTACCTAGTATAGGTGGCTCTGATTTGTACAGCTTTGCTGATGATGGCAATACACAAACCCTTTCACCACGTTATGGTATCCCCAATATATATATATATATATATATATATATATATATATATATATATATATATATATATATATATATATATATATGCACATACATATATATAATATATATACATGCATACATATATGTAATATATATGTATATATATATATATATATATATATATATATATTATATATATATATATATATATCTTAAACGATGGAATAGTTCAATATAATCTTAACATTCTAACAGCATCAGCATATCTTAATATATAAAGAGGAAATGAAAATGAAAAGAGCAATTCTAAATTTCACAATTTCAGCCGCAGGCAGATTTGATATTTATAAGTAAATGGAAGCGAATTCAAATTCTATTTCCCATGGATGTTTTTTATTGTATAGAAAATTATAACCATTTCCTGTTAAAAAAAAAAAAAAAAAAAAAAAAAAAATTCTGAAAGCAGCATGTTATTGAGCCATTTTTTTGTAGAATGTGGCGTGAAAAGGCTAAACCGGTTTGAATGGGAGCTAGGAGTGTTGGTGAAAAAAAAAAAAAGATGCATAAGACTTTCAGTTGTCATAAAAATATAGAGTATGCTCATTCTAAAGAGACTAAAGAGAAAGATTGATGGAAAGCTCAGTGATAAACAAGCTGGATTTTGAAAAGGTAGAAGTTGCACTGACCAAATTTCCATTTTAAGAAATGTAGCACAGTTATTTATAGAATTTATAAATCCACTTTTGATGGCATCTGTGGCCTGAAAAAGCCTTTGGTAGTGTGCACCGGCCAATTTTGTGGAGACTCCTGCGTTATTATGGAGTCCCTCTTAAATATGTAAATTGATTATGTCTGTTTTCAAACGAGTCCTATCAAACTAATTTCCAGTGAACAGTGGAGTACTCCAAGAGAATTTGTTGTCACCTTTGTTATTTATCCTCGTTGTGGAATTTGTAATGTATAGAACAGTTAGGGATGGTGGAGAAGGATTGGACTGAATCGGTAACAGGAAATAAGCTGACCTAGACTTAAGGTAAACAGAAAAAAGACAGAGATGATGAGAACGGAATATGCAATGAAAGATGAAATATCATTGGAAGGAGAAATGATTAATAAGGTGGAATAGTTTGAATATTTAGGAACTTTGATCTATAATACAGGATCTTTAGAATTGGAGTTTAATTAAAGATTGAAAAAAGAAAATCCCACAATGGCTTGGTTGAGAAAAATTTGGAAATGAAAACGCCTGAAATTTCATATAAAAATCAGGATAAATATAATTTTAATGAGATCGGCGTTACTGTATGGATGAGTCGTGGGTATGGCAATGAAACAATATCCAACAGATTTTGTAGATTCGAGAACAAAGCCCTCAGAAGAATATTGGGAGTTAAATGGCAGGACAAGATTAGAAATGAAACTATAAGAGAGATTTACTCGAGTGCCATATGTAGATGAGGTTTTGGTGAGTGGTAGATGTACAGTAGATGGTTTGGGCATGCTCTTCGCACTCCCCAAGAGAGATTAGTTCACCACCTTTTAAATTTGGCTCCACAAGGCACTAGAAGATTTGGAAGACCCATGCCTACATGGCTAAGTACTATGAAACGTGAAAGTAGATTATGATGACTGGAGAAGTATTGATTTAAAATATCAAGATAGAGACGACTGGCGAAATCTAACCGAGCCCATTGCGTCAGTAGTCGTAGGAAATGATATACCGGTAGATATATATTATATGTATATATATATATATATATATATATATATATATATATATATTATATTATAGTTATATATATTATATATATATAAATATATATATATATATATATATATATATATATATATATATATATATATTTATATATATATGTATGTATATATATGTGAGTGTGTGTATACATATATAGTATATATATAACACACACATATATATATAGATATATATATATAAATATATATATATAATATATATATATATATATATATATATATTATATATATATTATATATATATAAAGAATAATTGTCAAAACGAAGTGTTATCTTTTAAACCCATCTGTTATAGTGAAATGTTAAGTTATGGTTATATTTTATCATAATAATAATCATTATAATGATAACCATTATACAATTGATAACGATGATGACGGTTATGAGAGGAATTAAACTAAAGAAACAAAGGGTAATAATGATAATTATGATAATGATTGCAAATATAGCTATAGAAATATATATATCTAAAATATAGCAATGATATATTTAGTCAAAAATTAAATATAGTAATCTATATTCGATGAATTTTGGTTAAAGTTCAAGAGCCTTTAAACAGAGGTTCATCCCACTTGTCGTCGTGTTTAATTATATTCATCCAATAAAACAACCACTTCAAAATGGCCTTGTTTTTATTAGCATGAAAAAAAATACAATGAATTGCATATTAGAAAATTGCAAAATTGGATGAAACTCAGCCTGACAGTGCAATCTTCCAAAACAGCCATTTTCGATAATTTTATCTCTTCATAGAATTTTAGTAGTGTTTGCTTCATATCACCTGAAATAGAAAAAATAAATATTTTTGACAAGTTTAAAATTGCGAAATTAATTTGGTATATAAATATGTAGCATTTCAATTTTTTTTATATATATTCATAGAGAGAAAGGTAAAAACCCTTTTAATATACAGATTTTATTAAAAACTTCCAGTTTGCAAAGAATTCAATTTGCAAAATACGTGTCAGGAAGGGAAAATGAGATATTCAATTTAACCGAACAGGATTCCAGTGCAAAACTGAACACTTTTAGGAAACCTATTTTTGAAACCTGTTTCTTCCAAGTGACGAAAACAAACGACTTATTTCCCTGTAATTGAATTAGATTATTGCTGCTGAAGGAAAGGTTGAGAATGTGGTGATGAAATAATTTCTCATGAATTTATAATCATTGCTGTTTACTAAAGAATTCACCAGAAATTAAACAATTTCTCGTAAAATTTAAGAAGATATTTCCGCATTTTACGTTAAAAAAGTTAAATTAAAAAATCAAATATTTTTTCATGAAAAGAAAAGAAGAATTTTCTAAAAAAAAAAAAATTAACAAAAGCGAAACAATTATTCCTCATTGTAAAGAATTAAAGACAATAGAAGTTATTTTTCTAATGTCATAACAGTGTAAGAGTTGTGCCACTAATTAAAAGAAACAAGAAAAGAAATATTCTCAGAAACGCTAAATAAAAGTCTCCTTGGCGGCTAATGAACCGAGACCAACTATTTATATTTTGCTCAGTATATTTTCCACATCCTGAAGATATTACTTAGTGTATATCTCGGCCTAATGAAGATGTATAACGACTGTGTGCCTCTTCTCCTGTAATATCTGTTATTTGCAAAGAGAACCGAGTAGGGCATTTTTTGTTTTGTTTTTATGTAGATTATCTTAGATATTCTTTCTTACTCTGTCTTTTACGTAAAGAGAAGTAGGAATTGAAGGTAAAAGGTTAAATACAAAGGAG
>NC_090762.1:10790401-10792901 GCF_036898095.1 Palaemon carinicauda | reverse complement strand
TATATATATATATATATATATATATATATATATATATATATATATATATATATATATATATATATGTGTGTGTGTGTGTGTGTGTGTGTGTGTGTGTGTGTACACTAATTCCACAGATTGTTAGAGAAGACCACATGTTTAATTTACCAGATGAAAATTATTTTTTGTATGTGTAAATAACTTTACACTTTGGTGACATTTAGTTTAGATATATGGGGATTTGACCTCTCGACGCGATGATAAATATTTTAGTCATATTCTGATTCATTTCAAAGTTAAGTGTTATTTTGATATTTTCTATGGACAGACGAACAAGCAGATATAATTGAATGTATATAATCAAACCTTGATTTGGCTTTTATTTTTTACTGGTTTTAAATTTCGACCCATGAATCCACTACAAAGGATTCCGATCCTTTATGAAAATCCTCTATTTTTTCAAAGTTTTAATTTTTTTTGGGGGGAGGGGATTTTTTTCCTGAATCCATTAATTCATAAATGTATATACTCAAATCTTGATGTGACTTTAAATTTTTACTAGTTTTAAATTTCGACCCATGAATCCACTTCAGAGGATTCCGATCGTTTATGCAAATCCTCTATTTTTTCAAAGTTTTAATTTTTTTTGGGGGGAGGGGATTTTTTTCCTGAATCCATTAATTCATAAATGTATATACTCAAATCTTGATGTGGCTTTAAATTTTTACTAGTTTTAAATTTCGACCCATGAATCCACTACAGAGGATTCCGATCGTTTATGCAAATCCTCTATTTTTTCAAAGTTTTAATTTTTTTTGGGGGGAAGGGGATTTTTTTTTTTCCTGAATCCATTAATTCACATCCCTCTTGACCTTTCCGTACTCCAGCGTTTTTCCAAACGTAGGTCCCAAAACTTTTTCTCTCTTCCTGAGAATCACTTTTAGATATTCACTGACGCGTGCAACACAACCTTCCATAAGCTGTGACTTTGTTTTTTCACTTTATGTTTGCTTGAGTTTTCACCATAAAGAAAGTTCCATTTTCGTTGTTGATTTTTCTCTTTTGACTTTTCTCGTTGTACTATTTATATATTTTAATATTCAACTTTTTCAATCATTATACCTCCAGTTTGTTCATTATTTGACATTTTTCAATAGACGAATTTCGCTTTTGTGAATTAAAACTACAATGATTTATTTAGGAAAAGAACTTGGTCTGTTCTTTGTCTAATTCGTGATATGGAGGATATCCATCTGTCTTTCAGTACCTAAAATTCAGTGACTAATTGCTAGGAAACGGGAGATGTAGGTTCTCCCTATACTATTACGTTATTAATTTATAAGAGGTAAGATATTATTGAATTCAAGATAGAGACGACTGGTGAAATCTAACCGAGACCCTTTGCGTCAATATGCGTAGGAGGAAATGATGAGGATGATATCATCCTGTCTTTCATTGTCTAGTTATAAGTGACAGACAAATTTATCCACGAAAGACACGAATGCCTTCATTTATATATACCATAAATTTAAAAGATAACCTTAAGAGACATCAATTATCTATATTTACAGGTGTTCTTTAGCTACTTCTACCTCGGGAATTTATTATTACTAAAATAACGTTTATCCTAGATTTTTTTTTCGAATATATTTTCGTGAAAGATTTTAAGGACCTTGATTTAGGAACAAATAGGATGTTTTGGGTGTATTTACATTTCGTTAATTTTTATAAAACCTTGTGAATTTGAGTATTATATTTTAACCTTCACGTTCCTTGGTCCACACTTATCCTTCTCCTATTATACAAGAAGAAAACATTCGAAGGTACCAAACACATGAATGTTCTGGTACGCAGATGTGAGAATGTTTCGAAATGGGTAAATAGCTTCTCTCTTGCCTTCATCATTACACCAAAAGTGTAAACTACCCCCCCCCCCCTCACCTCCCCCTCCACTCTTGATTTACATCTTCAAAGTGTTTATTAACCCCTTTCCACACTCTCATTTTCCTTTCAAGAATTGGGAATATACCCATCTCTCCCATTCCTCATTTTCCTCTTCAAAATGTAGATGAACTCCTCCTTCTAACCCATCTTCAACCTCATAAAACAGTAAATTAACCCCTCTCCCTTTCACAGGTTCCACCTTCAAAGTGTTGATTTACCCCCTCCCACCTCATACTCAACCCAAGAGCTAGATAAAACGAAAACATTTGAATTATAAATCACATCTATAAACCACGCATTCACAGCGCCCTATTTTTGATAATTGCTTTAATTTTGTGAGAAAAACTCATTGTAGAATTCTTTAGAGTTAATAACCGAAGGGATAATGAATTTAGCTCAGGACGAAAACGAATATACGGAAATGAAACCGTCTCGAGATGAAATTAACGACCTCGCGGAAAGTAATACTGTATTTGGCAGCCAGCGATTTCCATCGGAATTTTTTTTATGCAGGGTAATGTCGTGGGGGGACTGCTAGTGTACGTACATTTGTTTGTTTGTGTAGAGAAAGACACAA
>NC_090762.1:10777901-10782901 GCF_036898095.1 Palaemon carinicauda | reverse complement strand
AAAATGACTTTAAAACACTGCAATTTTATTGATAACATGTTATTTGTATTGTTTATGGATGTGTAATAAGCACAGCAATGGCTGCAAAGATATAATGTTTTTCTTAAAAAATAAATTACAATCCCAAACGATGTATATTAGGTGTAGATATACAGACAGTATATCAAAGTACATAACAAAAGAATTTCTAGACTATGTATTTTGATTTATGTTGATTTATTTATTTTTGTAAACATGAATTAATATCTATATTTTGTTATATTTTTTTTATATTTTTGTAAATAGAATAATTACACAAAAAATGTAAATGAATAAAATGTAATTGTATTTTTATAATAAAAGAAAAAAAAAACTTCCTAACATTGCAAAGAGACATTGGCATCCATCATTCGTTCAGACACGTGATCTGTAATCCGTTTGGCCTTAACAGTGCAATCGGTAAGCCGATTAACCTTCCATTCTCGTCCTAATGCTCTTCTCAACCATTCGAGTCCATCCGAGATTTCCTTGCTACTAAATATAGAAGGTTTTGTATATCCTTGACAATGTTATGTTACATTGACTATCCGTGAAAATGTATTGATTGTGTTATATTTCGGCATTTGCAATTGCTATTTATATATGCCTCGTTTGGGATTTCATTCCTTACTGATGTATACAGTCATACTCTAGCATATTATTATTATTATTATTATTGAAAGTGATTGCTGCCTCAGTGGCGTTAATTTTGTAATTAACTTTTTCTATTCTTCTGATTATCTTTTTCTCTTCATTTGAACAATCCGCCAGTAACTGGGAAAGGGACTTATCAATAGGAAGGTGATGAAGACCAGTTACTGGCGGATTGTTCAAATGAAGAGAAAAAGATAATCAGAACAATAGAAAAAGTTAATTACAAAATTAACGCCACTGAGGCAGCAATCATTTTCAATAAAACCTGCTTAAAAGAGGGTCTACTCCTGAAATATGTTATTATTATTATTATTATTATTATTATTATTATTATTATTATTATTATTATTATTATTATTAATTACTAAACTACAACTCTAGTTGGAATAGCAAGATGCTATAAGCCCAGGGTCCCAACCGGGAAAACAGCCCAGTGAGGAAAGGAAACAAGGAGAAATAAAATATTTTAAGAACAGCAACAACATCCAAATAAATATTTCCTAAACTATAAAAACTTTAACAAAACGAGAGGAAGTAGATATCCACTGAAGCTTTACACTACTTTCCTTTATGTGAACTATCAGCAGCTCTTCTGGGAGAAGGACACTCCAAAATCAAACCATTGTTCCCTAAACCATTGTTCCCTAGTCTTGGGTAGTGCCATAGCTTCTGTACCATGGTCTTCCACTGTCTTGGATTAGAGTTCTCTTGCTTGAGGGTACACTCGGGCACACTTCTACTGTATCTAGTTTCTCTTCCTCTTGTTTTGTTAAAGTTTTTATAGTTTTTATAAGAAATGTTTATTTCATTGTTGTTACTTTACTTAAAATATTTTATTTTTCTTTATTTCCTTTCCTCACTGGGCTGTTTTCCCTGTTGGGGCCCCTGGGCTTGTAGCATCCTGCTTTTCCAACTAGGGTTGCGGCTTAGCCTTTAATAATAATAATGATATCAAACATTTTTGTTTCGCACGCAAGAAACCATCACATCAAAAATTATGAGCAAGAAAATCAACAATCCTGAGAAATTGTTTCACGGTTACGACTTTTTAATCCATCACAGTCATGCTGTGGAATTATGTCACTTCAGGCTGTGATATTTCCTTTTAAATCAAATGTTATCGTTATCTGTACAGTTTCTACTTTTGATTCTTGTTTACATGGACGTTATCTATCGGTGTTGGTGAATCAGGAGTTGTGACTCCAAATAGTTTGCAAATAATCAACCGGTCTAAGCTGAAGATGGATACCATGTTGCTTTTCAACTCTTATAACATAAGCCATGTCTCTATCCCTTTTGGTGTTTCTTGTGTTGTAACTTTATAATGACAAATTGGATGAAATTTGTAGTGATTACGTAAACTATCATCTTGGTGTAAGTCAGTACTGATTGGTAACATCTCTGCCTGGTGTTTGCCAGTCGGGGGTTCGACTCCCGCTCAGACTCGTTAGGTGCCATTAGTGTCTGCAACCTTACCATCCTTGTGAGCTAAGGTTGGGGGGTTTGGGGGAGCCTATAGGTCTATCTGCTGAGTCATCAGCAGCCACTGCCTGGCCCTCCCTGGTCCTAGCTTGGGTGGAGAGGAGGCTTGGGCGCTGATCATATAATATATGGTCAGTCTCTAGGGCATTGTCCTGATTGCTAGGGCAATGTCACTGTCCCTTGCCTCTGCCATTCATGAGCGACCTTTAAAACCTTTAAACCTTTAAATGCCTATTTTCAACAAAATGATATAGGTTCTTGAATGGTTTTATCTTTGTAAATGGATCAAGAAGCGCTCCTAATTCAAGAGCTGCCTTTGTTCATTAAGATCATTTGGAAGAAAAAAAAATGGGAAAAAGTCATCTTAGTTTACTAAGATCTAATCACTCGAAGAAGCAAAGTTAGAAAATATTCATCTATATAAAAGAAAGCATTTGAATCGAAATTTTGAACTTTCAAAATTGGAAGTTTCAAGAAATATTCATAGCTTACTATTTTCTCTATACGTGATAATTGTGCCATTTAATAAATTGAAATCTACCGTTAATGATACCTTGATTCAATTCATCAATTCCTATTTTTTTTTATTTCATGTTACCTGATGTTTTATCCTCTGTGAATGAGTAAATATATGTTTTCCCCACTATACTTTTCTGTTCCCTTTAGATGGAATGGTGCCAGCCTTACTGTTTCCGAGCAAGTCTTTAGTCTTCTTGTTTGCACGTCCCCTTTTATATAATATATTATATATATATATATATATATATATATATATATATATATATATATATATATATATATATATATAATATAATATATAAAAATGTATATATATATATATATATATATATATATATATATATATATATAAAATATAATGTAATATATGAATATATATGCGTATATATAAAATATATAATATATATAAATATATATATATATATATATATATATATATATATATATATATATATATATATATATATATATATATATATATTTATATATACATATATAAATAAAATGAGAAATTAAAATCAAAGACGAATTGGGATTGGTTGAATATATTGGCCCCAGGAAGCGCTCCCGAGGCTTAAATGTTGTTTACTGTTGTGTTTCCTGAGTTGTTGTTGTTGCACAGAAACCTTCCCGAAGGTTTCGTTAATTCACTCATTCCGATGTTGTTGTCGCACTGATGTTTCCATTTCCTTTAGATTTCGTATCTTTACAATGTCAGTTCAGGAAGTTTAAGTCCCTCTACTACGAAGTAAAAATTTCTAAGCAATCTTTCTGGTCGTCACTAATCCTTACCAATTTGTATTCTTGGCATCAATCATTTCAATGCAACGTTTTACATTTTCTTATTCTGATTGACGTCAGTGAAAATGCAATGTTTATCTAATTCCTTTTACATTTTCTAATTCTGATTGACGTCAGTGAAAATGCAACGTTTATCTAATTCCTTTTACATTTTCCTATGCTGATTGACGTCAGTGAAAATGCAACGTTTATCTAATTCCTTTTACATTTTCTTATTCTGATTGACGTCAGTGAAAATGCAATGTTTATCTAATTCCTTTTACTTTTCTTATTCTGATTGACGTCAGTGAAAATGCAATGTTTATCTAATTCCTTTCACATTTTCTTATTCTGGTTGACGTCAATGAAAATGCAATGTTTATCTAATTCCTTTCACATTTTCTTATTCTGATTGACGTCAATGAAAATGCAATGTTCATCTAATTCCTTTTACATTTTCTTATTCTGATTGACGTCAGTGAAAATGCAATGTTCATCTAATTCCTTTTACATTTTCTTATTCTGATTGACGTCAGTGAAAATGCAATGTTCATCTGATTCCTTTTACGTTTTCTTATTCTGATTGACGTCAGTGAAAAAGCAACGTTTATCTGATTCCTTTTACGTTTTCTTATTCTGATTGACGTCAGTGAAAAAGCAACGTTTATCTGATTCCTTTTACGTTTTCTTATTCTGATTGACGTCAGTGAAAAAGCAACGTTTATCTGATTCCTTTTACATTTTCTTATTCTGATTGACGTCAGTGAAAATGCAATGTTCATCTGATTCCTTTTACATTTTCTTATTCTGATTGACGTCAGTGAAAAAGCAACGTTTATCTGATTCCTTTTACATTTTCTTATTCTGATTGACGTCAGTGAAAATGCAATGTTCATCTGATTCCTTTTACATTTTCTTATTCTGATTGACGTCAGTGAAAAAGCAACGTTCATCTGATTCCTTTTACGTTTTCTTATTCTGATTGACGTCAGTGAAAAAGCAACGTTCATCTGATTCCTTTTACGTTTTCTTATTCTGATTGACGTCAGTGAAAAAGCAACGTTTATCTGATTCCTTTTACGTTTTCTTATTCTGATTGACGTCAGTGAAAAAGCAACGTTTATCTGATTCCTTTTACGTTTTCTTATTCTGATTGACGTCAGTGAAAAAGCAACGTTTATCTGATTCCTTTTACGTTTTCTTATTCTGATTGACGTCAGTGAAAAAGCAACGTTTATCTGATTCCTTTTACATTTTCTTATTCTGATTGACGTCAGTGAAAAAGCAACGTTTATCTGATTCCTTTTACGTTTTCTTATTCTGAGTTTATCTAATTCCTTTTACATTTTCTTATTCTGATTGACGTCAGTGAAAATGCAACGTTCATCTAATTCCTTTTACATTTTCTTATTCTGATTGACGTCAGTGAAATTCAAGACAATCAGTTTATCTTATTCTCAAGGCTAGTACTTATATATAACACGCAGAGTTTTAAGGTTTTTACGCGAAAATCAGTGATAAAAAGTATTTGGACAAGTGCTGACTTA
>NC_090762.1:10757901-10772901 GCF_036898095.1 Palaemon carinicauda | reverse complement strand
AAAAAATATTACATTGAAAAAGTTTTATTTATTTCTCATCCGATGCCTATTAATCTTCAAAATGATTTTATGATGTTGAATGGAGAGTAATTTCCCCTTTTTGATGCTGCCCAATAAAAAAAGTATATATAAAATTTCGAAAAAATTGTTACAATAAAAAAAGTTTAATTTATTTCTCGGTTACATCGGTTCCGGACCCAGAACCTGTTCCTTCTACATCGTCTGCTTTTCCAGATGAACTGGGAAGGACTCTTTCTTCCATTGTTGAGATGATCCAACAAATTCAAAGGAAGAATGATGAGAAGGAAGCTGCAATGAAACTGGAGATACGTAGACTTGCAGCATCACGTGGGCCCCAGAAGCGGCTCAGCGTGAAGGATTTTCCTTTGTGCTCGGATACCAATCCTTGGAGGTATGCCGAACACATGCCAATGACAACCGGGAAGATCGTGGTCTCAGAAAAGTTGGGAGCAATTCCCCCTTGAAGAAGTGGAATTTTGGCCCAACAAAGATTCTTATCCGGACTGCTATGTCCGTCTTAGGAAGGAGCCAGCCTCAAAGGAGGAGACGGAGCCGAAGGAGGTCATAGTTTTTTACCATAGTAAAGCTCAGACGTTACTAGCGAGCTCGATGAAAGAGAGGGGCTTCACTAACTCAAAGGTGCCCGCCTTGAGTAAGAAGCTTCCCTCCTTTGTGGCCTCTCCTACCAGAGCCTTTCCTTGCCTGGAAAAGGGATATAAGGCAGCCTTAAAGGCGGTGGAGGCAGGGAAACCATGCCCCTCCTTGGAGGAGTGCAAGCCGTCATCTCTGACCTTGCCCTTGGACCAAGAAAACTGGAAGGACGTACACCTTACCTTCTCAGCCGGGAAGCTGGAAGCTGATATTGCTGAACGCCATTTCGGTGAGGCACTTCCAAAACTGTCAGAGGTTCTCTTGCGTAGAGAGCAAGAGACAAAAGAAAGACTTGCGACATTGATGTCGTTGCAAACGACACTAGAAACGATGGCAAGTGACCCCAAGAACCAGGACATGTTCATGGTTGTGGCCAAAACCCATCTGGCCACAGTTACGAAGGATCTCTATAGCTTTATTAAAGCTAGGAGAGCCTGTAGAGAGTTCGTGTTCGCCTCGGCTGCGGTGAGGCACGAACCGAGGAAACTGATCTCCTCTCGTATTTGGGGTAAAGACCTCTTTCCCAATGAAGTGGTTAAAGAGGTAGTAGACAAGGCCGCCACAGAGAATAGGAACCTTCTCAAAAAGTGGGGCTTAGATCTTAAGAGAAAGTCTTCCACGGATGAGGGTTCCCAACCCAAGAGGAAGACAAAAAGGCCTAGGCCATCCTCTCGGTCAGCTAAACCCTACCGACAGCAACATCAACAACAACTTCCTGTGACCGCGGTGCCTCAGATAGTGGCACAACCTCCAATCACGTACCAGCTGGTACCTCAACAAGTGGCGACATAGTCGCCAGTTTTTAACCCAGCATTCGAAAGGCAGACTTCTTCCTTTCGTTCGAGAGCTAGAGGAACAGCCAGAGGTTCTTCTAGACGCCCTTCAAGAGGAAGGGGATACAGGGGAGGACGCGGTCAAGGAGGCAAGGCCTCAGGTCCACAACAGCAGAAGTAAGATACTTCCAGTAGGAGGGAGACTACAGCTATTTAGGGATTGCTGGACCTTCGATCCCTGGGCCCACAGCCTAATTAAAAATGGACTAGGTTGGAGCTGGAGCAGTCCTTCACCTCAATTTCCTCAATTCTTCCAACACTCATCCCCCGTTCTGGAAGAATATGTCCGAAAACTCTTAGACAAAAGAGTAATCCGGAAAGTTAAGCCCATAAAATTCCAAGGAAGGCTGTTTTGTGTTCCAAAGAAGGACTCAGAAAACTCAGAGTCATTCTAGACTTGTCGCCACTCAACAAGTTCATAGTGAACTACAAGTTCAGAATGCTCACGCTTCAGCACAATAAGGACCCTACTGCCCAGAAGGGCATATGCTGTCTCTATAGACTTGTCTGACGCTTATTGGCACGTTCCAATTAATCGTCACCTCTCCTCCTACCTAGGCTTCAGTTACATAGAAAACTTTACGCCTTCAGAGTCATGCCTTTCGGGCTAAACATAGCCCCAATGATTTTCATGAGCTCGTGAACGCAGCCGTCCATCAATTACGCCTAAAGGGGGTCCAAGTAGTAGCCTACTTGGACGACTGGCTGGTGTGGGCAGCATCCAGGACAGAATGCATGCAAGCTTCTAAGATAGGTGATCAGTTCTTGGAACATCCGGGATTCAAGATCAACATCAAAAAGTCTCGACTTTTTCCAGCTCAAAAATTTCAGTGGTTGGGAATCCACTGGAATTTGGAGTCACATCGACTTTCCATCTGTCAAGTGACTATTGAAATCCAAACGGATCTCAAGACGCGAACAGGAGAGAGTGCTGGGCTCTCTACAGTTTGCTTCGATAACAGATCCAGTGCTAAGAGCACAGCTTAAGGATGCAACAGGAGTCTGGAGAAAATACGCATCAAACACGCGAAGAGATCTAATAAGACCACTACCGACTCGACTAGCGAACGCTTCTCAAGCCGTGGTCCAATGCCAGGTAATTTGAAGAAATCAATACTTCTTCAACCCTCCTCCCCCGTCAGTAACTATCCACACAGACGCTTCAAAGGAAGGCTGGGGAGGTTACTCTCATCAGATGAGAGTCCAAGGAGCTTGGTCCAATCTTTTCAAGTCATTTCACATCAACTTTCTAGAAGCCATGGCAGTACTTCTGACACTAAAGAAAGTTTCTCCTCGCCACTCGACCCACATAAGACTGTTCTAGACAGCGAGGTGGTAGTGAAATGCCTGAATCAACAAGGGTCGAGGTCACCTCAAATCAACCAAGTGATGTTGGCCATATTCCGTTTGGCGGAAAGGAAGAAATGGCACCTGTCAGCAGTTCACATTCAAGGGTTCCGCAATTTGACAGCGGACGCTCTATTTAGGTTTACACCTATAGAGTCAGAATGGTCCCTTGACGCAGGATCGTTCTCCTTCATTCGAGTCGAGTCCCAGAGCTGCAGATAGACCTCTTTGCGACGAAAGACAACAAGAAAATAGAATCGTTACGTGTCCCCATACGAGGATCCGCTAGCGGAGGCAGTGGACGCTATGTCCCTGGACTGGAACAGATGGTCCAGTATTTATCTGTTCCCTCTGCACAACCTCCTTTTGAAGGTCCTCGATAAGCTGAGATCCTTCGAATGGAAAGCAGCAATAGTGGCCCACAATTGGCCAAATAGCGTGTGGTTCCGTCTGGCATTGGAACTACGACTAAAATTCGTACCGTTACCCGGATCCATCCCTGTCTCAGCGAGTACAGAAGTCGAATGTCTTCGCTTCATCACAGAAAACATGGAACCTACATCTCATGATTTTCTCTCCTTAACGATGAGAAAAAGATTCGGTGTTAAAAGTCAGTTCAGACTTTTGGAGGAAATCAGAAGACATTATGAGGCTTCAGAGAACTGAATCTATTTCCAGACCCAATGTTTCTTGCCAAGAACAAGCTACCCACCAACAGGTGGGGTCCCTAGAGAATCTGCCCTCTGAAGGAAGATGCATCTCTATGTCCAGTGGAGTGTCTAAGGTCTATCTTCATAGAACTTCAGACTTTATGGGAGGACAGCTGTTCAGAAGAGAAACCCTGGGTTCAAAGTTTTCTATAACTAAGGGCGAAACTCACCCGTGTTATACGCAGAACAGATCCAGATAGTACACCCGTTAGTCATGATCCGAGGAAAGTTGCCTCTTCTATAAAATTTCTTTAATTATATGGACTTTGAACATCCTTGTTTGTACACCGGCCGGTAGTCACCCAAGGTGTTCTTTACGCACTATGCGAAGCTAGTGGAGCAACTTAAGAATTCTGTGGTAGCAGCAGGTAGAATTCTTTAACCTTCTGTTTTAAATCTGCGAGGAACAGTGTAATTAATTTGGGACGATTAATTAAGAGGGTGCGTTTGTAGTCACTGTATGTTACTACACACTGAGTGATAGGCCACGAAAGTGTCCTCACGAACTGTTCCATTGTTGTCGGTGAACTATAGCATAATGCGGACACTTGTGCCAAGCGTTTTTTACGCTAGTGTAAATTAACAGTATACAGACTATATCATTATTATTAATAATTCAATTGAAGTGGCAAATCTGTTTCTTAGTAAACGAAACAATATTTTCTGTTGACTGTTTTTCTTTATGCTTTGACGCATGTCATCCACGTTTCATAAATTTTATAAATGTTGATCTGATATGTACGTTTATTAAATTTTAATAAACTAATTCATAGTGAACCCTGCGTCTTATTCGCCATACTCATTTTATTAGAAATGTACTGAGCATTAAGATTAAAATATGGATATTTTTATCACGGTATGCCTTTTAAGACTGTTCCCTGATTCAAGCAAAAAGTCCACTCACTCTAACCCTTCCTTGGAAGGGTTGACGTGGTACCCTAACGGGATAGTGGCAAAGAGGCAAAATATTGTTCCTATGCGGATACAACCATTATCCAATAGTTTATAAGAGTAGTCACATTGGGGAAGGTATCACAAATTCATACTGACATTGGTGACTCTTATACAAACTTTGCTTTATATTGTATAGGGCGAGACCACTATACAGGCTTGTCATTTTGTCATCCATAATTATTATGTACTCCTCGAGACTTTTTCCCGAGTCTAGTACAACTCTTCCCTGTAGGGGGCAGGAAGCACTAACATAGTTCATGCTTAGATGAAATGATGTATGACGGTAACATCATAGGTCTCTAGGTCTAGACGGACCAGGAAAATACTTTCTTGAGAGTACGGCACTGATTGAGAATCCACAGATACAGTAATGCTCTGGTAAACTTCCATCAGGACGACATGGCCTGAGCCCAAAAAAACGGATTTTGAGCGAAACGAAAAATCTATTTTTGGGTGAGGTAGCCATGTTGTCCTGATGGACCCGCCTTCCTTTTATTGTAAAAGGGCTTATTGACCCCTCCCTATAATACAGTATCTGTAATACCTCGTATATTGCTACAAGGAATAAAGAGGGCGCTACCCGCCTTCATCAGATACACACTGGAAACGGAATAGGAGAGATGCCTTATGAGCGGCTCTCTTTTCATTCTCGTTTCAGATTTTGGTCACTATAACCCCTCGAAGCCTTAATACTGTTCGTGGTGAAGATAGCTATGTGACGTGTCAAGAATACGTCCTCTGATATTATACGATATCCCTGTGAGATTATTTAGGGATATTCGCTCCAGGAGTTAGAATTCTGGATACCTTAGGGTAAAATTCTCTGGGAATATCACTAGTCAAATATACCCTAGAAAGCTACCTATTAAGGAACTTCCATCAGGACTACATGGATACCTCACCCAAAAATATATTTTTAGCTTCGCTCAAAATCTGTTTTATGATGTTGATTGCAGAGTCATTTCCCTTTTTGATGCTGCCCAATTAAAAAAAAAAAAAGTATATATAAAAATTCGAAAAAAAATTTATTATACTGAAAAAGTTTAAATTATTTCACATTCGATGCCGACTAATCTTCAAAATGATTTTTTGATTGGAGAGTAATTTCCTTTTTGATGCTGCCCAATTAAAAAAATAAAGTATATATAAAAATTCGAAAAAAAATACTATACTGAAAAAGTTTAAATTATTTCACATTCGATGCCTACTAATCTTTAAAATGATTTTATGATGTTGATTGGAGAGTAATTTCCTTTTTTGATGCTGCCCAATAAAAAAAAAGTATATGTAAAAATTCGAAAAAATTATTACATTGAAAAAGTTTAATTTATTTCTCGTTCGATGCCTACTAATCTTCAAAATGATTTTATGATGTTCTTTGGAGAGTAATTTCCCTTTTTGATGCTGTCCAATAAAAAAAATATATATATATAAAAATTCGAAAAAATTATTACAATAAAAAAGTTTAATTTATTTCTCATCCGATGCGTACTAATCTTCAAAAGGATTTTATGATGTTGAATGGAGAGTAATTTCATTTTTTGATGCTGTCCAATAAAAAAAAAAGTATATGTAAAAATTGGAAAAAATTATTACAATAAAAAAGTTCAAATTATTTCACATTCGATGCCTACTAATCTTTAAAATGATTTTATGATGTTGATTGGAGAGTAATTCCCCCCCCCCTCGCGCTGAGCCGATTAGTTTACGTTTAATTGTAGAATGCTTTTAAAAGCAATACGTGTCTCCCTAATATTACACGACGCAAATGACGTGTAAATATGCGTGCCTGACTACATCGTTTACCTTTTTAATATATTTTCCGAATTTATTTACGATTGTTTTGATGAAAGTTAAAAAGCTCGTTATTAATTCTTTTAACATTTCACAGATTTCCCAAATCGTCCCTGACTAACATTACTCGATATTGGGACAGATAATATTGTTGACTATAAATTAAATTTTTGATGTTTTTAGTCCTTCATTGTTATTATTGAAATTATTGAAGTTATTGTTTTTTAAATCATTATTAGAATTATTATTAGTGTTATTAAAATTAATAAAAAAAAATGCTAATAGGTAATTATAAGTAAGATTGTTATTAAAATTGAATGATTAATATTATTGTTATTATTATTATTATTATTATTATTGTGATTATTATTGTTATTATTATTATTATTATTATTATTATTATTATTATTATTATTATTGTTAATGTTGTTATTATTATTATTATTATTATTATTATTATTATTATTATTATAATTATTACTTCTATAATTATTATTATTATTATTTTTATTATTATTATTGCTATCTTTGATGATGAATAATTAAAAAAAAATCCCTCTAGAATAAAAAACACTGATACTTTTGCCCGCAACCCCCCCCCCAAAAAAAAAAAAAAAAACCAACACAAGGCATTTCATTACCACTTGCTTTTTATCACGCAGAAACTCCAATTGTTTAACCTATCATGTTTACGACCATCTAAACACTCCAGTTTTATGGGGCATAAATTCTTTGATACCTATACGACAGCTTCAAGTGGAGCTGTGTCGATAAGGTGCTTGGGGATAACAATTGGAGGACATCCTGGATTGGCGCTTCAGGGGGGGGGGGGGGGTAACTGTGGGTTCGCTTGCTGGCGTGAAATGTGTTTACGTTTTAGCATGTGGCTTTTCGTATTTCTTTTATTTTATTATATTACTGAAGTTTACTGTTGCTTTTTTGATAGGGAAATGGCGATGGTGGGATTTTGTTTATAAATTGCTTTAGGTTTTATTTTTTATTTTATTTTTTCATTTATCAAAATTTATGGTCTCGTTTTATTAAAATGAATTCCGCTGGTATTTCTTTTACGTTGTGCTTAAGGTTTAATTTGTGTATGTTATTTTTATATTACATTATTAAATTCCATTTTTGCTTTGTGCAAAATTTATATTGCAAATACAACCTTTTTTTTATAGAGAAATAGCGATGGTGGGATTTTGTTTTTAAGTTGCTTTAGGTTTTATTTTTTATTTTATTTCTTCATTTATCAAAATTTATGGTCTCGTTTTATTAAAATGAATTCCGTTGGTATTTTTTTCACGTTGTGCTTAAAGTTTAATTTGTTTATGCTATTTTTATATTACATTATTAAATTGCATTTTTGCTCTGTGCAAAATTTAAATTGCAAATAGAATTTTGTTGTAAGTTTTCCTGTTTACATTTTATGTTGATTTTTCGTAAGATTATGCCAATTTATTATTGTTTCATTAAATTCCTCTAATATGTTAAGATTCGTTATTGCTTTTTGCTAAATAAATATCTTTAGTGATATTTTGTTCCCAGTTTGTTCATGGCTATTTTTTATAATACATATTTTCTTATTGCATTACTAGAATTTACTGTTGCGTTATACTGTAAGGCAACTTTTTACAGGATACTAGTGTATACGACCCGTCAAAATGACCGCCAGATCATTAGATAGATGTGGATCCACACGCACACACAGACATATTCACCCCTTCCAACCCCCTCCCACAACCCCATCCCCCTTTCCTAATACAACACGCTAGTTTGGGGAGTTCGTTGTTTTCCGAGTGGTTACCTTTCAGCTTGACAGGGAAATATGTATATATATATACATATATATATATATATATATATATATATATATATATATATATATATATATATATATATATGTATATATATATATATATATATGTGTGTATATATATGTATATATATATATATATATATATATATATATATACGGTATATATATACATATATATGTATATATATATATATAGATGGTATATACTGTATATACGGTATATATATATATATATATATATATATATATATATATATATATATATATATATATATATATATATATACACGTTATATATATATATACGGTATATATATATACATAAATATATATAGATGGTATATACTGTATATATATATATATATATATATATATATATATATATATATATATATATATATATATATATATATGTACGTGTGTGTGGAGAGAGAGAGAGAGAGAGAGAGAGAGAGAGAGAGAGAGAGAGAGAGAGGAGAGAGAGAGAGAGAGAGAGAGAGACTATCTTTATTAAATAGGGGAGATAACATTTGAATTTGTAGACACGTTTAGTTTCCTCATAATTCTATGACAATCTAATACTAGAGTGTCATAATTCTGCATCTAATTTTAGTATGGTGTGTCATATTAGATGGAATAATCTCTCTCTTTGATAAGATCATTTGTATATCATCTACAAACAAACACGTTTCAGTTGACAGCTTGATGTGATGAGCTATTATTATAGGTACCAAATTGATGCGTCTTATTTAGATGCCAATATTAATACATCTTCACAGTCACCTTTTCTCCTATAAAGATCAATCTATATTTGATACAATCTTTTACGCCCAAATGTATATACACAGTCCCATTCCGAGTGGGGATACATTTAAATGTTGTGAAAGGGGTTGTGTATCGCCATGATTAGTAAAGCAGTACTATAGTCCATTTCTTATAGCGATGCATATTTGCACCGACTCGCAGCGGTGCCCTTTTAGCTCGGAAAAGTTTCCGGATCGCTGATTGGTTGGACAAGATAATTCTAACCAATCAGCGATCAGGAAACTTTTCCGAGCTTAAAGGGCACCGCCGCTAGTCGGTGCAAATATGCATCGCTAAAAGAAATGGACTATAGTCAAGGCCATCCATGCTAGGTTGGTTTGCTGTTAGCGATCAGACAAAAATCTCCCACTATCACCAATCAGCAATGGCCAGCGTGGTGAGGAAAACGGCCAAATTCCAGACGTGACTATGGACTTGTCTGAGGCCTTTGTCCTTAGTAGACTAGAAACGGCTGCATTTGTTGTTGATGTGCATACACAGTATGGATATATGTATGCATGTATAAACTGTGGAAAATATATACTGTATATTTTATGGTTAACAATTGTTCATAACTACGCAAGCATTTTCGTATAAATTGTATACTGAACTCTCAAGCATACCGTGCATTTATGTTCTGGATATATAGGTGTACATTCATTATTTTAATTATTACTATTACTAATGTTATGATAGTAGCAAAATAAAAGTAGTAGTAGCCAAACTGCGTATGGATTATGCATATAAACATTGTGCAGTCTTTGTTGAAATAGTACAAGGTCAAGATATCCCCCCTTCGCCTTTACTACCAGCTAAGCCTGTCGTAAAAATCAAATATATTCACCCCTATAGGTTACCATCTAACTCCCTCACCATCCTAGTCCAAGTGCAAGGCAATCCCCACCCCTCAACCTAAAGGAGTGTCACCTGAACTTCCCCCTCCCGAGGCCAAAGTCTCTTATCACCTCCCGGTAGACCAACGCCCCCCTTTCCCTTCCCCAAGCAAGGTGAGCCGTGCCATACCCATCCCCAGCACAACTAGCGATCGAGACGGCCTTGCTTATAGGCCATACGACACTAATTCCCTTCCTGCCTGACACCCCTGGGCTAACTATTTATGCCCCCCCCCCCCCTATATCTACCTACTAGCATTCCTCCCTATCCAGGAGTCCCATCTGAACCCCTCTCCTAACTCAATCTACCACCTTAGCCAGAGCACCCACCCATGCTGATCCCCTGTCCGCCTATCCCCCGAGGCTAATTATGGGGGCAGTCGCCCTCCTCTACTACTGCGCCGTTCTCATAATGGTCAATCGCGAACGTACACAGCCGACGGGATTAGCGTCATTATTCTAAATTGGTTGACAAGGAAACTACGTTTCATAAAATGGATTCTTGGGGATAAAACACTCGTTCATCATTTTATCGATGTGAGAGAGAGAGAGAGAGAGAGAGAGAGAGAGAGAGAGAGAGAGAGAGAGGAGAGAGAGAGAGAGAGAGAGAATATCTGATATTTTCAAGATTATACAGTGAATCTTGAAGTTAATAATAATGATGATTAAAATATCAATGATAATATTTTGTTTGTCATACTGGCTACAATTTCAAGTATATGTTGTATCACATGTCCTTGACTTAATGAAACACTCGTTCATCATTTTATCGATGTGAGAGAGAGAGAGAGAGAGAGAGAGAGAGAGAGAGAGAGAGAGAGAGAGAGAGAGAGAGATGAATCTGATATTTTCCTGATTATACAGTGAATCTTGAAGTTAATAATAATGATGATTAAAATATCAATGAAAATATTTTGTTTGTTAGACTGGCTACAATTTCAAGTATATGTTGTATCACAACATGTCCTTAACTTAAATTTGGAACAACGTCCGTGACCCAGGTCAATCATTCAGTATCCACTTACGTTGCTCCTTCACAAATTGTCATTTAAATCTGTTTTAAGCTGCATGATCTATTCATAATCATGCAAGGAAATCTCATAAACGACATATTAACCTCCTCGCAATTCAGTTCTAATTAGGACACATTCGACATTCCTGGATATTAATGTCCTTTCTGTGTAGGGTTTTTATAGCTGAAGTCCTTTGATTGTTTTAGTTTATAACACTTCATTTGCACTTAATGCAATCGACAAGTAAAATGCCCCATTTTTTTTATAATTTAAAGGCTTGAAGGCCACTCATGAATGACAAAGGCAAGGGGCAGTGACATTGCCCTAACAAGAAGGACAATGCCCTAAAGATTGACCTTTATATATATATATATATATATATATATATATATATATATATATATATATATATATATATATATATATATATATATATATATATATATATATATGATCAGCGCCTCAGCCCCCCTCTCCACCCAAGCTAGAACTAGGGAGTGCCAGACAATGGCTGCTGATGACTCAGTAGGTGGACCTTTAAGCTCCCCGAAACCCACCATTCTTAACTCACAAGGGTGGGGAGGTTGCGGCCACCAATCAAATAATTTCAAGGCATTAAAGTACTTATCTTTGGTACTGCTATTAACCCAGTACTGTACCGCAGCCACTAATCAAATAATTTCAAGGCATTAAAGTACTTTTCTTTGGTGCTTCTATTAACCCAGTATTGTACCATTTTTTACAGCCCTTTTTACCCTTGGCCTCAAGAGAATCAAAACCAGTAAAATGCTCTACATATTTTTCATGTCCTCAAACCAATGTTACTAATCATTGATCGATCTCTTCACTTCCGTAAACATCTCGACCTCTTCGTGTCTCAGTCTCGCGCCTTTCAACATTTTCTACGTCGCTTATATTTCTCCTCAATCCATTTCGACCGTTTTTGTTTCCTTATCATCTTTGCTGTACCTCCAAATCCAACATTCAGTTCCATACATGACATAGCAGTACTTACTAGCATATAAAATTCATTTATTCTCCTATTCTGAGGACTGGGGAAAACACACTAGCATATATGTGTACATATATATATATATATATATATATATATATATATATATATATATATATATATATATATATATATATATATCAAAAAATGCGGCCATTTCTAGTCCACTGCAGGACAAAGGCCTCAGACATGTTAAATCATATCTGAAGTTTGGCTCGTTTTCATCACCACGCTGTCCAGTGTTTATTGGTGATGTATATACCTGAAACCTTTATTCTGAGAGTCAGGTACTGTCTCGAATAACCTCTTCTCACCTTATCTCAAGACCTAGTATGTTATCTCCTCCTCCTCCTACTCCTCCTCCTCCTCCTCCTCCATTTAAAATACACACCTGCCGAAGGGGTAGACACTCATTGATTCCTCCAGCACTAATACTCCTCGCTTCATCATAAGCCGTTACCTCGACCCCAAAGGATGTCGGGGGATAGAAAATTGAATAAAGGAGTAATCTACCGCAATCCTCTTCCGCTCCTGCTTGCCCCAAAGGATTCTTTCTTGAGCAGGACTCGGGTAGTGAGCTGTAAGATAAGCTGCGACCAATCCTTCCTTCTATTTCAGCTTGAAACCACGCGAGAGGAAAATAACTCTTCGTTACTTGAGACGCTTTTGCGCATCCCTTTTTCTCCTTGGTTAAATAACTCGCACATAAAGACATCAAAGGGATGTGGGAAACAGCTGAGTCGTCTCCTCTTTCTTTCTGAAATCTGTTCTCATGAATATTTATGAAATTTAATAGTCTCCCTTTTATTGATTTTTGATGAAATATTTGATAAAAGATATAAGCTCAGTTCACTGTTAAGTATTTCAGTGTGAAAAATCATCATGCAAAATTAATTTTAAATGATCAGTTTAATGAGAATATTATTTTGCATAATACATCAGATTGCCATCACTGCTTTCCCATGAAAGAGATCCCTTGCCACGATTATTACTTTGCATCAACCTCTCTCTTTCTCTCTCTCTCTCTCTCTCTCTCTCCTCTCTCTCTCTCTCTCTCTCTCTCTCTATCTATCTTTATATATATATATATATATATATATATATATATATATATATATATATATATATATATATATAATATATATATGTATATATGTGTATATATATATATATATATATATATATATATATATATATATATATATATATATATATATATATATATATATATATATATATATATATATATGTATGATCAGCGCCCCAGCCCCCTCTCTATCCAAGCTAGGACTAGGGAGTGCCAGGCAATGGCTGCTGATGACTCAGTAGGTGGACCTTTAAGCTCCCCAAAACCCCCCATTCTTAACTCACAAGGGTGGTGAGGTTGCAGCCGCTAATCAAATAATTTCAAGGCATTAAAGTACTTTTCTTTGGTGCTTCTATTAACCCAGTATTGTATAATTTTTACAGCCCTTTTTACCCTTGGCCTCAAGAAAATTGAAACCAGTAAAATGCTCTACTTATTTTTCATTTCCTTAAACCAAAGTTACTTATCATTGATCGATCTCTTCACTTCCGTAAACCTCTCGACCTCTTCGTGTCTCAGTCTCGTGCTTTTCAACATTTTCTACGTCGTTTATATTACTCAATCCATTTCGACCGCTTTCATTTCCTTATCATCTTTGCTGTACCTCCAAATCCATCATTCAGTTCCATACATGACATAGCAGTGATTACGTGCATTTAAAATTCATCTATTCTCTTATTCTGAGGACTGTGGACAACACACTAACACTAGCATATATATATATATATATATATATATATATATATATATATATATATATATATATATATATATATATATATATATATATATCAACAAATGCGGCTATTTCTAGTCCACTGCAGGACAAAGGCCTCAGCCATGTTAAATCATATTTGAAGTTTGCCCCGTTTTCATCACCACATTGTACAGTGTTTATTGGTGATGTATATACCTGGAACCTTTATTCTGTGAGTCAGGTACTGTCTCGAATAACCTCTTCTCACCTTATCTCGAGACCTAGTATGTTATCTCCTCCTCCTCCTCCTCCTCCTCCTCCTCCTCCTCCTCCTCCTCCTCCTCCTCCTCCTCCTCCTCCTCCTCCATTTAAAATACACACCTGCCGAAGGTGTAGATACTCATTGATTCCTCCAGCACTAATACTCCTCGCTACATCATAAGCCGATACCTCGACCCCAAAGGATGCCAGGGGATAGAAAATTGAATAAAGGAATAATCTACCGCAATCCTCTTCCGCTCCTGCTTGCCCCAAAGAATTCTTTCTTGAGCAGGACTCAGGTAGTGAGCTGTAAGATAAGCTGCGACCAATCCTTACTTCTATTCCAGCTTGAAGCTAGGCGAGAGGAAAATAACTCTTCGTTACTTGAGACGCTTTTGCGCATCCCCTTTTCTCCTTGGGTAAATAACTTACACATAAAGACATCAAAGAGATGGAGGAAACAGCTGAGTCGTCTCTTCTTTCTATCTGAAATCTGTTCTCATGAATATTTATTAAATTTGATATTCTCCCTTTTATTGATTTTTGATGAAATATTTGATAAAAGATACAAGCTCAGTTCACTGTTAAGTATTTCAGTGTGAAAAATCATCATGCAAATTTAATTTTAAATGATCAGTTCAGTAGAAATATTAGTTTGCATAATACGTAAGATTGCCATCACTCTCCTTTCCCATGAAAGAGATTCCTTGCCACGATTATTGCTTTGTATCAACCTCTCTCTCTCTCTCTCTCTCTCTCTCTCTCTCTCTCTCTCTCTCTCTCTCTCTCTCTCTCTCTCTCTCTCTCTCTCTCTCTCAGTAATATATAATTAGTAAGAATTTCCTGCACAAACGTTGCCTTGTTCTGGCAATTCTTTACTTTGTCCCAAGAGTAAATTGCTGTGTTTAAACATTTTTTTATATATATATTTTGAAATAAGAGAAGCGAAAATTGTATTTCCATTCGCTTAAATCAAAAGACATCCAATATAACCTGTTATTTAGATCCAGAAATCCTAATTATGGAGATGTAAAGAACTTTAGATAAGAATTATTTCGTAACCATTGGGAGAGTCTGTTATCGTCTTTTATGTGTTTACTGTATTTC
>NC_090762.1:10737901-10740401 GCF_036898095.1 Palaemon carinicauda | reverse complement strand
AGTCCAATGCCACGAGTGTTTTCAATCTTTGGTTTCAAGTTTCTTGTTTTGATTAAAAACGAAAATTCTTCTTGAAGCGAAATTATTTTTTTAAGTGATTTCCAACTTATTACGGACAGGAATGATTGTTGTTCAAATAACATTGATTTCTTCAGACTGCTTTATTTTTGTTTTCCCCAAATGGATTCTGGTGGACTCGTAACCCAAATGATCTTTTCTACCATAGGAATGTATCAGCCAGGAAAATGTTAAGTGTCAACCATGAAGATTTATAAGCCATTCTTCTGGGATGAAGTGCCAAAAGAACATGGATAACTTAAACTGGATATGGCGGAATAATAAGGGAGGAGAAAACAGAAAAGCTCTATACTGAATTTTGGCAGATCTAAAGAAGAGCCGTTATAAAGAAATTTTAACCCGTGAAATTCCGAAAGCTAACCTAAGAACAGGCATTGTATTTGTGTTATTTGTGTATAATCTAAGGACTATTGAGAGCTTAATTCGTATTTCCACCATATGGACTCTCTGAAGGAAATCGCCAAGGCGTAGATGCTGGTTGTCAAGGTAAGAATATTGTATATCTTCAATCTGTTGGCGTCCAGAGATACGGTGAAGTTTCGGTAGACTCCCACCCACCCTTTACCTAGGCTTGCTTGGGTTTAATCGTATTTATGAATTTGAGTCGTATAAACCATCGCTGGTGTATTGTGCAGTAAAAGTTAAAAAGACGTTGAACAACTAGATGAAAAAAAAAAAAAAAACAGGAATGGAGGCTGGGTATAAGACTATTTTCCTGTTTTAGCCTCTATATCTTCATACTTTCCCTACTAGGGTTGTAGCTTAGCTAGTAATAATAATAATAATAATAATAATAATAATAATAATAATAATAATAAAAGTGAGGGTAGCAAGGGGCAAACAGGGTCGCTGCAAAGATCCCAAGTTCCATGCGTTTGCACCTCACCCCCCCCCCACCCCACCCCCCACCCCCCCACCCCCACCTCCATCATTGAGTAAGTGTGGTTAAGGATTTTGCGCTAAGTTTCAAGATTTACTGGTCCTGTCTCATGGCTCATTTACCGCCAGATGTAGGTTAGGCAAAGGAAGGTTATGCATAGTAAAAGGAAGGAAATGAAAGTTGAACGCATGTGTGTGCATTTTAAAGGCACAATTTCTTCAGATTACTTTGGCCCTTGTTTTGTTGCATCATAATTAGAATGTCGTGTCTACGTTATCCAGAGGTGCCATTCGTACGATAATTATCGTACATAAACGATTGTTTTAGGTCCAGTACGATGTACGATACATACCTTAGGTATATACATATGTATGTGTGGGTTTAATTAAACAATTATACTAAAATATTTAGAAATAGTCAATCATTTAATTCAATAATTATATTGAAACTGCGTACGATAATTTTGGTTGAAAAAAAAACGACATTTTTAAGGCTCACGTACGATAATCCAGTGGAAATAACCTGGCAACCCTGACGTTATCTGAATAACATTTTTACCTCTTCGTCTTGGTTATTTCTTAATGTTTAAAGCCAATATAGCAAGTATTCTTATACGGCTCCAGACACATAGTATGGCGTGCGTCATTTTGATTATCATCTACGTACCAGTACGCTTTCTCGGGTCAAGCTGAGAGAAAATTGTCGGCATGGTGGACTCCTGACAATTAGTGTCATCAGGTATTTCAAAGAATATGCAGATGCTGAGTGTAATGGTACCGGGAACATGACTGTTTAAGAAAGAAGGACATCAATATTAAATGGCCTGGTGGGAGATATTCATAGAATGAAGGCCAATAAAGCAATGAATAATAATAGGACACAGGAGGATAATTGAGGTAAAGAAGGTTATTTGTGGTGTAATTGTAGGATAATAAGGATAATAGAGCATATAGAGGAATACAGGAGTATGGATCGGGTAGTAAGTAAGAGGTATAAAAATACAAATAATGATTATCAAAGGAAGGAGTGAACAAGAATTTTTATAGGGATTCATAGAGAGAAATTTTGATAAACAACTGTATCTCAGAAGTTTTGCAAGTAGAAATATGCAGAACTGCTGGCTCGCTGCGCTGTTAGTGTTTTTAAAAGAAGTATTGACTGGAGTTCATTTGATATTCGGTAGTTGTGGTAAAGTATACCAGGGATTGTTACACTTTCCATTCTCTGGAGCCACCTTCTGATAGGGGAAATGGAACAAGACAAATTGAATGAAAGTGGTAGAAATGTTGGCATGTGGTTAATCAGCTTTTGAATGCAAGAGACGAAAACAATGAATCCTGTGGGCGAGTAAGCACTGTGTACCAACCGTGTGTCACACGATCGTACATAAATTATTTTGTATATATTATGCTTGTATCCGCGCTCTTCCCTCGCACTAAAAAGAACCAGAATAAACATGTCTGCGTTTTTCCTCTGTAACATTGTCTGTTTCTCGAACATGAAAATTCCTGTTGCCTTGAGGTTTTGTATATAAAGGAGAGT
>NC_090762.1:10645401-10727901 GCF_036898095.1 Palaemon carinicauda | reverse complement strand
CTATAACAAGACTCATGTCAGCCTGGTCAGCATAAAAACATTTGCTCTAACTTTGAACTTTTGAAGTTCTACTGATTCAACTACCCGATTAGGAAGATTATTCCACAATTTGGTAACAGCTGAAATAAAACTTCTAGAATACTGTGTAGTTTTAAGCCTCGTGATGGAGAAGGCCTGGCTATTAGAATTAACTGTCTGCCTAGTATTACGAACAGGATAGAATTGTCCAGGGAGATCTGAATGTAAAGGATGGTCAGAGTTATGAAAAATCTTATGCAACATGCATAATGAACTAATTGAACGACAGTGCCAAAGATTAATATCTAGATCATGAATAAGAAATTTAATAGACCGTAAGTTTCTGTCCAACAAATTAAGATGAGAATCAGCAGCTGAACACCAGACACTTTTTTTTCGAAATAACAAAAGTATATGCACAGTTATCAATGCTGCCCTTGTCTAAATAAAAAAATTCCTTTTTTCCGGTGGAAAAAGTTAGCAATTTCCTCCAGACAAGGTTTGTCAATTATTGTGTTATTCACTAGCGAAATCAAGACACTGAGCAAATCGGTCCTGGAGCATACTAATCAGCGTCTCCGGAGTGAGGAAGTGCTGGAATGAGATTAAATAGGGTACCTTTTATCAGTGATATATATATATATATATATATATATATATATATATATATATATATATATATATATATATATGTATATATATATATATATATATATATATATATATATTTATATATATATATATATATATATATGTGTGTATATATATATATATATATATAAGTGTATATATATATATGTAATATATATATATATATATATATATATGTATATATACATATATATATATATATATATCTATATATATATATATATATATATATATATATATATATATATATATATATATATATCAATATATATGTAATATATATATGTATATATATATATATATATATATATATATATATATATATATATATATATATATATATATATATATATTCTTATACATTAAAATTTATTAGATGAACTGCAGATCTGAGAAAAAAATCTGTTATGCGATATTCATGGTTGCGTATTAACAAATTACGCCACCTGTATCGATTTTCAAAGGTATTTATGGAATGAAGTATCTAGGCCCAATGATCTTATGTTTATGCTTAAGCATGTGGCTGCAAGTATGTATACATCAACGTAAAGTTTTATAAATGGCAATTCTATTAATAAAGAAAATTTATACTACTTAAAATACAATATTATAGAGGTCATAAGATGGTAAGCTTGATATATATATATATATATATATATATATATATATATATATATATATATATATATATATATATATATATATATATATATATACATGAGCCTTATTGCCTTATTCTATGTTTGGGTTCTCCCAGGTCCCTCAGTGTGAGGCACTTCGTATATCCACTAGAGAGTTGCTAATGCATCTTCCGGTGTATTTTGCATCTTCCAGTCTTGGATGGTCTGAGAGAGAGAGAGAGAGAGAGGAGAGAGAGAGAGAGAGAGAGAGAGAGAGAGAGAGAGAGAGAGAGAGAGAGAGAGAGAGAGAGAGAGCAAAATACATGCAACATAACATCCGGAGTCATACCCCATAGTAGCTCTCTAGGTTCCGCCTTACGAGTATGCCCTGGTGTGGTTCGCATACTAATGATACTCATTCGGGTTCTTCACCCGAAAAGGCTTAGGAACAAAGACACTGTAACAAAAAGTTAAAATCATATGAAATTGGAGAGAGTTCTCATCTTTTTAAATTTCCTTATTTTGTCTTTTCAGATTCCTTTATTTGGTCTTTTCAGATTCCCTTATTTGGTCTTTTCAGATTCATTTATTCAGTCTTTTCGGATTCCCTTATCTAGTCTTTTTAGATTCCTTTATTTGGTTTTTCATATTCCCTTATCTAGTCTTTTCAGATTCCTTTATTTGGTCTTTTCAGATTCCCTTATCTAGTCTTTTCAGATTCCTTTATTTTGTTTTTTCAGATTCCGTTATTAGGTCTTTTCAGATTCCCTTAATCAGTCTTTTCAGATTCCCTTATTCAGTCTTTTCAGTTTCCTTTGTTTGGTCATTTCATATTCACTTATTTGGTCTTTTAAAATTCCCTTTTTCAGTCTTTGCAGACTCCCTTGTTTCGACTTTTCCAGATTCCTTTATTCAGTCTTTTCAGATTCCCATATTTGGTCTTTTCAGATTCGCTTATTTGGTCATTTCAGATTCCTTTGTGTTATTTTTACAGATTCCCTTATTAGGTCTTTTCAGATTCCTTTATTAAGTCTTTTTAGATTTGCTTATTTGGTCTTTGCAGCTTGCCTTATTCGGTCTTTTCATATTCCCTTATTTGTTTTTTTTTCAGATTCCCTTATTTTGGTCCTTTCAGATTCCCTTATTTGGTCTTTTTAGATGCCCTTATTTTGTCTTTTAAGATTCCCCTATTTGGTCTTTTCAAATTCTCTTATTTGGTCTTTTTAGATGCCCTTATTTGGTCTTTTCAGATTCCCTTTTTTGGTCATTTCAGATTCCATTATTTGGTCTTTTCAAATTCCCTTATTTGGTCCTTTCAAATTCCCTTATTTGGTCTTTTCAAATTCCCTTATTTGGTCTTTTCAAATTCCCTTATTTGGTCTTTTTGGATGCCCTTATTTGGTCTTTTAAGATTCCCTTTTTTTTTTTTTGGTCCTTTCAGATTCCTTCATTTGGAGAGACAATGGTAACGAAAACACAGTCACTCCCTAAAATACGGATTTTAAGAGTGATAAAGTATTATTACCTTGATTTAAATGATAGTTAACTCCACTGGCAAGCCGTTTTCATGGTGTTTAAATGTATATATATATATATATATATATATATATATATATATATATATATATATATATATATATATATATATATATATATATATATATTCTTTCATGAAGTTATACGTTGCTTTATCAAGAAGCAAGTTCCTTTTGGGTATCAAGTAGGCTATCCTTTAGAATATATATATATATATATATATATATATATATATATATATATATATATATATATATATATATATATATATATATATATATATATATATATATATATATAAATTCCTTCACATTTATGTATAATAAATAATGGTTTTCTTTTCTAATTGTAAATTTCACGAGAAATCACAGGAAAGAAATGGCGTAAAGAATTCTTTCACGTTGCTTCTGTCAAAGATGTTAATGTTCTCTCGAGAATTTTCTAGCATTACTAGTGAGGTGCATTTGTACTTTTTCACTTATCTTTTAACTAAAGATGTAAAGGTTTTTTATGTAATTCATTTCAAGTCAAGCAAAGGATGGCAGATGCTTCTAATTAGTGCAAATTTTAATTGGTCCTCGCCAGAATTTCCATTGTGTGTTTTGAGGGAACGTGAAAATTTTTTCACTTAATTATGATATGAAAATCCACGGATGGCTTTGAACAAGCCATAGGCTAGTTGATATTACTGAGATTAGTTAAAAACATTGAATTTTTTTCTTCATTCGGGTGATTTATGTAGAATCCCGCAAGACTTAATGATGGTGAACTAGTGAAAAACAAGTAAATTTCATCTGGAAAAGGACTAGCATATTATTATTAATATTTGAAGCATCTTCGTTATCGCTCCCTTTAATTCTTTCAAAGTGCCTATTTAGTTCCAGGTTTACATATTCTAATATTTTGTCACGAGGCATAAATTTGAAACAGGTCTGTGTGGACTCAAACCCTAAAAATTCAGAACACCTTGTAAAGCTCATATATGTAAAGCCTTTCTCATATCTAGGAAACTTACACCCAGAAATAATATAATTCACAATTTTAAAAATCGTCGTCAGTAAGGTATGAATGTTTTTTTTTTTCCTACAGTTAGTTTGCTTTGCTATCTTGTTTGCCACATTAGTCTACCTGGAAATCTAGTGCACATTGGTAGTCTGATTAAAACCTTCATAATACCATCGTTTTGCAGCATTGCAAGAGACCCTGTCCGGCCGGAAAAAAAACAGGCAATATATATATATATATATATACATTATTTTCACTTTAGTCTACACTCAAATCTTGCCAATCGTACTCACTTTTATCTTTATTTTAACTGTAGCTTTCCTTAAAGTCGAATTGATGTTTTTGCGAGTCAGGTACTGTACAGCTTTGGTTTTATTTCTAAAAAGAAAAAAAAAAAGAGAAACGCATAAGTTTTCCTCCCCATCTTGATGAATAATTAGCTCTTTGCAATTATAAGTTCTCGTGCACTTAGTTTTTAACCTATGCCAATTTCCCTTTTTATTCATTTCCATTCAAAATATCACCATTAACCATGGAGATCTGACATTTTCCATTAGAACCATCACATGCAGTCATATTTATTTATATCCACCTGATTATTAACATGAACTAATAATCAAATCAAGCTGTCCTTTGGTCTTATTCAACATTATTATATGTTATTTTTTTCTTTAATATTAACCCGAATGATTCAATTTAAAAAAAAAAATTCAACATCAAAGAGGATTACGAGAGTGTTCTCTCTGGTCATGCCCGTAAGCTTTAAAATGTAAACAAAGACTCAAAAGCCCTTTAAATCCAGTCCACCGTCTTTCTTTTATTACACCATAAGATGTTTATATAATTATACCTTGAAAAAATATTTAAGGATATTTGAAATGCAAATTATACATTACTTAATTATTAAAGAGAAAAAAATGTGGTTACAAATATATTATCTGTTTCCTAACCCGTATTTATAGTTACCTGAAATCAATGAAAGGTAAAAGTTTATTTACTCTGTTACCGTAGCTCGTAGCAGGTACCTACTGTTAAGTCGAAGATTGTAAATATATGTCCCCCAGTTGTTTTTTTGGTAAGTATAACCTAATTTCATAATAAATCAAATGTATAGGAATTATTATTGATTTCAGTTTGAAGAGAGAAAGTGACACTTCAGTTTTAAGACAGCTTTAGCGGTACTTTCTAGCGTAGAAAGGTTTGCGTCCAATGTCTGTGTAATTCTGCTCAATTGTAAAGGATATCATGTGCCACTGCTTTCCCTTCTTTGATATACTTTATATTGAAGTTTGAATTTGTTTGTTAGTATTCGGCAGAAAGGTGGCTAAGCTACTCTGGGTGTCGTAGCCAACCATAGAAAACGGTAAGTTTTCCTAATTAACATATGATTTTGTCCGAGAAAGTAAGACGTTACTAATACAGTATATAGTTTTGAATGGTTGTGGAGTCGGTGATTGTCGGAAACCCAATCACAAGAAGATATGCCTGAAAAACCATATTTCACAAGAGAAGAAATTGGGATACAGCCTAACCTAATGTGCCTGATAGTACAATTCACCCTTAGAAAGAAAGTAATGTGTTCCTGGTGTATTTGTTGGGGGCACTGAATGGTTCTGATGGTAATTTTTGTCTTAAACCTATATTTTCCAAGTTATACATTAAAGCTGGACAAAAGTAGTTAAAACAAGAAAACCATTAGGAAAAAAACATTTTTGACTTAACCTAAGCTTTCCCCATAACCTAATCTAAGGCAACTGTCCTTATCTACCAGGGAAGAGCTATGCTCTCTTGCAACACCCATTAAGACTCCCATGTCTTTCCCTTACCTAAGGTTTCCCCATAACCTAACCCAAGGCACCTGTCTTTACCTACCAGGGGAGGGCTATGCTCTATTACAACACCCAATAAGACTCTGTCTTTCCCTTACCTAAGGTTTCCCCATAACCTAACCCAAGGCATCTGTCTTTACCTACCAGGGGAGGGCTATGCTCTCTTGCAACCCCCCCAACACCCATTAAGACGCCATGTCTTTCTCTTACCTAAGGTTTCCCCATAACCTAACCCAAGGCACCTGTCTTTACCTACCAGGGGAGGGCTATGCTCTCTTACAACACCCATTAAGACTCTGTGTCTTTCCCTTACCTAAGGTTTCCCCATAACCTAACCCAAGGCTCCTGTCTTTACCTACCAGGGTAGGGCTATGCCCTCTTGCAACCCCCCCAACACCCTTTAAGACTCCCATGTCTTTCCCTTATCTAGGTAGGTTGCAAGCTTATGCTGGCTTCCCTTGTGAAATCGGATTTTCAGTCTTATAGTCTTGTATTTCATTCGTTCTTTTAAATTGAAATGTATAGTTTTTGGACAGTATCGACGTCAAAAATTCAATACACCAGTGATAAATTTTTCTCAAAGGGAAATAGCCATATATTTGGTATGATCCAAACAGTGAGTTTTCTCCCAACTAAGAAACGTAGGAAATGTTTCAAATTCGAGATGTAGCATCCATTTAGAGATTGCAAATTGCGACCTGTTCTTATGGTATAGAAAGTATGAAATTAATGTCCAAAAACTCTTGAATATTGAATTTTTAATTGAATTGTTTAGGTTATTATTAGTTTCCGAGTACCTGTATTGCGTAGGACTTGGGGTTGAAACAGTGTATGTGAAGAGATATTTCCTATTATGTCTGTTTTAATATCCTGACTATGTTATTCTGGTTTAACCAAATTCTCCACTTAACTTAACCTAAGACACCTTTTCCTTACGGTACACTTCCCAGGATATTATGGCTTTACCTTAAACTAAATGGTTTTTTAGGCCAGATCATATTCCTGCCTGGCTTCCCTTGTGAAATTGTTTTTTCAGGCATATCTTCATATGTTGCACTTCTGCTAACTTGAAAAATGCGGGGTTTCCAACATTTGTCGACATGATCGTTCAAAGCACCCATAAATACACCAGAAACACTAATATCTCCAGAAAGGGAAATGATGTACTGTATATTATTGATTACATTATTGCTAGAGGGACTTCTTTTCTTAAAAAGAAAGATTGAAGTAGCGTCTCTTTACTAGTGAAAGTAGGTGATTGTCCAAAAAAGTCGCATGATAGTCAAAATGATGACTAGGAAGGTGATTGCAAATGGTAACTAAGCTCAAGTGGTATGGAAAATGGGTAATTATGAATTTCTAATGAAAATTAATATCAAGGTTTATATTAGTTCCCGAGTACTGTATAAGGTATACAGTACAGGTAGTTTCTCAAAAAGGTTTGTTAGTTTCTTAAAAAAGTTTGTTTGATAAGCTCCATTTGATTATGCAATTTCCAATCTCTTGAATGATCCTGTATTGTCCACCTATGCACAATTACCAAAGAGACTAGGAATGTTATAAACCAAAAGGATAATAATCTTCAAGGGTATTTATAAGAATATGAGAAATAAAAGCTAACCTAAAGTAGGTTATGTAAAAAGTAAGTTGTTCTTACACGTAATACTGAAATGGCTATTAAACTTTTAACAAGGTAACCCTAATTAATCGCTGGGTGGCAAGTAAGTCCCTCCCACCCAACAGATAGAACATCCACAGCTGAGCATGTATGTACACTGCTGCGTTCGCTGACTTTATTGCTTTGATTTTATAGGGTATTGCTTTTTCTCTCTTTTGTAGAGTTAATGTGATTGGCCCTTGCAATATCTGCCCCTAAGAGAGACATGTTGCTTTGCCCTGGCAAGGAAGGCCACTATATGAGTAAGTCAGACGTGGACCCCCATTTACTTTGTGGTTTTTACAGGGACCACAACTGTTCACAGTTATCCCCCTGTGAGGAATAACTGTTCACAGTTATCCCCCTGCGAGGAATATAGGGAGTTGCTTCCTGTACAGTAGGCATAATTTGCTAGGAAGAAAAAAAAAGAAGTCAAAGAGGGCTTCATTGGCATCAGAGGGCACTCCCAAGCTGATGCTTAAAAAGCTCTTTAGCTCCTTTTTCTTTTCTTTGGGAACAAAGCCAGTTGTTTCCCCTACGGTTCCTCAGGGAGTGGTTCTGAAAAGACGGGTGTATGGTTGTTCCCTAGTGGAGGCAATATACCCTTCCCTCTCTCTCAACCATATCCCCCCTGCTGTAATTACTGTTGACGAATCTAGCGGGAACATGGCTCAATCTAGGTTGTGATCTTCAGCTGGGATTGATGGCATCCTGGTTTTGGAGAAAGTGCTGGAGGCACTCGCATGCACAGAGCCCAGAAGTCTTCAGCTGGTTCTCTTTGGCTGGCCCTACCCCTATGTGTAAATGTCTAATGAGGTCCATGGTGATAACCCTGTTCGTGTTGATGAATCCCCTGCAAAGGCACTGTCTGCAGTTAAGAAGGTGTCAGCCTTAGTCCCGGAGAGAATTAGATCAGTAAGCTTCCAATTCAGGTCATTATTATTATCATTATTATCAAATGCTAAGCTACAACCCTAGTTGGAAAAGCAGGATGCTATAAGCCCAGGGGCTCCAACAGGGAAAATAGCCGAGTAAGGAAAGGAAATAAGGAAAAATAAAATATTTTAAGAATAGTACCATCAAAATGAATATTTCCTCTATGAACTTTAAAAACTATAACAAAACAAGAGGAAGAGAAACTAGATACAACAGTGTGCCTGAGTGTACCCTCAAGCAAGAGAACTCTAACCCAAGACAGTGGAATACCATGGTACAGAGGCTATGGTACTACCCAAGACTAGAGAACAATGGTTTGATTTTGGAGTGTCCTTCTCCTAGAAGAGCTGCTTACCCTAGGTGAAGAGTCTTTTCTACCCTTACCAAGAGGAAAGTAGCCACTGAAATTAGAGTGCAGTAGTTAACCCCTTGAGAGAAGAAGAATAGTTTGATAATCTCAGTGTTGTCAGGTGTATGAGGACAGAGGAGAATCTGTTAAGAATAGGCCAGACTATTCGGTGTCTGTGTAGGCAAAATAAAAGAACTGTAACCAGAGAGAAGGGTCCTATGTAGTACTGTCTGGCCAGTCAAAGGACCCCATAACTCTCTAGCGTTAGTATCTCAACGGGCGGTGGGTGCCCTGGCCAACGTACATTGTAAAGTGGGCTACCACCCCTGACCAATATCCTATCCATGAAGTAGCCTTGAAGGCCTCGGAATCCAAAAAAGAGGTGCCCTCGTATTTCAGCTTCTCCAGCAATAACCCGTTTGTCAGCTCCTCTATCATGTCTTCAGTAGGCTGAGAATCATCATTAACTATAAAGCACTTGAGGAAGAATTTTGCCTCTCATCTAAGGTAACGGTCACGACGTTAGACAAGGCCCTTTCCTCCCTCTCTTGGGATGCAGCAATCATCCTGTTATTTTCTGGATCGGACATTGATGCGGGTAAGGTTCCACACTGAGCACTGTTCTATAGTGGTATAGAAGGATCTCCTTCATTGTCCTTTACATAGGGGAGGATGGTTTGTTTATAGAACCCACTGCTTAAGTTGGCGCTACAGTGACAGAATATTCTCACAAGGATATGAGGTTCTTCCATGACAATCTTTCCGTAGACAGAAACCTTGCTTTGGTTATAGGAAATTCCTCCCATCTCATGAAGAGTCTCCTATTAAAGGACGAGGGTTTGTACAGTATTCGTGATGGAACAAATTGCAAATTTTGAAAGTAATTTGGATTATTTGTATCTACGTAAACCTGAGTAGTCCTTTAAGTTTCACTTCCCTCCTCAACTACTCCACATGCCATAGGTGAAGGTCAAAGTGACATCTTGGTGTGGTGGTGAGGAGTGTGGCATCCCCTGCCTCATGTCAGTAACCACTGATGCACCACCTCATTAAGATTTTAACAGCAGGATCCCAGCCAAGCTGAAATCATACTCCTATTAAAGGACTTGGGTTTATATAGTTAGGAAAAATACAAATTACTATAAAAATTTGTGATTTCCCACTCGGAGAGAGGATGCTCCAAGTCATACATAGACTGCCAGATTCTTGAAGTTCTGTCCATAATGAGGTAGATTTACAGCCTATGAGAGGCAATAGGAGCACCGGTAAAAAGAGGGAGATTTGTATAGACCAAGTCTTCAGAACCCTGCAAGATTCCAGACCCTCCTTGGAACTATTAGAGCTGGTAAAAGAGGCTCTAGACAGTGCCAACAACCAGGTCTTTGGACGAAGTAATTCACTCTGTGCCAATATGTCGAATAAAATTCTACCATCTGCGCTGTCTGGACAGAAGTTTTTATGTTCCAGGAGAAGCTATCCCTTCTCTCCATATTAACCCAGCAATTACAAAGGTGACTCCTGGTATATTAATTGAAAGACTGGGAGGACAAACAATGATCTTTTCTGCCTCCAAGCCAATGAATTTGGAAGCCACAGCAATGGTTAGCCTTTCAGCAACCTCTTGGTTGGACCACTGGTTAGGGGTGGTGGCATACTATGCTTCCTCTCAGGATCTTATGAATCGTGATATTAAGAAAATGAAATTTACCAACCTGATACTGTCAGGATTAAAGGCAGTAACCTTCTTAGCCTACCAGTGTGCAAATCAGTGGACCAACTGGATGTTGAAAAGAAGGGATGTTGTGGCTACAAAATTTGTCAGGTAAATAGAAGAAAGAGAAAACTTTAGTATTAAGAAATTTGTCAACCAATTAGAGTCAGGCACTTTTTCCTCCGGATGAAGTTGAAGCCATGGTGGGAAATAAATGAAGAACAGCGAGTGACTTATTTCCACTGACCCATTTCCTTTAAAATGTCCGTCTCTAAGCGGATTCTGAAAACCAGAGTGGAAACCCCCCTGAAATTTGCCCCTTGAAATGGCTCCAATGACATCTCAGACTGAGTCATCTATCCCAGCACCATCTTCTTCCAGGAGAACTATGGATCCTAGGCCCCCTTCGTTCCCATTTTTGCCAACTTAGAAGGGAAAGAGGGAGTAGTGGAGCCAGATGATGTTAGGAAAGGCAATCCCCTCCTTCCACTGCCATGAGTGAAAGGATGCCTAACATCCTAATAGGCAAGGTGCCAATACCACAGAGCAGAGGACTGGATAGTTAGCATCTTTCGGGACAGTTACTGCTTCCCGTTCATTGGCTCCCATCCTCCCTTCATTTGGACACTGACTTCATTTACCTACATTCAGTCCTTAGAGAACTATCTCATCCTACTGAACTACTAGAGGTTGAAAAGATGGAAGAAAAGGGTGTGCTACATATTGTTTGGGGTGGGTTTCCAGGCTTCTACAGTCATCTGTTCCTTGTGGAGGAGTTGACAGGGGCTGGAAAAGAGTACAATAGTTTGTACTTCAAACTTCATTGAAAATGGAGATGGCAAACACCATGTGAGCAGCCATCAGTAAGGACAACTATATACTCTCATCAGATCTAAGTGCTGCATACTTCCAAATACCACATCAATCTTCAAGGAAGTTTCTCTGCATCATCCTTGGAATTCAAAGTCCCCTGCATCAGACTGTCAGCTGCCCCTCAAGTATTCACTCTACTTTCAGCTTTGGCTCGTGCCAGAGGTATTGATTTTTTTTTTCAATACCTGGACTACTGCCTGATCTTATCTTTTTCAGAGAAATAACTCTTCCAGCAAGACAAATTTATCTCTTTTTGTCACAGTTTAGGCAAAATAGAGAAGTCCAGCTTAGAGCCCAAGTAGAGGATATTTTACTTGGGCATGAGGATAGACACAGTAATGGGGAAAGCGTTCCCTTCTAAAAATGATAACACAAGACTCAGTAGAGGAGCATAACCCTGCTCAAACCACAACCCCAGGATGATATTGGCAACAGCTTCTAGAAAACCTATCTTTCTTGGAAAAGCTTGTATCACAAGGTTGGTTACATCATCGATCCTTTGAGTGGGACCTAAAGAGGCATTGGTCTGCAGCCAATGACTCCCAGCACTAGTTAATCCTGGTAGGGCAGGAAGTAAGGGAGGACCTGTACTTGTGGTTAATGGATGACAATCTCCTAAAGCGAACACCCATAAAATGCATTTGTTCCGTAACTGGAATACAAACCACGCTATTTAATAGGGGTATTACTTTCGGCGTAGCTGAAATGACGAGCCATTAATTTTTAACGAGGGTTAATTACCCACACCACTAGTTAGCGTGGGGTAGGGAGGGTAGCTTGCTACCGCTCCCCCTCACACACCTGTGATTGAGCTCACTTTGCTTTCGGCTCGGATGGTGAACGGACGTTGCCGCTCTTCATCTACGCCACATATTGGCAGCCATTAACGACTTTTGTTTTTTCTTTTCTCTTAGTCTGTGTGTGTGTGAAGTTCATTTCTGCGACCATGCGCACCTGCCCTGGACTCTCCGGTCGCCCTTGTGGTACATATATGTCGGCAGTGGAGACTGATCCTCACACCCTTTGTCCTGCCTGCAGAGGACAACGGTGTGATAGTGTTAATAAGTGTAGGAAGTGGTCTTCCTCCCAGTGGGAGAGGTTTGCGCGATGGCGGAAGAAGAAGTCCAAGCGGGATATTTCTCCTTCAAAGGTTGCTTTGAAGGAAGAAAAACCCAAGGCCTCTTCTTCCGTCGCCCAACCCTCCTCCGAAGCTCCTACTCGTTCGGTCTCTTACGAAAGACCTTCGAGTAGTAGCGTAGACCAAGTTATTATCGGTCAACCCCGGGTCTCGCGAGATGATGTTGCTTCCCCTAGCGAAGGAGCCCCACCTGTTCCCCCGGGTGAGGCCTTGTCACTAACTCCCCTCTAACAGATATGGTCTTCCTTGGGGCTTACGGGTCCGCCCTCCAAGGAAACCCTGCTGCAGTTCATCTGCATGGGTGCTTCTGTTAAGCAATCATCGTCGCCGTCAGAGGTAGATCCCCTGGCCCTTGTCGACATTGTTGTGTCAGAGGTGTCTAATGCGGTGTCATCCATCTCCTCTACCACTCCAGACTCTACAGCGGTTGCTGCCGACTTAGTTTCCCTCGTTCCTGACCATCCTCCGAGGGGGAAACTAAGTTCAACGTCTGTCTCCTGCAAGTGTATCTCCCCCTCGGGGGAGTTAACTTATAGGGACTACTCTTCGGAGGACTGCTGACGGTCAGCTTGCTGATCCAACGGCCCCCAGAGGGCGCAACGTCAAAAGGCTCGCCTTCCTCTTCGCCTTCACCAGCAGTGAAGAGGCGCCTCTTTGGTTCATCGTCGTCACTGCAGTCCCCCGCAGAGGAGCCTCCACTGTCACACCTTCATACATCGACCATCATTGCACCTACAACCAGTCTTGTGACTTCGGTCCTGGACCTCTCTGCGCTTCGTTCGCAATCCCCTTCGGTGGATGGTCGCCCTTACAAAGGGCACGCCGACCATCCATCCTCCAGACCTGCCGACCTACCATCACCATTCCTGTCACCGGTAGAGCCCACTGTAGCTCCACCAAAGTGCGCAGCTGCGCGTCATCACTCTCTAGCTTGTCCTGCGCGCCACGTGCCCAGACCTTCAGCGCTCACCAGCAGCTCGTCACTCTACAGCGCTTCGGCGCCCATTCACTTGCTCGCACTCACAGACGGCAGCAATCTCACGCGCTTGCGGGCCAACGTTTGCCTACACGTCAGCGCTCTCCTGAGCGCCATGCGCCCACGTTCACCTGCGCACCCATGCCCAGGGTCCCCCACGTGCCAGTGCACCACAGCGCGCCCATGATCTCCTGCGCCTACGCATCTTGTGCCCATGTGCCCACGATCTCCTACGCTCCAGCGCCCGCCTACGCGCCAGCACTCTCCTGCGCGCCCTTACTCCACTACGCGCCAACGCTCTCCCGCGCGCCAGCATGTGCATCCTTCATTGCCCGCGCGCCAACAAATACCTGCGCACCATCATTCTCCGGCGCACAAGTTAGGTGAGACAGCAATCACATTGCAGCCCTCACTTACGCGCCAACTAACTCCCGCGCACGCACAGAGATACGCGCGCATGCGCCACCATGTGCCCGCGCATCAGTGCTCTCCTGAACATTCGTGCTCACCTGCGCGCCAACTATCTCCCGTGCGCATGCACAGAGATACGCGTGCGCGCCACCATGTGCCTGCAACCAACACTCTCCCGCGCGCGCGCCAGCATTCTCCAGCGCGTATTCTCCCACGCGCGAGCGCCAATATTCTCCCACGCGCGAGCGCCAATATTCTCCCTTGCGCGAGCGCCAATATTCTCCCTTGCGCGAGCGCCAATATTCTCCCTCGCGCGAGCGCCAATATTCTCCCTCGCGCGAGCACACGCATCAACAGGCACGAGCGCAGAATCTTCACCCGGCAAGGTTGCCATTGCCTCATTCCCCTCCCCGCAAATGCATACCAGCGCGCACTGCGGGATAAGGGAAACAAACAAGCAAAGGGGTTCAGGATCCCTAAACTGCCTTCTAAGGCAGACCAACCTATTACAGTGACTCCTCGTAGGGTACCTTTGGTCCCTTTCCCTTCAGGGGATCTGTCTGACAGTGCATCCGTCAGTCAGCAGCCTTGGTTCAGTGCCTTAGTCAGAGCTGTAACACAGGCTTTCAGGCCAGTCCTGTCTGATCGCTCATCAGAGCGACCTATAGCTCTAGACTTGAGATGCGGAACCATGGCTTCCTCTACCCCTTTGAAGAGGAAAAGAGGAGTCTCTGATGCTGTCACTTCCCCGAGGGCAAAGCTGACTCTGTGCAGACCATCGAGACAAGTTCCTCCAGTTTCTCAGAGAGACTCTCCCTCCCTGTCGGACGAAGACTTTCCATCACCAAGGGAACCGCGCGAGGAGAGACACTCTTCCATCGCACCAAAGGAGGAAACCTCTCTTCACGGGGGAGAGTCCTCGGCAATCTAAGACCAGGAGGGACATGACACACAGGTCTTCGATGTTGGAGTCTTATCTCCTTCCTCGGAAGGAGTCCAAAGACTCCAAAACACTGCCAAAGTCCTCCACTAGGGCTAGAATGGAGACAGCCAGCCACTCAGGGAATGTCTGCGACTCACCCCAAGAAGAGCTATTAAGGATAGAAGGAGACTTTGCTGCGAGTCCTACAGCAGGAGGAGACCAACAAGTGTCAGAGCATGCATTCTGGCAGGTTCTGACTCTATTGAGGGCTCTCAATGGGTTTTCCAACCCAGAGATACCCCCTTGAGAGGACAAAGACATGGTCTTAGACCGCGTCTTTGGTACTCAGAAACCCTCAAAGACCAGTGCATCCCTGCCCTGGTCTCAAGGGGTGAAGAGTACCAGGGACAAGATCTCCCAACAGCACTCTGAGGTTGCCTCCTCCAACCGTGCCGGCGCTACGACCAAGCTCCTCCCACCTCCTCGTGTACAGCAGAGGAGGTACTTTGAGATCCTGGAGGAACCCAGTTCAGCTCTTCCTCTTCACCACTCTCTGGAAGAGCTAACCAGGGTAGTCCCTCTTGAGAGACTCTCCAGCCGGCAGGTCTCGTTCTCAGCAACCGAGATCCTTAATCATTCGTGGCTGGACATCTGGTTAGGGACCTTAGGTATCCTGATACGATCCGAGGATTTTTCCAAGGAATGTACCAGGAAAGCTATGAAAACCTTCTTACTCTCAGGTACTCGCACGATCGAGTTTCTAGCCCACCGAGTCTCGAACTTGTGGGCAAACACCGTCTTGAAACGTCGAGATGCAGTGTCTGAGAGGTTCCACCAGAAGATCCCTAGCATTGAGATAAATAGGCTCAGACATTCCTCCCTAGAGGGGACCTATCTGTTTGAGCCTAAGGATGTGGAACTTGCTGCTGTGAGGTGAAGGAAGTCTCATTATACTCCCTCCTCATAGGGCTTTAACAACTAAGCCCTATAAACCTCCAGCACCCCAGCAGTCCCGTCCAACCAAGACCGCAACGATGACGAAAACAGCAGCGAAGTCAGTGGTGTCTAAGCCCTTTCTTGTCAAGGACAGGAAAGGCAAAAAGTCCTCCAGGGGAGAAAAGAATCCTAGAGGGAGCAGCGGAGGTCACAAACGCTAGGATAGGCATTCCCCCTGCGTTTCCACCAGTGGGGGGATGCCTACAAAGTTACTCAGACAGGTGGAAGCAACTCGGGGCCGATTCCTGGACAATCTCCGTGATCCGTCTAGGATATCGCGTCCCCTTCATAACATCTCTACCTCCCCTGACCAAGAATCCAGTGTCATTAACTCCCTTGCCATGGGATCGGCAAGGGGGCAAGCCCTTCGGGCAGAAGTCCAGACCCTGTTGAAGAAGGGAGCTCTCCAAGAGGTCCTCGACGGGTCCCCAGGCTTTTTCAGTCGACTCTTACATGTAAGAAAGGCGTCTGGAGGCTGGAGACCAGTCATCGACCTTTCAGCCCCGAACAAGTTTGTCAAACAAACTCCGTTCAGCATGGAGACGGTAGACACGGTTTGACTAGCAGTAAGACCTCAAGACTTCATGTGTACACCGGACCTAAAGGACGCGTGCTTCCAGATCCCAGTCCATCCGTCTTCAAGGAAGTACTTAAGATTCAGCTTAGACAACAGAAAGTACCAGTTCAAGGTGCTGTGTTTCGGTCTTTCCACAGCACCACAAGTTTTCACCAGAGTGTTTACCCTAGTGTCATCTTGGGCACACAGGATTGGCATCCATCTTCTCCGTTATCTGGATGACTGGCTAATCCTAGCAGACTCGGTGTCAACCCTTCTTCAACACCGAGACAAATTTCTGAGACTTTGCCAGGATCTGGGGATCATGGTAAATCTCGAGAAGTCTTCTCTACTTCCTACACAGAGACTGGTATACTTAGGCATGATCATAGACACCAATCTGCACAAAGCCTTCCCATCAGACGACTGGATAACAAGGCTGATAAAGGTCGCAAGACCTTTTCTCAGACCAGAAGAACTTCCAACCCAATCGTGGTTATGTCTCCTCGGTCACCTTTCATCGCTGGCCTGTCTAGTTCCCATTGATCGCCTCAGGATGAGATCCCTCCAGTGGCAACTCAAGTCCTGGTGGAATCAAGCTCACGACTCCCCGGACATCCAGATTCCCATGAGATCAGCGGAACTGGCAGACCTCCAGTGGTGGGTGACAGACGAGAATCTACGAAAGGGAGTGGACCTTCTCGTCCTCCCCTCGGATTTGATGCTTTTCTCAGACGCTTCAAAAACAGGGTGGGGGGCCCACGTGCTGCACCACACGACCTCAGGCCTTTGGTCAGAGTCAGAAAAGTACCTCCACATAAATCTCCTAGAGATGAAGGCCATCTTTCTGGCCCTTCAACAGTTCTAACAGTTCCTGGCAGGCCACTCAGTGGTGGTGATGAGCAACAACACCACAGTAGTGGCTTACATCAACGAGCAAGGAGGTACTTTTTCGCAGCAACTATCTCATCTAGCAGTAGAGATACTGAGATGGGCCGAAATCCACTCGATACCACTATCGGCACGCTTCATTCCGGGCAAAAGGAATGTGCTCGCTGATAGCCTGAGCAGAGCATCTCAGATAGTGAGGACCGAGTGGTCTTTGGATCATCTAGTAGCCAACAAAGTCCTGACTTTGTGGGGTTCTCTGACTGTGGACCTCTTCGCAACGGCCCTGAACTTCAGGCTCCCGCTGTATTGTTCCCCAGTCCCAGACCCCAAGGCTCTCTAGCAAGATGCATTCCAACAACGGTGGGACAACATCGACGTTTACACCTTTCCCCCGTTCTGTCTGATGAGGAGGGTACTCAACAAGACCAGAACATTGGTCAATCTTTCAATGACCCTCATAGCTCTGCTAGGCATCACGCAGAATGGTTTCCAGACCTTCTGCAATTCCTAACGAAGCCCCCAAAAGAACTCCCTCCACAACACAATCTACTCAAACAACCACATGCCAACATGTTCCACAGAGCCGTAGCTTCACTACGACTTCAGGCCTGGAAACTATTACAGCATCTCCTCTCTCAGAGAGTATTTCTGCAACAAGTTGCAATTAGGATGGCTGGATACATGCGTAAGTCATCTGCAGCAGTCTACCAGGCAAAGTGGAAAGTCTTCTGTGGTAGGTGTCGTGGAAGGGGTATCTCTCCACTCGATGCCACTATTCCAGCAGTATCAGAGTTCCTCGTGTATTTGCGCCTGTCAGTCTCGGCAGTGAAAGGCTATCGCTCAGCCTTAAACCTCGCCTTCAGACTGAAAGGAATGGACATTTCTTCATCGCTAGAACTTTCTTTACTCATACAGAGTTATGAACTTACCTGCCCCTAGTCAGAAGTGTGACCTCCCCCATGGAATGTGGTTCGAGTTCTCAGGTCTCTTAAGAGACCTCCCTATGAACCATTATGCCAGGCAACCGATCGCCATCTGACTTGGAAGACGGTGTTCGTGCTAGCTTTGGCTTCAGTCAAGCGAGTCAGTGAACTTCATGGTCTCTAATACGACATCGCCCATTCAAGGGGATGGGGAGAGGTAATGTTCAGCTTCGTCCATGAGTTTATTGCTAAGACTCAGAACCCGGGAGTAGCAGAACCACGATTCGACTCCTTCCGGATTTCTAGTCTCCGCACTGTAACAGATGACCCAGACCATCTCTTACTATATGCCCAGTGAGGAATTTGAGGCTGTATCTTTAGAGAGCAGCTGCAGCCCGTCCTCGTGTGCCTGCACTATTCGTCAGCACAGGAAGGACCAAGAGGAGGGTCACCAAGAACACCATCTCAGCGTGGATTCACAGGGTCATAGACTATGCACTGAATCTAGACCCTCCTCCTATACGTCGCCCCAGAGCTCATGATGTCAGGGGTATAGCTACGTCCCTGGCATTCAAGAGAAACTATTCAGTGACGCAGGTTCGTCAAGCCGGGGTGTGGAAGCGTCAGACCACGTTCACATCCCAGTACCTGGAAGACGTGACCCACAGGAGACTTGATACGTTCTCTATTGGTCCTGTGGTGGCTGCACAACAGTTGGTTTAAAACCTTAAGCTCCTTATTGGACAAGTAGCAGAAGGTTGAGGGCATTGTTACCTGGTTTTAGGCTGCATGAATGAAAAGGTTTTGACTCGCCCTTATTCTTTTCTTCATTATCCCCTCTCTTGGGGAAAGCAGCATCCTGGGTTCTCTGTATAGCTAACCTCAAACCACTGCAGGTAAACCATGCTCCCTTGTGTACCTAGTGTTAAGATTAATACTGTTGTGTCCCCATACCCTGACGAGGTAGTATTGGGAAAGTCCTAGTGCACAGTTTTTCCTTCTAAAGAACTTGGAATAACTTTACCAGGACAGTCACACTTCTACATACCTCAACACACAGCTTGCGTTAGGCCACGAACCTTGCGTAGCAAGGTTTTAGCGAGGCGCAGGGACTCCTTATTTCTTGAGTGCTGATACACTCAGATAAGGAGCCCCCGGGGTAAAGCCAAAAGCCAGATTAGCTGGGACGTCCACCCTTCCTAATGGGTGAGTTACCCTTATTAAATAGAGTGGTTTGTATTCCAGTTAGGAAACAAATGACAAATTTGTAGATAATTTTTATTTTTCCTAACTATACAAACCTTAGCTATTTAAGCAAACTTACCCGCCAGCCTTATCCCCCTTGAAGGCCTACCTCCAAGCAAAGTGAGCTCAATCACAGGTGTGTGAGGGGGAGCAGTAGCAAACTACCCTCCCTCCTCCCCCGCTAACTAGCGGTGTGGGTAGTTAACCCTTGTTAAAAATTAATGGCTCATCATTTCAGCTATGCCGAAAGTAATACCCCTATTAAATAGCTAAGGTTTGTATAGTTAGGAAAAATACAAATTATCTATGAATTTGTCATATCACTGGAGGTACTTCTATTCTTGGATGCATGAAAAGAAGGCTGTGGTGCACATCTGAGAAGACAAATCACAGCAGGACTTTGGTCTAAGTTCGAGAAAGTCCAGCATATCAATTTGCTAGAACTGAAGGAGGCTCTACTACCTTTTTATTTATTTCAACAACTTCTGCCAGGCCACTCAGTACTGTTAAGGGGCAACAACACTATTGCAATGGTCTACACCAACAAACAAGGAGGGTCAGTCTCTCAATACCTCTGTGAGTTAGTGGAACAAGCCTATTTGTGGGTGGCTGAAAATGCAGTACAGTAGACCTTTCGGCAAGATTCTTGTCAGGCAGGAAAGACGTCATAGCTAACATGGCCAAAGAAAAGTGCTGGGCACTGAGTAGTTTCTTCATCCTCATGTAGATAAAAGTCTCCTGTCTTTGGGGCATTACCCAGTGATAGACCTGTTTACAATGAGTCAACAGGAAACTGTCGTTGAAGGTTACCCATGTGGCACCTTCATGTTGGCAGTGGAGACTTACCTTCATGCCCTTGGTTCTGCTTGCGGACGACACTCCTGCTTGCAGGGGTCTCCTTGCGATGATTGTCGTGATTAGTCATCCTATTAGAGGTGTGATTCGATAGGCGATAGAAGAAGTCCAATATGGATTCTTCTCCTTTGGGGTCTTCCTCGAATGCAAAGAAGTCCCAACTTTTTACTCCGGTGTCTCATCCCCTCTTCGTTGATTGCTCATTTGGTCTCCCCTGGAGGATGGACGGGTAAGAGTTATGATAGATTGACCCTGGACAACCTTTACATTCAGAGAACACCGTTGCTTCCCATAGCGAAGCGGCGGCGCCCTCGGCTGTAAGAGTCTCTTTCCGCTGGCAATGTGCGTCAACTCTGTCCTTCCTTTGGGATTTCCGGTCCCGTCTCTAAGCAACAGCTTTTGGAGGTGCTACAGTTAGGGCCACAGTAGGAGTGCACATCTACCTCCCCAGTGGTTGACCATGGTCTTCCCCTTCGAGGCTCTGGGATGGGTTACCCTCCAAAACCTCTTGTGCCCTTAGCCACAGCTGCCTCCACTTCTGCTTAGCCATCCTTCTTTCATGGAACTCTGGCGTATGAATGAGAGCAGTGGCAGACTGGTGCTCCTAGGAGTTACCAGTTGGGGAATCCTTTCGAGGTGAACCCAGAAGCTGACTTCGGTCAATCTTCTAAACTCACTGATTACTGAGTTCGCATAGCGCACTGAGGTCCCGCAACATATGAAGCACCAAGCTTCTCCACCTGGTGTTGAACGCCTTTCTCGTCCGCGAGCGAGGCCCACCTGAGTGGTTGCCTACCTGGGGTGTAGGAGATGAATGCTCGATTCGTCGATACTTTGTTCCAGCTCTTCGGAACGTTGGTTCTTGGAGCAAGATGATGATGGGGTACGGAGGCTGTTTTCGGTCACCGCCCCTTGTTCTGTGTTTTGTGAGGCCAAGCCCTACGGAACCGCTGCCTTTGGACTTCATCCCCATACGAGAAAGAGCCTGATTTTCTTGTTGTGTATCAGGGCACAGGAAAACCCTTGCTGCCTTGCTCGCCACCATTCGAGATTGGGCTTCCTCCTGTAGGAGCACTCTCCAACCTTCTGGAGCACTGGAGTGATCGTGCATTGCCTCTCGCAACTATAGCGTGTGGGCACACATACCCTAGTTTGCAAGAGACTCTTGTGCAATGTTACGCACCCGACCACTGAGTTTTAGCAAATTAATTGCGTGTTTCTGACATTCGTTACTTTGGTAGCTGGTGTGCGCTCTGCTTTGGCAGTGCTAGTCCATTCTCAGTTAAGCGCTACTGTGGTAGCGCACCTACGATCACGTTTTCACCTTAGCACGGTAGCTCGCCCATTATTACCTGTCCGCACTACTTTGGTAGTTAAGTGAGAGCACTCCTGTACGTACTGTACTATTGTACTGAAGTAGTGCATGCGAGCTTGCCCCTACAGCAACCAGATCTCGCTAGCAAGCCTGATATGACATTCGTTCGTGCTTACCCTTTTCTAGGCATACCCAGAGAAGATCCAAAGCACCTCTCACGCTTGCAGTGGTTCACCAGGCATCCCTTCGTTTACGAAGGACACCCAATGGTTCATCAAGCTAGTTTACGCAGGAGGTCTTCGGACCGGCCTAAGTCCCACCTGTTGTACTGTACCTTTCCCAGGTACTCCTTGTATCCCTCTCTAGGTGTCAGAGTCCTCTGGGACAGTCGTTCCACCCTTTGATCTGATGTGTAGGAGCTCTACTGAAAAGCAGGCTCCTTTTCCTCCTTCTCAACAGCTGTCGTCCAGGTATCAATGATATCTGGACTCTAAGGCCTCCAATACTGGTTTCGACCCTAGGTGGGGAAGATTGGGAATTATTCCAATTAAACCACAGAAGAGGAAAAGAAGGGAACGGCAGCCAATGCCTTCCCTAGGGAATACTGTACATCTGAGGATCAGGGGGAGTGGCACTCAACATCTCTGAGAAAAGTCTCATTAATTGATAGTTATCAGCTTTCGCCGATGTAAATTATCCAGACCGAATCATCCACTCCTCCCTTAGAGACGACTGCTTTCTCCTATATGTTTCCGCAGGTTTTGCAACTGACGGAGGGCACAAGGAAGGAGTCGTCCTCACTCCTTGCAGCTTTTACAACCCAGCCTTGAAAGAGGAAGGTGTCGGAGGCCCTTCCTAAGAGCTGGACCCCAAGAACCAAGGTTCCAGATCCACGGAAGGGCGTTCTTGGTTCAGCGCCAGCCTCAGCAAGATCGAAGGGCTACAGTCTCCCTCCTAGGTCTCAGGCCCTTCCTAGTGATGTAGCTAACAACTTTGACCCACCCCGGGCTCCTTTTGATGTGATTTCGGAAGTGGATGATCCACTTGATGGTTCAGACCATTCGGATGATGTACTGCCCATGTCCGCCAGTCCTAAGATCTTTTCCTTAGAACTGGAGTTGGTTCACGTCTCTTTGCGGGTCCTATCCTGTATAAAGAAAATTAATTCCTTGCACAACCCTGCCTTTGTTCCTCCCGAGGGAAAGGACACGGCCGTAGATCTCCTGTACAAGACCCCCAGACCCACCAAGACTAGGGTAGTCTTCTCCTGGTCTAGGTAGGTCAAAGGACCCAAGGGGAAGGCCTTTGCCCAAATGGCAGGTTTTTCCCAATCCCTCGGGGCAGTAAACTCATCTCCTTTACTTCCTTTTCCGTGTGTTACGGCAGAGGAAGTATCACGAGATTATGGACAATGATCCGTCTCCTCTGCCGTTAAACCCTGCGATACCGGCACTAATGCAGAACACGACCCTTGCGAAGCTGGCAGCACTACCGGTGACATTCTCGTCGGCAGATTCTGCAAACATGGAGCGGATTGCAAAGTGTTCCTTGCAAGCCACTTCGTGGTTAGATTACTGGCCAAGCTCGGTCGGATTTCTCTTTCGCAATGAGGATTTCTACACTGAGAAGAAAACGGAGGCAATCTTTGTTTTCCAGTGCCATGGTGGAGTTCCTAAATCAAAACTTGGTCAACCAATGTTATACAGTAACTGGATTCTGAAATGGTGTGACTCCGTTGTTTCAAGTTTCCAAAGGCATTACCAAGGAGAGAAACGCTGAAGCTCTGCAACGCGCTAATGGAGGGTTCTTCTCTCTTTAACAAGGAAGACATAGATGCAATTACGAAGAGCTGGAGGATGGAGGAAGCTGTGAACAGTTTATCCATAGTAAAGATCTCAAGGTTTTTGTATAGTTTGGAAAATATAAATTACTTTAAAATTTGTCATTTTTATAAAATTGAAAACTTTTTCAAACTGTTTAATTTATAGGTATTTTTAATTTCAGATCAGCTATGGTTGGGTTTGAATTGTTGCTGTGTTTGGTAGTTGTTAGCTTGCTCTGGGGAGTAACAAACCCACTCCTTAAGCGTGCTAGTGTTGGTATTGAGGATATTCAAATGGCCAATCCAGTAATGCAGGTAACAGTTTTTTTTTTTTATCAATATCCTAGAATTAAAATTCAGTCATTGGTGCTTTTGTGTAGTAAAACCAAACTTAAATAAGAAAAACATGGAGTGAAAGGAATGTTAAAAATTAAGTCATGCTCATTCATATGATTTTTACACCAACATGATTACTTTGTAATAAAATAAGATTTATTCCGTCACTAATACAAACTCTTTCGCTCTTTATTAGGGAATATATTTTCGGTGAAGCTGGAAGACTAGCCATAAGACTTTTAGTGAGGTATAACTACCCCACCTCTGGTTAGTGGTGGGGTGTGTAGTTGGTAGCACTGGCTACCCCTCTCACACACACACCTGTGTTCTCTTGTCACTTTTTGCTTTTGGCTCGGTTGTGAGCGGACATTGTTTCTCTCTACCGCTGAACCCTGACCTCTGACTAATCTGTTTTGCTTTTTTCTTTTCTTTTCATTGTGAGTGTGCTTCTAGGCCTTCCTTGTGGATTTGTCCTGGACCTCAGGGACGCAAATGCGGCACCTTCATGGCTCTGGTTGAGACCAACCCTCACTCCATGTGCCCAGCCTGTAGAGGACGCCCTTGAACACAGGAGGATACCTAGGCTGAATGCCAGGAGTGGTTATCAGGCTTCTTTCTCCTTTTTGAGGCTTCTGTTGCCTGAAGAGGGAAGAGGAAGGAGTCCTCTTCCCTTACCTCAGGGAGTCCTTTGTGTGTGGCAGGAGTGTTGGCTTTCTCTAGCAAAGATAATACCCCTTGCTTCTTGCCCAAAGCAATCCCTCTGGTTCCAGCTTCACTAAAGTCATATTTCTATTAAAGGTCTCAGATTTGTATGTTTAAGAAAAATACAGATTGTTTAGAATATTTGGGATTTTTTTTCTAGCTATACTAACCTGTACTTTAACCCAAATTTCCTTATCAACCACCCCTCTCAATCCTGGACTGAGAAGTCAAAAGTGAGGAATTTCTGATTGGAAATGAGGTGGGGCTCTTTGCCCTGCACCCTTGCCAGTTGAATAACTGCTCCCTATCTAACTTTAACAACTGATTCCAGCTCACGCCGAAACAATCTCTCCATAATTAAAGGACTTAGGTTTTTATGGCTAGGAAAAATACAAATTGCTTAAATTCTTTTTTTTTCAATATTTAACTTAGCCGGTGATTATATAAGCTGCAGCTCTGCTGCTCGACAGAAAACTCTACGTAAAAAATCCGCCAGCGATCGCTATGCAGGTAGTGGGTGTACTTCAACAGCGCCATCTGTCGTGCAGGTACTCAGTACTCATTGTAAACAAAGAACTCAATTTTCTCTCTGTCGTGCTACCGGCAAGACCTACTAATTCGCTGTTGCTAACTGGATTTGTTTTCACAACTATTTGGTGAAGTACACGTTTCTAGTTTTGAGCTTTCGCTGTGCAGGCTTTCTCTTCAATAAATCCTTGCATTCTTTTTTTGATATCAGATTATTTGTTGATGACTTTGGATAGTTTTTGAATTCCCCTTTGACCAATTCAAAATGGCTGACCTTTCTCAAGTCCCTAAATTCAGGAAGTGTAATGCTAGGGACTGTTCAAGGCGTCTTCCGAAGGCCTCTATCGATCCTCACACCGTTTGTTCCAATTGTCGGGATAAAACTTGTCAATTGGAAGATCGATGTGAGGAATGCGTTGGGCTTTCGGAATTCGATTTTATCGAATTCCAGAAATATACACGTAGGCTAGAGAGAGATAGAGTCAGGAGAAGTTCATCTCGTTCCGTTGATTTTTCCTCTCCTCATGTCCCACAACCTATTCCTTCCCCTGTAGTGGTTGCTCCTAATCCCCCTTCTGGCACTCAGGAACCTTCGATGGCAGATATGATGCGTGCCATCCAAGCTCTGGGTGAGAGAGTTGAGTCCTTGGCTAGTGACCGTAACCAGCTCATGGCGGACGTCAAGGAGCTGAATTGTAAGAGTGCAGTGGGAAGTGATAAAGTGAGTGATAGTGTTGTGGATAGTGTTGCGCTTGAGGGTTCGTCTGTTTGTGCCTGTCGTCCTCCTAGTCCGGGACCTCTTGCAAGCTCCCAAGCCAGGGGAGAAGCAATGTCGTACGACCAAAGGGTTCGAGAGGCTTTAATCAGCGAACAGACGTTCCCTCCGTGGTTTCGGGCGTATCTACCCAAGATCGCCCCACCCACACAGAGACGAGAGAGCCCATTTATTCCTCGTCTGCGGAAGAGGTTTCTCGTAAGAAACCATGGACCAAGGTCTCACGACCTCTTAAGCGCAAGTCGGTCCCTTCCGCGCAAGTCCAACGGCCCAGTTGTAGCCACTGGGTCAGTTCAGACTCGCTGCAGTCTTCCGATGACTGCTCACCTCCTAAGAGAGGCAAAGCGGTACCGCCTCAGGCAGTTACACCGTCTGTCGCCGCACCTGCTCCTGCAGACCCTAAGTGGTCTTTGCTACAGACCATGCAGTACCAATTAACGTCTCTGATGCAGGACTTTCGTGCGGAGAAGGTTGCTGCTGCACCAACCTCTTGCCTACAACCAACCACGGTTGTGCGTCCTGTGGACGCTGAGGCGACCTTCTTGCGCACTCCAGCTGAGAGAGTCCCGCCACCCATGCGTTCCAGTGTACCCTGCCAGCCGCATGTTGACGTTCAGCGACGCACGGAACCTTCCGTTGACGTTCGCGAGGTACAACAACCGTCAAAGTTGTTTTGTTTTGACGCGGTGCGTCAACCTCCGCAACCCAGTGTGGTTGCCTCTGCTCGCCCACATCAGACTAGACAGTCTGGAGTAGACGCTGTGCGTCCCCGCGCTGCTATGGTTGTTGCCAGCTCACAGACTGGGCAACAGTTCCATGACGTTGCGTCCGGTTCAGTCACGCGTGCACCCGTGCGACCGGACTCAGCTGACCAGCCGATACCTACTCCATTGCCGCTTCCTCCTCAATTCTCGGATGATGGACTCTCTGATGATGACGATGCGGCACACGTTGATGAACCACATTCGGACCTTGACGAGCCCAAGTCCACGCAACCCTCTTTGGACTTTAGAAAAGTTCTTGCTCTGTTCAAAGAGATGTTTCCAGACCAGTTTGTGTCTGTGGCTCCACGCTCTCCTCCGTCAGAGTTTGCTTTAGGTACTCAGTCATCCTCGCCTGCCTTTACGAGACTCGTCCTCGCACGCTCGTCCAAGAGAGCTTTACGAGTTTTAGGAGATTGGATGCAGTCCAAAAAGAGTCTAGGGAAGACAGCCTTTACGTTTCCCCCTGCTAAACTCTCTTCCAGATCGAGCGTCTGGTATGCCACGGGAGAAGTTCTCGGCTTGGGAGTTCCTGCCTCTGCCCAGGGCGACTTCTCAAGTCTTGTAGACTCTCCCCGCAGGCTAGCCATGAGACGCTCTAAGATATGCTGGTCACCTTCGGACCTAGACCATCTGTTGAAAGGAGTATTTAGAGCCTTCGAGGTCTTCAACTTTTTGGACTGGTGTCTGGGAGCTTTGAGCAGGAAGATCTCCCCGACTGAGAAGGAATCTTCCTTGCTCATCATGTCCTGCATGGACAAGGCCATACGTGACGGATCTAGTGAGCTTGCGGCATCGTTCGTATCCGGAGTCCTCAAGAAGCGTGAGAACCTTTGCTCTTTCCTGTCAGCTGGAGTGACACCGTGTCAAAGATCAGAACTTCTGTTTGCTCCTCTCTCTAAGTGCCTTTTTCCAGAGGACTTGATTAAGGAGATTGCTGCTTCTTTGATTCAGAAGGACACCCATGACCTGGTTGCGTCCTCTGCCCGCAAAGCCACCCCTTTGCCTACCTTGTCAAGACCAAGGATGGACACTCCAGCGTCCAGATTTTTTCCGCCCTTTCGTGGCAGAGCCTCCAGCAGAGGAGGTGCTCGTGCCGAAGGGAGACGTGGGAAGAAGAAAGGAACCAAGTCCTTTAAAGGCAGAGTCTGACTGCCACCTTCTTCAGACAGCAGTGGGAGCCAGACTCAAGAACTTCTGGCAGACCTGGGAGAAGAGAGGCGCAGATGCACAATCTGTGAAGTTGCTCAGAGAGGGGTACAAGATCCCGTTTGTACGAATACCCCCTCTAGCAACGTCTCCCATCGATCTCTCTCCCAGGTACAGAGAGGAAGACAAGAGACGAGCATTGAAACAGGAGGTGTCTCTCTTGCTAGAAAAGGGAGCGGTAGTCAAAGTCCTGGACCATCAAACCCCGGGCTTCTACAACCGTCTCTTCTTAGTGGTAAAGAAGACAGGAGGGTGGAGGCCGGTGCTAGACGTCAGTGCGCTGAATGTCTTTGTCACAAAGCAGACGTTCGCCATGGAGACCACAAAGTCCGTTCTAGCAGCGGTCAGAAAGGAAGACTGGATGGTCTCTTTAGACCTAAGGGACGCATACTTTCACGTCCCCATCCACCCAGACTCCCAACCTTTTCTGAGATTCGTTTACGAAAAGGTTGTCTACCAGTTTCAAGCCCTGTGCTTTGGCCTAAGCACAGCTCCTCTTGTGTTTACGAGGCTGATGAGGAATATAGCCAAATTCCTTCATTTAGCGGACATCAGAGCCTCCCTCTATTTGGACGACTGGCTTCTAAGAGCTTCTTCCAGTCGTCGCTGTCTGAAGGATCTAAAGTGGACTCTAGATCTGACCAAGGAATTGGGTCTCCTTGTCAATATGGAAAAGTCTCAAGTGGTCCCATCCCAAACTATTGTGTATTTAGGGATGGAGATTCACAGTCAAGCTTTTCGGGCTTTTCCGTCGGCCCCCAGAACAAGTCAAGCCCAGTTATGCATCCAGAACATGCTGAAGAAGGAACGATGTTCAGTCAGGCAGTGGATGAGTCTGATAGGGACACTATCATCCCTGGAGCAGTTCATTTCGTTAGGAAGACTACACCTCCGTCCTCTTCAATATCACCTAGCTGTTTACTGGAAAAAGGACAAGACGCTAGAAGCGGTCTTGATCCCCATTTCCGAGAAGATGAAGTCTTCCCTGACTTGGTGGAAGGACAGTATCAGCCTCAGAGAGGGTCTGCCCCTGGCTGTTCAGACTCCCAACCACGTTCTCTTCTCGGACGCATCGGACACGGGCTGGGGCGCGACATTAGACGGTCGGGAATGCTCGGGAACTTGGAACTCGAGTCAAAGGACAATGCATATCAACTGCAAGGAGCTACTGGCAGTTCATCTGGCCTTGAAAAGCTTCAAGTCTCTCCTTCAAGGCAAAGTGGTGGAGGTGAACTCGGACAACACCACGGCTTTGGCGTACATCTCCAAGCAAGGAGGGACCCACTCTATGACGTTGTACGAGATCGCAAGGGACCTCCTCACCTGGTCAAAAGATCTAAACATTTCTCTAGTAACGAGGTTCATCCAAGGCAACTTGAATGTCATGGCAGATTGCCTCAGTCGGAAGGGACAAATCATTCCAACAGAATGGACCCTACACAAGGATGTGTGCAAGAGACTGTGGGCCACATGGGGCCAGCCTACCATAGATCTCTTCGCAACCTCGATGACCAAGAGGCTCCCAATATATTGCTCACCAATCCCGGACCCAGCAGCAGTTCATATAGATGCCTTTCTCCTAGATTGGTCACATCTAGACCTATATGCATTCCCCCGTTCAAGATTGTCAACAAGGCACTGCAGAAGTTCGCCTCTCACGAAGGGACAAGGTTGACGTTAGTTGCTCCCCTCTGGCCCGCGAGAGAATGGTTCACCGAGGTACTTCGATGGCTAGTGGACGTTCCCAGAACTCTTCCTCTAAGGGTGGACCTTCTACGTCAGCCACACGTAAAGAAGGTACACCAAGGCCTCCACGCTCTTCGTCTGACTGCCTTCAGACTATCGAAAGACTCTCGAGAGCTAGAGGCTTTTCGAAGGAGGCAGCCAGGGCGATTGCTAGAGCAAGGAGGACATCCACTCTTAGAGTCTACCAATCGAAGTGGGAAGTCTTCCGAAACTGGTGCAAGTCGGTATCAGTATCCTCGACCAGTACCTCTGTAACTCAAATAGCTGACTTCCTTTTATACCTGAGGAAAGAAAGATCTCTTTCAGCTCCCACTATCAAGGGTTACAGAAGCATGTTGGCATCAGTCTTCCGTCACAGAGGCTTAGATCTTTCCAACAACAAAGATCTACAGGACCTCCTTAAGTCTTTTGAGACCACGAAGGAGCGTCGTTTGGCTACACCTGGTTGGAATTTAGACGTGGTACTAAGATTCCTCATGTCAGAAAGGTTCGAGCCGCTACAATCAGCCTCCTTTAAAGATCTCACTTTAAAGACTCTTTTCCTGGTTTGCTTAGCCACAGCTAAAAGAGTCAGTGAGATTCACGCCTTCAGCAGGAACATCGGATTTTCATCTGAAACGGCTACATGTTCTTTACAACTTGGTTTTCTAGCCAAAAACGAGCTACCTTCTCGTCCTTGGCCGAAATCGTTCGATATTCCAAGCCTATCAAATATGGTTGGAAATGAACTAGAAAGAGTCTTATGCCCTGTTAGAGCTCTTAAGTTCTATTTAAGACGAACTAAACCTTTACGAGGACAGTCAGAAGCTTTATGGTGTTCTGTTAAGAAACCATCTTTGCCTATGTCAAAGAATGCTTTATCCTATTTTATCAGACTGTTAATACGAGAAGCTCATTCCCATCTGAGTGAGGAAGACCAAGCTTTGCTGAAGGTAAGGACACATGAATTTAGAGCTGTCGCAACTTCAGTGGCCTTTAAACAAAATAGATCTCTGCGAAGTATAATGGACGCAACCTATTGGAGAAGCAAGTCAGTGTTCGCGTCTTTTTATCTTAAAGATGTCCAGTCTCTTTACGAGAACTGCTACACCCTGGGACCATTCGTAGCAGCGAGTGCAGTAGTGGGTGAGGGCTCAACCACTACATTCCCCTAATTCCATAACCTTTTTAATCTTTCTCTTGAAATGTTTTTATTGTTGTTTTTGGGTTGTCCGGAAGGCTAAGAAGCCTTTCGCATCCTGGTTGATTTGGCGGGTGGTCAAATTCTTTTCTTGAGAAGCGCCTAGATTAGAGGTTTTGATGAGGTCCTGTAGTATGGGTTGCAACCCTTCATACTTCAGATCCTAGGGGTCGCTCAGCATCCTAAGAGGATCGCGAGGCTCCGTAAGGAAGACGTACTTAAAAAGGCAGAGTAATTGTTCAAGTCGACTTCCTTACCAGGTACTTATTTATTTTATGTTTGTTATTTTGATAACTGCTAAAATGAAATAAAAAATCCTTAGCTCATAATAATGTAAACATTTATTGCTGGTCTCTACCCACCCCCCTGGGTGTGAATCAGCTTATATAATCACCGGCTAAGTTAAATATTGAAAAATGTTATTTTGATAATAAAATAAATTTTTGAATATACTTACCCGGTGATTATATATTAAAGGACCCTCCCTTCCTCCCCAATAGAGACGCAGTGGACCGAGGAGAAAATTGAGTTCTTTGTTTACAATGAGTACTGAGTACCTGCACGACAGATGGCGCTGTTGAAGTACACCCCCTACCTGCATAGCGATCGCTGGCGGATTTTTTACGTAGAGTTTTCTGTCGAGCAGCAGAGCTGCAGCTTATATAATCACCGGGTAAGTATATTCAAAAATTTGTTTTATTATCAAAATAACCTATTTTACTACTCATAATTCATATGCAGTACTGTATAAGATTGCACCTTGAACTAGCATATTGTGTATCTTGCTGACCAACAGTTGAACGAATAGTTTCTGCCATCTACAAATATTAGTGGTAACAATAACTAGGTAGATTCAAATTGATAAACAGTAACTGCAACTTGCTTATTTAGTACAGTAATGCTTAAAGATAGCAAAAAAATCAAACAAACTGTATTGCAGAAAATATTAACACTGAAAAAATTCTGTTTAGGGAAAAAAAACCATTGACCATATCCTTTTAAGGATGTCCTATAATTATGTTTCTCAAGTTTTACCCATCAAAAGAAACCTCTGTTGCCAGTAAGCACATAACTGATTTGCTGATCTTATAGCATTCTCTCAATGAGTGATTCATTGAGGTTTGATAAAGAATTTTGTCTTAATTTGCTTCTCTCATCTGAATTATTAAAAGTTCAATGTAGACTTTATCGGCCCCTGTAAGAAGAACTATTGTGCCTCACAGTGAAAAGAAGAAAGGCTTTTCTCCTGTATCCCAACCATGTAACGGCAGTTGGACCACAACCTACCATGATTGTTGTGTGGAATTCAGAACTGGTGCTTAATTTGATGACCAAGTCTTATCTTTTGTTACTGCCAAGCTTTTGATTGTTTTCCACTTCATGATCATCAGAATTTGTTATTTATCTTATCTATTCTACCTTGTTATTGATGTTGTCTATCTTTTTTATGTATATTATTGAGTTTGATTGTTATTTTTCTTATTTATCTTCTTTTGTTATTTCTCTTTTACAGTTATTTCTTTTCTTATCAATTTCTTTCTTTGCACATGCACAGGGCTGCTTTCCCTCTTGGGGTCCTTTGATGTGCCATACAATAAGGATTATACTAATGATAATACTGTAGTAACATTAACAAATACAGTAAAAGTAATACATTTTGGATCCCCAGAACCTTTCAGAATAAATTCTAACAACTGGCTTGCTTGTAAGCTGAAACACACTGGTTATTGAGTCTTATGGCAAGGGCACTTCCTGCATGTTGAACATGGTTGCCCTTCTTTATCCTTTGGAGAGGTTTTGCTGCATATATTTTCTTGTAAAAGAAATGATACCGTAATTCACGTGATATTTTAGTAAGAAAATAAAAATTATTATATAGTATAGTTTTAATAATGTGATTATTTCTTTTTCTTTTTCAGACGCTTTCTGAAGTAAAGTTCCTGGCATCAAGATTCAGTTATGTATTTCCCTTTATCTTGAATCAGCTTGGAAGTGTTTTATTTGTTTACTCACTTGGTGCAGCAGACCTCTCTTTGGCAGTACCACTAAGCAACAGCATGACATTTTTGGTTACTACAGTTGCTGGACATTGCTTAGGGGAAGAAACAATGAACAAATTGACCTGGGTTGGAGCTACTTTGGTATGTGCAGGTGTCACTTTGTGTGTAGCAGATAAATCCTGGCAGTAACTGTGATCTGAAAACTTGTATAGAAACACAGTACCATTTGACATAATATTTAACAAGGTAAGTGTTTCTTATCAGTCGTAATGTAGAACAGCAGAATATTTTGGTCTTTTGTGAGAGCTGTAAAAGGACCTAACGGCTCTCGTCTCAAACTTATTTTTTTGCTACTGCTGATAAGCTATTAGAATAGGTCTAATGAAAGGGATTTAATCTTTGAATTTTCACATTGCTAATGCAAATATGGGTGATAAACATTGATAAATATATTACATATTTCATGCAAGTCATTTTATTATATCAATAAGAGATTTTCACCTTACTATGATGTTTCACAATGAAGACCATCATGTTTATTGTAAATGTGCCAGTAAGTAAATCTTGTCCACATTTGTAAATATAACTTATTGCCAATGAATGGTAGATTATCGTAAATTAGGATACTATAAGTATTAAAGAATGAAGGTTTTGAAAACTGATGATACTTAAGAAACTTGCTGATACTCGTATGCACAAATTGGGGAAAGCATAGAAAATTACAAATATCTGCATTCTGTAAATATTCTTCAGCTCAAGGGACCAAGAAGCCACAAATTAAGAACTTGAAAAGGTGGTAAGCATATAGTAATATATCACTGTCCTGTATTGCAGTATTTTAAACTTGATATCCCAAAGAAACATTGGTACAAACTGAATATTTAATGCCGGATCATTTAGTAGAAGGATCTCATAAGCCTTATTACTTCTATTCTCAGGCGCATAATAATCCACTATGATGTTACCTCATCTTGCCATGTCTTTCCATAAATTCAATGTTGTCAGATGTTTTTAAAGGCTGTATATTGGAAGAAGTTCCAAGTATAAAATTCACAGTTACTAGAATGACAGAAAAATTTACTGAAGTGGATTGAGACAAACTGGAATACAGTACTCTTGCTTATTTTTGTGGTGACTTTCACCAGAACTGAGATATTCTTCATGAGGCCTAAGATATTTCGATGAGAGAAAATAGCAAGTTGAATTTTTCCTATCTGTGTCTGTTCTTGTTTTTTAAGTATTAACTTAAAGGAATATATTACATGTTTCAGGAGCCAGTATATTGTTATTAATTTGTTTTTAAACGTAATTTTTACGATTTATGTATGTGTGTTATTTATTGATATTTTGTGTGCCTTGTTGAGATTAATATTGTTACAGTTAGTTGTAGAATTTTGTTATATGTGGTTGTATTGTTGATGTTTTTAAAAAGTCAGTGGATTTCATTGCCGTATTTAAAAATTGGTTGGCAAACTAACATTTTTCTGGCTAGTGGAGATTTTACATGCATATCACCCTGCGTTTCCCAGGCTTCTAGATTTAAAGCTTGGGATTTTGTTTATAAAGGGATTTTATCTTTTAGCTTCACAAAGATGTAAGGTTAAAGCGTTTTCAATGAAGTTGTTATATTTGCTTAGTTGTTTATTGCACACCAATAATTGTTTGTTGACTATAATTAACACAAGTATAAAATGCCATCTTATTTTATTTAATAGTGTATTGTATACAAAATACAGTATCTTGCAGAAGGAAGCTGTGATAAAAATCAGTTGATATTAAAAGAGACATACATTAGTCTACTGTATTTGGTAATCTACTTAGTGAGAGAGTAAAAGTATCAAAGTTTAAGATTATTTTTGTATGCGATATCAGATGATTATTATATTCACAGAAATTAGAAGTTCTAATAGAAGGGTATTAGGCTTTATGTATGACCTTGAAGGTGAATTGCTTCCATTTAATTGACTGAAAATTAGAAGGATATTAAGCTTAATATTATGGCCTTTAAAATGAATTGCTTCCATTTACTTTGAGATGGAGAAATTTGCATCATATGTATTGCAGAGAATTAGTGAATCACAAAGTTGTTTTAAGAATTTAAAAGGAATTTTGATAACAGACTAAAAAGCATAAAACTTTTGACGGCGTTACTAGTTTCGAGAATACACAAAAACGTCTTCTTGTTTTTAGTTCTGCATGTTTGCCTGTAACAAGAAAATGTCAAAATGCAATACCGAATGTTCATGATACACATTTATTTTTAATTTTTAAATCTGAATTTCTTGAAATGATGGTTACTGTTTTAGAATCTTCAGTATAATTTAGAAGAGGCTAAATGTGTGTATCTTGTTTAAAGGTGCTGTCAAAGAACATAATGTTATGAGTCGCATGGTATTGCAATTGAAAACTCATAGGATTTTATGCTATCATGATAGGGCTTTATTCAAAGCTATCCTTAAATTGTAGTCCAACTGTGTTCTCTAGGGCCTGTCACGGCCCTCCCCATTGATGAAGGGATTATCTAAATGGAAGACAGCCTGTGAATAGTGGTTTTCACACGGCCTTGTTAAATACACGACACCTACAAGGTGATCGCGCGAGGGTTGTAACCTCTGCATTCCATGCTTTTATCTTTCTCTAGTATATTTTGAAGATTTATATTAGAAGAGTGTAAAGACGGACCCTTTTCACCGGGCGTCACAGACCTCTTCCCAGAAATAGATTTTTCCTTCGTCAAAATCCCTTTATTTTTATTTTTATTAAGTTGATGTGCTATAAATGGATGTACGTACTGTATGTTGTATTGCTATTGTTAGAGGAAATTTCAAGTGTTACAGTGAGCTACTGGGATGATTCTGTAATTCAACTCTAAATGTGAATGATAACATTATAGCATTCTTAGTATTTTCTACAAGCTGATGAATTCATGTCCATGGGTAACTCGCTTTTTCCATCCATTCAATCCAGCCTTTTGTTATGATACATTGTAAAGTTTGTATTTCTTTGGGTTTTATCTCTGTTTAGAAAACTTGGTGTTACAAAGCTGAAGAGTTGTGCCCCTTAAGTAATGAGATTTAGCAAACATGAGGTAATTTGATGCATTATTGTACAGTTGGCATTTCAAGGTACTTGCGGAAAACAAACGGTAGCTCTAATAATGGTTAGTAGAGAGTAATTTATATCACTGCTCTAATGGGATTTTCATAATACAGTATTTGGTGCCATTCAAATTTTTTTATTTTAAATTTGAAGCTAAGGGATTTTGATATTGCACTCATAAATGTCAATTTTCTTGTTAGACTTAATGAAGTTCAATATCTTGATGTTTCGTATGAAATGTTTTTATTTTTCAATGGAAAGTATGCCATTACAATAATTGTATAACAGTAGTAGTAAGCAGCATGAGGATTTTTGGTATATCATCTGTTTAAGGGTGTTGGTACTGTACAGGTATTGGTACGTATAGGGGTTATATTTTCTCCAGTCTCATTACTGTAGCTGTGAATGGCAGCATTATATTTGGCAGTTACTTCTGCATAGTTGTTTATGCTGAGTTATTGGATAAAACATAATGATATTGTAAAGGTAGAAGTTATCGTTATCATGCTCAGCTTTTGAGAGCTAATAATTATTGGGGCATTTTCTTTCAATATTCCTGTTGCTTGATATGCCCCTGATTTATAAGATGGTGATGGGTTTAGTAATATAAGCACTGTGACTATTTCATGTTCTCATTCTTCATATTTATTTGTATCCATCTGGTAGAATCACATACCAGATGTTTCAATATGTAACTGTGACACATTTGTGAGATTGCAAAGCATTACATTTCAGATGATGCTGAGTCACTTGACATGAAGTAAGCCTTAGCTTGGAATTGCATGACATTTGTTAGCCATAGTTAACTAGGTGAGTAAGGCAGCTCAAATTTCAGTGTATCCAGTTTCATATACCAAAGTTTGTTGATTTTCATTTTATCAAGAGAGATACTCTGTTGTTAGTGTCTGGGCACTTTTCTCAATTTCTATCCCTGTTGTCATTAAGTAAGTGTAGGCATCACTGCTCTTGCTGTGCATATGAATTATACTCAACAACATGCCACTCTTTGCACTCTTCTACCTCCTCATGCAAATACCATAACTCTCTTGTACCTCTCTCCAAGGACTAGTGTCATAAGCACTTTCTCCCAAAGCATTTATTTTGCATTTAAATAAATCACACTTCAGTCTTACAAATGCAAGTTGTCTTCCAACTTACTTGTTCCTCTTGTTATTTCTCAATTCATTATTATTTTGGGAATTTTAAGTGTCTAGTCACTTGAGAGTGCCGGCCCCATTATTTTTTTTTCCAATGAAAATGGAATGACTTATTCAGGACCTCCATATATTTTCAGTTGATGATTTTCCCTAGTTACTTTCTATTTGAAATAAAGGATTTATGGAATACTAAATACAAACATCGTTCAATCAAATGTCCTGTATTTTTTCTGTCTGAACTTCTGTCAAGCCTGGGTATTCATATATCCCCTTTTCCTATAATTTCCTGACCATTCTTACCAAGATGTTTTATGGTCTGCATCGTACTACAGTAATACCCCTCTTTACATTGCTCATCCTTGAATATCACAAATTTAAAAACTAATTTGTATTTTTCCAAACTACAAAACCGAGTCCTTTAATAGAAGTGTAATTTTAGCATGGCTGGAATTAGGCTGTTCAATCTACCACCTTTATTACCTTTCTGGTTACTTTTTCTTTACAGTACTTCCTTTCCAGTCATCATTAGTTCTGTTTAGCAGATCTTGCTCTACTGTCTTCTCTCCTTTCAAGTGTACACCATTTAAACATTTCTATGACCTTTTTCTTAGATTTTGATGTTACAAGGTTATCTTTATATTGCAGCTCCCATGGAGTTGTGTTTCTGTTAGAGACTGAGGGGATGCTGCATAAAACTTACTTGCAGTATCATCTAAAATACACTGCTCAAGTTACATTGTATAGTAGATGGTATCCCTGAACCTAATGGAGAATAAAAATTATTGTCTTGCAAGAAATAGCTTAATATAGTTTCTGATTGGTGACAGATTTTACCAGAGTTTGTTTGTGCAAGCAAAAAACAGTGATCTTAGGTGAGGAAGGGTAGAATACTCAGAATGTTGCAGTCTTACTTACTAAGTCAACTATTGATAGCAATGAATTGTAATTCATATATTTGTTTTCTTGTCACGACTGTTGGTAAAAGCTTTTGCTAAAGCTATAGTTTGTAACTAAGAAACTGAAATAGTTTAAAATGTGTTGAAATTTTGTTTTTCTATATGGTTGTGATGTAATGTTGTAATCTGTTTCATGTAGCTATGGTTTTTTAATGTTTTTACAGAAGTTAGTGGATATATAAATATATGAATGTAACAAAATGCTGTTTACAGCATTTGTATTGGTCTGTATTTAGTTCATTACATAAGTTTGATAAACCTTATCCAGAAATACCATGTATTTAGTTCCACATCTCGTGAAATACATACTGCTCTAATGAGAGTACTGTATTCATCTCAAGAAAAATTGTTGTTCCATGGCTGAAGTTTCCTTATGGCTGAAGCATTCATGTTTATATAGAATCTGCTTCCATTTTGACAGGGATTATTAGCTCTAGTCGTTCACTCCAAACCTTACTTAAAGTTTCTTTCAAGAGCTTCAAAATATATGCTCAGAGTGAACACATACTTGCCAGTACTATTATGCTGCAAGGCATCGGATGTCATGCGTTCTTTATGTAAGATGGGAATAATATATGGTGTTGTAGTCAGTTGACTTTCTACTCAATGGCCAGTAGTTTTATGATCTTACATAAGTAGTTAACTGTTTTCTTCATTGTAATGCTGGTTTTGCTTGATCAGTGGATTTTGATCTTACAACTTACGTATTATTTAGTTGTACTGTACTTTTTTCTTGGTGTGGTTACATTTACAAAATACTGTTGCTGAAGTTATATTCAGAGGCTAATGTTATCACCTAATAATTTTTGTCACAAATTGTTATTATGGGAATTTTGCTGTAGTTTTAGATATTGAAGCATAAATTGATTTTTTTAAATAAATAAAATGTGTTTGATTGTGATCTAAAGGATAGATAGGCAAATTTTGAGGTAGCATTGAGTGTTTTTGTTTGAAAATGGTTACTTTAATAAATGTCATACTTTAATACAACAGTAAAAAGCGTTGTTTTACAAATTCAACTTTATGCCAATAACAATGAGTAATCTTGCATAGTAGTGAATTACACTAAAACCATTGATATTGGTGATAACATGGGATATGGATGGTGGGTGAGACTTCACTGGAAAAGAAATCCCTATTTTTTTTCTTCTAACTGATTCAGGACTGGCTTTGAATGTTACAGCAAACAATTATCAACTTACTTTTTTTATCATCAATTTGGTTTTACTATGCCCTGTTTTTGCCCTTAAAGTTGAGTGAATTCTTTCATGAAATATAGTGGTCTTTTTTTGTGTCAATGTGTTTATTTACAGTAATGGTTTACCAATATTTTGGAAATACAATAGGCAATGTGTCTTAAATGTTTTTTATGATTTCATATCTTGGATTCTTGAAACTTTGGATGTTAACAGATTCTATGCAAATAGTACAATATTATGAGAGGTTTTGTTCGGATATACGTTTACGTTTACGTTGTTGGGCGGAGGGATTCGCCTTTCCATCGGCACCTCCTTGGTTTTCTTCTTTATTCTAATTCTTTTATTTTCTTCTCTCTTTTTTTCCACATTTGATAGATATATTCTTTTCTTTTCTCTATTCCTTCTTTCTTGAACAGCACGTTTCCTATTATCTTCTTCTTTTCTTCTTCATACGGCTGTTGCAATTCCACTATTTTTCTTCTTTCGTCGCCGAGGTCTAGACACACAAGAATGAGAACCACTGAGAACCAACATTAAGCTGATGAGTACTATGATAAGAACAAAGGATTTCCCAAATGCCTGATAATGTCTAGAGGACTGAGGGACATTGAAGTAACAAACCAATAACTATGATAAGTCAAAATTGAAACAATGTGGCTGAAGTTTTTTGTTCTTGTGTACAACAGGTCACCCTGTTAACCTACCCTAATTCCTTAAGCATCTAAAAGAATAATATCCACCAAAAATATCTAAAGATTTGAGGCAATCCCTTGAATGAAAATAGGTGATAAGACTAGGAAGAGACAGACATCTCAATAGCCACAAAAAATCAGATGAAGAGAATTATTGTTCTAGTCACATCGGTGTGGGTTATGTAAAGCATATGTTGAGAGCTTGCCATGTTTCAGCTGTTAGAATGGGATCTCTTGAATATCCAGGAATATGTTGGGTTAGGATGCATCAGAAACTTGGAGCCTTACTAAAGCCTTAGAACATAAGGTGGTTACAACTCAAAGAGTTATGGAAAAAATGATGATGGGATTAAAACAACAGAAAAAGAGCAACAATGATATGAGGGAAAACTAAAGTAGAGGATATTCTAACATGTAACAAAATGAAATGGACAAGGGCAGGACATAAAATGAGAATGATAGAATAGATGGACAATAAGAATAACAAAATGGGTTCCTAGAGACTGCAAAGGAAATTTGGGAAGGAAGAAAAGATGATGGATTAACGAACTAAGGAAATTTGAGGGTATAGACTGGCATAGAAAGACCAAAAGTAGACGCGTGTGGAAAGACATATCTGAGGCCTTTGTTATGCAGTGGACTAGTAATGGTAGATGATGATGATTTTATATATATATATATATATATATATATATATATATATATATATATATATATATATATATATATATATTATCTGATTTGGGAATTTTCAGTGCTAGTACAGTATGTTAGTCTTTTATGATAAGATATGTTAGTTAGAAAAATTAAATTTTTGTGTATTGAGGATAAAAATGTTGCCTTTGGATTTCTCAACCATCAGTGTTATGTAGTACATCATTTATAAAGTTGATTAGTCAACAGGGAAAGTAGGGGTCTTTTATTTTGTATGGTCCCATCCACCACCATGAGTTATTGCTAGTAAGCAACTTGAATTAAATTCAGTAATGGTCTACTTTTTTAGGTTTATAAATGCTTCTGTTAAGTAGTCTTCTGAATATTTTCATAAACAAATGGTTAGAAAGATATTTTGATGTTGGGAAAGGTGAAGCATATTGTAAGAGGAAAATTAATGAAAATGTACTTCAGGTTTTTCTAAGTTTTAAGTATCTGATACCATTTTATTACTTCGGGAAGGCATCTCTCTTTTTCCGACACCAAGTATAACTTCACGGTGATATAAAATCTTCAAGGTTGGAGATTTGAGAAGATAAAAATGAAAAAAATTAGTAGATCATTGAGCTTATAGCTTCATGAAAAACGTTGAGAACATTTATTAATTTTTCTCACTTTAATGGTTAATATACATTATTTTAGAGTCCATTGACCATTGCAGTAAAGGTAGGAACACTCACAAAAAGTTTTTTGTTTTGTATTTACCATGAAATTTTAGTGTTTTGTCGTTGAATAAAGTTGTTATTGTTCATTGTTAAAAAATGTGAATGTTATCGTCTTATTGTTTTAGAATTGTAGACTGCAGTGATATAGATTTTATGCATGGATATTTGTACTTAGCTAGCAAACATATAAACACACTGTTATTACATTGCCTACTAAAAATTATTAAGCTTGGAATTTTGTTACAAGTGATGAATACTCTAAATTGAACTCTCATCTGCTGGTTGTTAGTAAGATATGATATTTGTTATATTGCTCTTAGGACTATTTCTCTTTTATTGAAAGTGATATTCTGGACTTTTCAAGAGAAACACTTTATTTCATAAATCTTGTGGCTAGTCTTTTTCTTTTCAAGAACAATTGGCAGTAAAGTTATTTATGATAAGCAGATTTAGTTAAATCTACATATGTTGACCCAAATTATTGGTAAATTTTGTTTCATAAAACTATTAAAATGGGGATGATGATATTGATGGTGCAGGTATAAATGGTAATAGAATGGCTATAAAAATAGAGATGGTGATGACAATGGTGCAGGTATTAATGGTGATAGAATAGCATAATATATTAATCACCCTCTTTGAAAAGTCAAGAGGTATTATTAGAGGTATAAGGTACTGTATAGGAAATAATGTGAATATAAAAATATAAAATTATTTTGAATTAAATTTAATTGGTATTTTTGTAAAGGAAATTTTATCTTAGCACAGTAATTAAAATAATTAATTGGCTATTGTAAGTTAGGACATGTCAGTTTGGGAATGAGGTACTGTATGCAACCTTAGATTCATAGCTATTTTTATACTCTATATCATTGGACAGCTTTAATTGTTGTCATGCAACATAACATATAAACAGAATATTGAAGAAAAGACGGATTGAAACAAAAGTCTTAAAAAATGCTTCCATACTCTTCACCCCTAAACTATTTTGGAAATGGGGTATTGAAGCTATGCAATAGATGGTGGTAATGATTGAGTTCTGGTGTGTGTGTTTAAGTTGATCAGCAGAATTAGGACAATTTTCTCTTGATTTTATGAAAGTTATACCATACGAAGACTATATGTAAGAATCATTAAGTTATAGGAAAGATCTAGATCTGAAGGGTTTTTTTTATGCGGTCTTGAGGGTGTTAAGAAAATAAATTGCTGTGTTGGTTAAGTTGCGTCTTTTTTCGTACCATCTTGATTAATAATGGTATGCTGTAATTTTATTATTTACTGTACTATTTACAATAAGCCAAATTGAATATTGTATCATTAGCATTTTACAAACCAAGGAAATCTGGTAGAAAACTTACTATAACATTTCAGTTACATAATTTACCTCTTCTCAACTTATTGGTTGTAAACATGAAATGGTTTCCAGTACAGTAGTGTCTGTATTGTTTATCTTGATTGGCAGTGGAAGAATTTATTTAGATAACCTGGATCTTTTATTTTTTATGTATGCATTGATGTTTAAACTTTGTACAAATGCTTTTTTGTTGAGCTGGTTGACATCAGTCATGTTTCATAGTTTATCTATAACGTATCTACTTGACATTTTGATCTATGAATATATTTTTTTTTCTCTATTTCTCCTGTATAGTTTTTGGGGTTAGGATATGTCTTGTTAACCCTTTTACCCCCAATGGACGTACTGGTACGTTTCACAAAACTCATCCCTTTACCCCCTTGGACGTACTGGTACGTTCTTGCAAAAAACTGCTGCTTACATTTTTGTTTTGCATATTTTTGAAAACTTTATGAGAAACTTAAGGCATTTTCCAAAAGAATGAGACTAACTTGACCTCTCTATGATGAAAATTAAGGCTGTTAGAGCAATTTAAAAAATATATATTGCAAAATGTGTTTAGAAAAATAAATGCCTGCGAGTTAAGGGTTGGAAAGTTTCAAATAGCCTGGGGGTAAAAGGGTTAATAAGGACTTTCCTGTTAGGGATGGGGCAGGGAATGGGTTATTCTTTTAGGCAAAATGCTTTTAATCTTTGCTTCTCCCTTTCTTTTCTGTACTGGGTCGCTTTCCTTGTTGAGGTTCTTTGTCCTGTAACCATTTACTTTTTCAACAACGGCTTTAGCTTTGCTAGTAATATTGATAATAATAACAATACATTTAATAGGGAAATTGACTTTAGATCAGGATTACATTATTTGCATTTTTATAAAGTCAAAATTATTGTTGCTTTGATCAATTAAACAAATTAAACAGTATGATTTTGGTTATAGACTTATTGATACCAGGTAGAAAAGAGGATATTTTTATCTTGCAAAAATTTCAGGGAGTTGGCAGCTTTATATAACATAGGCAAAACTTGATTGCAGTCACAGCAGAGCAAGGCTCATGGAAGAAGACGATCTTTCAAAGAATCACACCAGTAGTTTAATCCCTCATCTGATTTAAGCACTGCTCTTTTAGCTAAGGACATTTCCTAGTTCAGTCACATAATATAAATAACGAAAATTCTTAACTTGAAATGCCTTTTAACAACTTCAAGGACTTATGTTTTTATATATTTTTTTTATCAGTTAGGTTATAATAATGAACATGAGGGTAAGAGCCTACTTTGGTATTTTAATTTTCTTAAATGGTATTGTTGCTCACTTTAATTAGATAAGGATATATTGCATGTGACTTTCAGTAAATAATTCAAGTATGAGATTATAATTCAAATTAAGATACTTTTTTCTAGTTAAATTTTCCCTTTAAACTCGTTTCATTTGGGTATCAAAACATGGGATGGTATACATATGGTTGTAAATGTGCCAACAGATATTTGTTATACGGTATTCTCTGTTAATTTAAATGATTAGATGGCTTTTCATTTTCATGAAATTTTAAATAGATCACCTAAATTCAACCTAATGAACTCATATATTATAAAGAATTATTTCTATTGCAACTATATATTGAACTATTTTGTGCTCCATTTCATTGTTACTGATATTGATTACTACATAATACATTTCTATTTTAAAGCTTGTTGATGCCAGAGAAATTTTTATATCTTGTTAACTGGAAAATGTTAAGAGAAATATTTCATATTAAATATCTATTTTCTTTTATCCAGTTAATAATGGTGTATTCCAATGCGAGACATTGCCTAACACGTCCAATGCGCCTCCCGTCCAGTTTTAGCTTCCTTGGGTTATTCTTACAAACTATGCTATAAGTTAGTTTCATTTGCAATATGGCAGGTTCTCACGTCCATTTTCTTCCATCCAAGAGTAAGTGTCCATTGACCGACAAGTTCTTTTCTATGATTTTATGCATGTTGGTTTCTTAACAGACTTTTCCTAAAGACTGCTTCATGTGTATTTATGAAATAATTGTCCTTGATAGATTGCCAGATCAAGTGACAGAAGGTTTTCCAGACCTTATTGTCCTGAATACAGTGGCATATCCTATCTTATTCTACAGATTATTCATTGTAACTGATTTTAGTGCCCGTCAAAAGATGCCAAAAAATATTTTTTTGGAATATTATAACAGAAGAATATTGATATTGGGAGCTATAAGTTCAACTCCAGCATTTTGTTAAAACTTCTTGAATTGTCTCTTGCAGTGGTAATACAATATCTAACAATCACTTTATTTGGAGAGCTTGTTTAGTTATGAACTTTCTTTTAGTACAGTAACTGCAATTTGGGGGCTTCAGTTTATATCTTGATCTTTATATATCAAAGCTTGAAATAATGTTCACCCAAGATGAAATTCATTCTAGAGATTTTTTCTTTTCATATCTGTGAACCTCCCTGATGATGATCATATTGTTTCTGTCTCCGGAAGCTTTGTATGTCAACATTGGTTGTTGCTAAAGGATTTAAAATGTGCTCATTCCAATTATGCAGACTCTGAAGAGTCCCGTATTATTACATTTCGTCACTACCTCCCAGATCTGGGATTGGGTAATTTGCATGTCTGCTGCCTTCCTTGGATGTGGTAGCTGTTTCTCAGGCTTCCTCTCCGGAATCGAACCATCAGAAAAATTTCTGCTTTCTTTACTTCCTAAAGCAATGAGAACAATTAGTATCTACCAAAAATAACATGCTGCACATATATTGACGTCTCCATTCCAAAAGTCGCTTTAGTTGTATGAACCTTCAAAATTTAGTTTATTTTTGTAAAATTATTTGTATTTCCATTAATCAAGTTTTTATATATAAATAAGTAATTAGGTGAGAAAGTAATACTTAGAAATGTCAGTCGGGAGTGTATAGTTATCTAAAAACGTAGACTTTCAGTTAAGTCTAGGACATTATTTCATTGATTTGGGAAAACTAAAACCCCAGTCTCTTTCATTTACTGGCTACCTTCTATCATTAGTGAGGGAGCCAGCAATTTGAACATCCGGGGAGGTTCATAGAAATAAACAGAATATTAATAATAAACTTTTTGTACTCTCCTGATGTTCATATACATGCCCACTGACTTTGAGACTAAAGAAGGAATTACGACATGCACAGCATATTATTGTCGGTAGACGTAGTTGGTCTAATTTTTTTACCGGAGGCATTAGTATACAGTATTAGAAAGAAAGAAATCTGAAAAATTTACAATTTTTAAGTAGTAACGTCGACATACAAATCATCTGGAGACAGGAGCAATAGGAACATCAGGTGATTACAGTATAGAAATAAAAAATGTCAAAATTCCATGATTTTTCATTGGTTCAAAACTTGCGGTCACTACGTTGTACATGATAATTGCAAAAGACAATCTAAGTACTGTATGTAGACTGCTGTGTAGAACTAATTTCTAATGCTTCTTCAATTTAATTCCTTTTAGCCTTTACGCCATTTCAGAATTCCTTTTCTTGGAGTTCTTGTTTAATCTTTAGTCTAAAACACAATGATCATTTATATAAATAGTATGGATAGTATATAACCTTGATGATTCCCACACACAAATGTAAATTTTCTGTTGTGTCAAGAACTTACTTGATAGGGCTTATAGATATATCATGTATTGTCAAGCAAGATATCGATAATTTCTCTGGCTAATTACATTGAGATTTTATTTAATTTTGTGGGTTCCTCATTGTTTACAATTTGCTCAATTCAAGAAAGTGTGATTTAAACAATAGCTTATCAGATATCGGATATTTGGCTTGCAAAATTGTTTTAAGTGTACCATCAACCATGCACTAGTAGTGCCTTACAAAGGTATACACAACTTGCACAATACTATGCCTCTGTAAACTAAATTCTCAGTTAATTGCTCAAAGTATGTATAGATATAAAATATTTTTAAAAATTAGGGGGGGGTCATAATGTTCTAATGCATAATGTTGAGAAGAAAAATTTTCTCTTGGATATAAGGTATTTAGCTCCTAGGCACAAACAGGAGGAACTGGTAATAATTTTCTCCGTGTTATGATAGTACAGTAGTAAAAACAAAAACCAAATTCATATATTTTTATTGTATTCAATGAGGATCCTGTATGCACAACTAATATTTATCTTTAGTGCCATCTCAAGCTAACTTTAACATAATGAAGATGTTAGATTTGCATCGCCACACTTTAAATGAAGTGACTGACTACTTTGTCATTTGTGATACTTTTTTTTTTCATTGGTATTTTTTTTTCATTTATTAACATTTGCTCAACTTTATATAGCAGGTTTCTATTCATGTACTTATTTTTTGCATATATTTCTACCTTACTGCTATGTTTTTCAGTTTGCACTTTAGACAGCTGAATATTGTAGCACATTATTAAGTTTTAAAATTTTGCACTTTTCTAATTTGATCATACCGTTTAATTATTGTTGACATAGGCAGTAAATTTAGCTAGGAAATGTATTAAAAGCTGAAACAAACAATTATGTAGAACATTTTGTAATAGATTTTTGAGTGACAGTAACTGAGATAGGCTCTCTTAACTAACAAATTGAGAAAATTTTCCTTCATATATACAGTGCCAGGTTAAATAGCAAGTACAGTAGTGTGTGGTTTTTCCTTTCAACAAGAGGAGGGAGTGGAAGGCATTTTTTTTTTATCATTATTATATGCACACTATCAATGAAAAAAAATATTTAGCATAATTCCTACTGGTGCATATTGGTATATTAGTTTTTTCCAACCTAATTACTGTATTTTGGTGCTAAATTCTCTTAGGTTTCTTAATATTAATATTACTGTACTGATATTTGTATACTTTTTTCTGCAACTTATGTAATATTTTACAAAGTTTTGGTGTCAAGTTTTTAATGAATGTCTATCCAAAAAATCCAGATGCCCTGAATGGTAAAGCACTGCATAATCAAGATATTTGGTGGGATTTTATTTTATCTTTCAAGAATTTTTTCTGAAATGAAAGTTTTTGTTATCAGGTATTGAAAATTTAATTATGAAATCATTCAGTAAAATAAAAACAGTAATTTTATATTTCACAACTTAGAAATCCTTTGATTTTATGACTTTAAAGAGTAAATGGAATTGAAATTTGATATATATTCATGGTTTCTCTTGAGAATGATAAAATACAAATTATATCATACAGCACTTTCAAAGTAAATTCCTTTAAAATACATTATTGCAGTTTTCTTCAATAATTGTGCATACCTAATAGGTATTTGAATGCATAAGTATGTAAATTTTTTAGCCTTCCTCTGAGTTTTTCTTGGATTGTGGGTTTGTAGGGATGCATCAGCCTTGCTGTCCACTTTTTACATGTGTTTTCATATTCAATTTTATCATCATCAAGACAAATCATCTATACTAGTCTAAATGTTGAAACAATTCTACTATTTTCTTTCATTGCAATCCCATTAACCATATGGATGCCTTATATTTGTTCCAAATATTCCAGTTTCACTAGTCTTGTGTGTCAAATTGAAAACAGTAGCTTACTGCATAGGCACTAGTCGGACCTATGCTTAGCTACGGAACCTCCTCTCACTTTTCTGTGAATCTTCTGTCTGCTAATACCCTTCTTCCATGGTCACTCACTTTAAAGGATTACTATTTTTAGTGCTTCAGCAAGTAAGTCTACCTTAATTTATTCCCCATTCATGTATTTAGCTGGTGATCCTGGGATAATTGAGGCATGGATGTAAAGCATATGTAACTAAAGGGTTTGCACAGGAAAATCTATTACAATTATTACAAAAATTATTTAATTGACATTCAAGTACACACGTCGACTCTTTTATTATGTGTAGTAAACTTTTCCAGTCAACTACAGAATGGCTGCTTTTTGCAGAAATACATTATATGAATTTAATCTTATATAATTTTTGTATGTTATGTCCATAAAAAATGTTCTTGTTGAAAAATTCTATAATATTCACAATTTTCATTGTAGTAGGCAAGAGAATAAATCTGTAAATTATAAACACTATATTTGAATTTACATTCATTATATAGCAGTGCCAGTTTTAATATAAGTATGAAAAGAAATGGTGAAGATCTTTTTATGCCTTTTATAGTTTAAGAGGATTGAGCAATTGTCACTAAAATCATGAAAATGGTAAAAAATATAAAGCATTGCCCCCAGTTACAATAGGTTACAGTAGTCAGTTTTAAAACCGAGAAATTATCATCTTTGTTAAGAGCCCTATCTCGAGGCTGTATTCATGTTCTGAGAATAGAATGTTAGTGAACTAGTTGTTTATTTTTATTGTATTTATAATTTTAGAATTATTTCTTTATTTTAAAACTCCAAATCATCTTTACTAAATAATTCCATTATGATTTATCATGTTCATTTTTACAGGAGTGTTAACTAATGAACTAAATGTTTATTTTTATTGTATTTATAATTTTGTTGGAATTATTTCCTTATTTTAAAACTCCAAATCATCTTTACTAAATAATTCCATTATTATTTATCCTGTTCATTTCTACAGGAGTGTTAACTAAACTGCATTTAACAGGTCTCTACTTGGACTCTGGGTATGCAGTTGATACCATATGTAATATTTATCGACCTTACCAAAGCCTTTGACACCTTGTCCTGTGAGCTTCTGTGGAAGATATTTTTATTCTAACATTCCTATTGAAATGGCACAATCCGAATCTCCAGGCTTTGGGCTGGTAATTGTTGACCTGAGGATGAAGAGGAGATATTTCCTGTCTGACCAAAGGATGGGTATCTTGAAGTATCCCCTCATGCCGGAGTCTTTCACTGGGTCCTTGCTGTGAACATGGCTATTGCTGAATTAATGGACAGTGGAAAGAGGTCTACTTCCACTGGCACGCAAAACTTCCGTAGTTGAGAGAGTGCGGGGTAGGATCTTTCCCAATCGACTGGAGCTTAAGAGAGTTCTTCGGGTCAGATATATAGGACCTTGATCCTAATAACATTCTGCAAGGAAGAACCGACCACAGCAGCATAAGGGTAGTTTAGGCCTTTGAGGGGTGCCAATCAGTGCGCATTAGACTTCTCCTAAGAGATATTACGGTTGCCACTGGAGGTCAATAAATTTATGAAAGACATTGCAGATGGTTGATTCAGTCTTGAAAATTTATGCTTTCAGAGGTACTGAACCAAAGCAGGGCACCGTAAGGTCAATGATTATCGTGATGTCCATTGAAGAATCTTCCTCCCCTTGTGGTATTCACAGAAAGAAGCAAAACCCATTGTCGTAGACTGGTCTCTGAGAGTCGGAAGAGCCAGGTCATGGAACAGTCTCGGCATGTCTTGACTCTGATTGATAACTGCGTTGAAAGAACTAGTTTCTTGGCGACTCGAAAGTAGCCATCACCCGAAGAACGAGCATGAATTTCCGATCATGTGGTTCCTGATTGCATGGACAGTGATAGCATGGGTCTTCCAATCGCACAGGGACTGGTAATGCGTGAAACTCAAATACTGTAGTGACTGATGATTGTCTGGTGAGACCAAGCAGGATTGCAGGGACAAAGATGTTGTTCCAATCGCACAGGGAATGGTAATGTCTGAAACGATTAAATAGTGACTGATGATTGTCTGGTGACACCAAGCACAAGGAGACCAATCTCGCAGGGACCAATCACAATAGTAACAGTCCTATGAAGATGAAAGATGAAGGGAAAGATGATGAGCAAACCTCATGTACTCGTGTGAGGTAAGATCTCATAAAAGTGATGAGAACAATCGTAGGCTCATCTTTCACCGGTATCATAGACTTGAAAATTTGGAACGAAGCAGGTGACGGGTGAGTAGTCCAGTCACTTTATGCCTGTGTGGGGCCGAAAACGTATGGTACCCAAGTGGAGGAAGATTAGTAAGGCAGTGATGGAGTGGGTGGACACCGATCGCGTGGCTGCCAGGCACATAGGAACCAGTCCTAATGGGGTCTGGTAACTAGGAAAATCATCGTCTTGGTGGAAATCCTGCCCTGTCTCCCAAGCCTGGAGAGGGATAAGTGACAAGAGAGGACTCCTCTCTGACTGACGGTACATGTTCAGTCTCCCACAACTGAGCACTGGTAGCAAACGCCCTAATTCCCGTACAGCTTGCTGAAACGTCTTTACGGGGATGGGTATGTTACCGATACGTGGCCTCGCGCATGAGGTGAGAACATGCTTGGAGCGATTAATCAGTCACTTGGACTTTGATGACTTTTTCTTCTTTTGGGCCAGATGTAGCAGCATTCGCAGGTATGTTCAAGGCCACTACACTTGTTATGAGATCAAGAATTATGCATACTGACATAACTTCCAGCTGTGGGATAATTTTCAGCACGTAATCTCCCTAGACCAATACCAAATAGAGGTTGCAGGAGCTGTGTGTATCAATACTTCTTCGCAGAATGGGATAGTTGTTCTGTAACCGAAATACAAGCCACGCTATTTAATATGGGTATTACTTTCGGCGTAGCTGAAATGACGAGCCATTAGAATTTTAACGAGGGTTTACTACCCCCTCGCTAGTTAGCGCGTGGGTAGGGAGGGGTAGCTAGCTACCCCTCCCCCCTCACACACCTGTGACTAGCTCACTTTGCTTTTGGCTCGGGTGATGAACAGACGTGTCTGCTCCCACCCTCGCTTATTGACAGCCTTTGATCTTGTTTTGCTTTTTCTTTTCAGTGTGCTTGGAAGTTGGCCTCTATTATGCGGAAGTGTCCTGGCTTACCTGACCGCCCTTGCGGAACGTTTATGTCGGCTGTGGACACAGACCCTCACATCTTATGTCATTGCAGGGGCCAACGGTGTGAAAGAAATAAGGTTTGCGGTGAGTGTAGGGAGTGGTCTACCTCCCAGTGGGAGAGGTTTTCACGGCGCTGGAAGAAGAAGTCCAAACGGGATATTTCTCTTTCAAGGGTTTCCTTGAAGAGAGAAAATCCCAAGGACTCTTCTTCCGTAGCCCAAACCTCCTACGAAGCTCCCACTCGATCGGTCTCTTCCGAGAGGCCGTTGAGTGGTAGCGTAGGCCGTACTTGTGTTCGCCGACCTCGGGGAGTGGGAGAGGGCGTTGCCTCCCATAGCGAGGCAGCTCCTCCTCCTCTCCCGGGCGAGGTTATTTCTGCTAATGTCTCTAATGATGATTTATTGCAGCTTTGGGCTTCCTTGGGGCTTCAGTGTTCGCCCTCCAAGGAAGCCCTGTTTGACATAATCAGGTTGGGGGCTGCTGTCAAACAGTCGCCGGCGATAGCAGAGGTTGACCCTCTGTCTATCGTCGACGTTGTTGTGGCAGAGGCTTCAGACGAGTTAGGTCAAACCTCTGCCTTGGGTGCTGATGTTGCTGAAGGCTTAGTTCCCCCCTTCAAACATCCTTCGAGGGAGGAGCTAAGTCCAACGGTCTCTCCTGTAGATGATTCTCCCCCTCGGGGGAGTTCACTAACAGAGACTCCTTTTCGGAGGACTGATGATGGTCTGCCTGCTCCCCCCAGAGGACGTATCAGACGTAAAGCTCGTCTTCCTCTTCGCTGTAGAGGCCTTCCTTCTCCCCACAAGGGAGTTAGGAGCGCCTCTTCGATTCTTCTCCTTCGCAGTCCCCCACAGAGGATCCTCCTCGCCGTGCAGTGACCGTTGCAGCTGCATACCTGGACCTCTCTGCTGATCGTTCGCGATCTCCTTCGCCTGCCAGACCTGCTGATCTTCCTTCTCCGTTCCTGGCTACTGACGCGCTGTGGGCGCCCACACACCCCGTTATCCAACGGGCACCGGTCCCTTCGGGGCAAAAGGGGCTTTCTCACATTGCGAGTAAGTCCCTTAAGTGCCAGGTATCCCCTGGGCGCCCACGTTCGCCTGCCCGCGATTGCGCGCAAGCGCTCGCCTGCTGTTCCTGAGACTACTCTCCAGAGGCATCCTGTGCCATGGACAATGGGCCAGCGATCTCCTGCTGCAGAGTCTAAGCGCCAGCGCTCTCCTGCGCGCCAACGCTCACCTGCGTGCCAGTGATCTTCTCGCCAGCGCACATCTGAGCGCCCTGATCCTGATACACGCCACGCGCGCCCACGATCTCCAGTTCGCCAGCGCTCTTCACATGCGCGCCATCGTTCGCCCGCGCGCCCACGATCTCCGGATCTGGGCACAGGAGGGAAGACACTGCTTTCACCTTCTCGTCAGCGATCTCCTGCGCGCCATCAGATCTCGCCCACTCGTCAGCCCTCGCCTGCGCGCCATCGCGCGCACATGTTCCAGACCTTGCTGTGCGCCCTTCTAGAGGTCTCCGAGATCCTGTGCGTCCACGCACCCATGAGCAGTCACCTACGCGCGCAACTACGCTGGTGGTTCCTACTGCGCTCCCTCTGCCTTCGCCGGATCGCGCACCTGCGCGCCATCACTCGCCAGCACACCCACGCGCCCACTCACCTGCTCGCCATAGATGGCCTGTGTGCCTACGCGCCCCCTCGCCAGTACGCAGTCGCTCACCTGCGCGCCCTCACTCGCCTGCGCGCCCTCGCTCGCCTGCGCGCCATCGCTCGCCTACGCGCCATCGCTCTCCTGCTCGTCAGCCCTCGCCCGCCCGCCTTCGCCCGCGCATGAACCAGGGAATATTCCATCACGCAAGCGCCAGCGCGATCCGCGGCATGATTCCCATTGGGATTCACAGAGCGAGCCCCCGCACGAGGCTTCAGGAACGAGAGCATCCAGGTCGTCTTCTTCGCACACACACACACACATACACACACACACACACACACGCCCCGCCCCGCAAGCGCGGGCCAGTGCACTCGCCAGGAGGGGGGGAAGTCTTCGGATAGGTCCAGGAACCAATCTTCTTCCCTTTCTTTTCAGGCAGGTCAAGTTGTGGTGTCTACTCCGAAGGATCGCCCGATCCCCTTCCCTCCAGAGGGAGTCTCTGACACAGCATCTGTCAGTAAGCAGCCATGGTTTAGGTGCCTTATCAGAGCTGTAGTTTAGGCTGTCAAGCCTGCCTTCTCTGAGTTGGGCCTCAAACCAAGGGGAGCTCCGACCCCACTGAAGAGGAATAGAGGAGCAGAAGTCGTGGTGACTTCTTCCAGGGTCAAGCTGGCTCCTAGGAAATCCTTGAGTAAGGCTCCCTCCCCCCCTCAGACTTTCTCTCCATCTCCTGTAGACGAAGATTTTCCGTCCTCAGGAATCTACCGAGGCGAGCCATTCTCCCATCGCACCAATGGGAGAAACCCCACCTCGAGCAGGAGAATCGTCCCGAGTTGGGGCGGAGAAGAGCCCTCAGACTTCGTTATTGGAGTCCTGTATTCCTCCTAGGAGGGAACCTAAGAACTCTAAGACCATCCCTAAGTCTTCCTCTAGGATTCGAGTAGAGCCAACGAGACCATCGGAGAACATCCACGTCCCCCCAAGTAGAGGCTTTTGGGGACGGGAGACTTTGCTGCCAGTTCTCCAGGAGGAGAGCAACAGGAGTCGTAGCATGCCTTCTGGCAGGTCCTGACCCTGATGAGGCATCTCAACGGGTTCTCGGACCCCGAGATTCCTCCTCAGGAGGACAAGGACACGGTCCTGGACCGAGTCTTTGGCACCCAGAAACCCGCTAAGGCCAGTGCGGCTTTGCCCTGGTCCCAAGGGATGAAGTGCCAGGGATAAGGTTGATGGCCAGCTCTCCGAACTCTCCTCTTCCAGCCGTTCCACTGCTGGCAACAAGCTCCTCCTCCTCCTCGTATCCACCAGAGGAGGTACTTTGAGATCATGGAGGAGTCTTGCTTAGCTCTTCCCCTGCACCACTCTGTGGAAGAACTTACCAAGGGAGTCCCTCTAGAGAGGCTCTCTAGCAGGCAAGTGACTTTCTCGGCGACAGAGATCCTAAGTCAGGAGAAGGTTGCGAAGTGTGCCATGCAGGCTATTTCGTGGCTGGACATCTGGCTGGGGTCTCTTGGTATCCTGTTGCGATCCGAGGATCTGTCTAAGAAGAGCACCAGGAAAGCCCTGGAGACCTTCCTCCTTTTGGGCACCCGCACAATTGAGTTTCTGGCCCACAAAGTCTCGAACTTGTGGGCCAATTCCATCTTAAAACGACGTGATGCGGTGGCGGAAAGGTTCCATTCGAAGGTCCCAGCCATCGAAGTCAGCAGGCTCAGACATTCTTCCCTTTTGGGAAAGAATCTGTTTGAGCCTAAAGATGTGGAACAGGCAGCTGAGAGGTGGAGGAAATCCAATCAGGACTCTCTCCTCCAGAGGGCTCTCACATCAAAGCCCTACAAGCCTCCAGCACCTCAACAACCTCGCCCGTCCAAGACGACGAAACCGGCAGTGGCAGCAAAGACGACGGTGTCCAAACAGCAGCCCTTTCCTGTCAAAGACAGGAAAGGCAAAAAGTCCTCTAGGGGAGGGAAAAATCTTAGAGGGAGTGGCCGAGGCCGCAAACGCTAGGATTGGCAGTCCCCCTGCATGTCCACCAGTGGGGGAATGCCGACAAAGTTGCGTGATCAGGTGGCAGCAACTTGGGGCCGATTCCTGGACGATTTCCCTAATCAGTCAGGGATATTGCGTCCCGTTCACAGCATCTCTACCTCCCCTGACAGTGGATCCAGTGTCGTTGAGCTCCTATGCCATGGGATCGGCAAAGGGGCAAGCCCTACGGGCAGAAGTCGAGACCATGTTAAAGGATGCTCTCCAGGAGGTCGTTGATGGTTCCCCAGGCTTCTTCAGTCGACTCTTTCTTGTAAAGAAGGCGTCTGAAGGCTGGAGACCAGTCATCGACCTCTCAGCTCTGAACAGGTTTGTCAAACAAACTCCGTTCAGCATGGAGACAGCAGACACGGTCAGACTTGCAGTGAGACCACAAGATTTCATGTGTACACTGGACCTGAAGGACGCCTACTTCCAGATCCAAGTCCATCTGTCTTCAAGGAAGTACTTAAGATTCAGCCTAGACAACAAGATCTACCAGTTCAAGGTGCTGTGTTTCGATCTCTCCACAGCACCTCAGGTATTTACCAGAGTGTTCACCCAGATTTCTTCGTGGGCACACAGGATCGGCATCCGTCTCCTCCATTATCTGGATGACTGGCTGATCCTGGCAGACTCGGAGTCGACCCTTCTTCGACACCGAGACAAGCTTCTAGGAATTTGCCAAGATCTAGGGATCATGGTAAATCTCGAGAAGTCTTCTCTCCTTCCAACTCAATGACTGGTATATCTAGGTATGATCTTGGACACCAATCTCCACAAAGCATTCCCATCAGACGACAGGATAGCAAGGCTGAGGAGGGTCGCAGACCCTTTCCTCAGACGGGAAGAACTCCCAGCCCAATTGTGGTTAATGTCTCTTCGATCACCGTTCTTCCCTGGCCCGTCTAGTTCCAAACGGTCGCCTCAGGATGAGATCCCTGCAATGGCGACTCAAGTCCCGGTGGAATCAAGGACACGATTCCCCGGACGTCTTGGTCCCTATGGGTCCTGCGGAACGGATGAACCTTCAGTGGTGGGTGACAGACGGAAACCTTCGAAAGGGAGTGGATCTTCTCGTCCTCCCCCCGGATTTAATGCTGTTTTCGGACGCCTCAAAGAAAGGGTGGGGGGGCCCATGTTCTGAACCACAGGACCTCAGGCCTGTGGTCAGAATCAGAAAAGTGCCTCCACATAAATCTGCTAGAAATGAAGGCCGTATTCCTGGCACTTCAGCAGTTCCAACAGTACCTGGCGGGTCACTCCGTTGTGGTGATGAGCGATAACACCACGGTAGTGGCTTACATCAACAAGTAGGGAGGTACCTTTTCAGACCAGCTATCCCATCTTGCAATAGAGATAGTGAGATGGACCGAAGTCCACTCGATTCCACTATCAGCTCGCTTCATTCCAGGCAAGAAGAATGTGCTCGCAGACAGTCTGAGCAGGGCATCACAGATAGCGAGTACCAAGTGGTCTTTGGATCGCCTAGTAGCCAACAAATTCCTGACTTTGTGGGGTTCCCTGACTGTGGATCTGTTCGCAACAGCCTTGAATTTCAAGCTTCCGCTGTATTGCTCCCCAGTCCCAGACCCCAAGGCACTCTGGCAAGATGCCTTCCAACAACGGTGGGACAACATCGACGTGTACTCCTTTCCCTCGTTCTGTCTGATGAGGAGGGTGCTCAACAAGACCAGAATATCGGTCAACCTGTCTATGACCTTAATAGATCCGCTATGGCATCACGCAGAGTGGTTTCCGAACCTTCTGCAGCTCCTGACGGAACTCCCGATAGAACTTCCTCCACGACACGAGCTACTCAAACAACCACACGCCAACATCTTTTACAAAGCCGTAGCTTCGCTGCGGCTTCACGCCTGGAGATTATCCAGCATCTCCTCACAGAGAGTCTTTTCGCAACGAGTTGCAGAAAGGATGTCTGGACACCTGCTAAAGTCATCCGCAGGGGTCTACCAGGCAAAGTGGAGAGTTTTCTGTGGTTGGTGTCGTGGAAGGGGTATCTCTCCACTCGATGCCACTATTCCAGCAATAGCGGAGTTTCTCGTGTATTTGCGGGTGGAAATGCGCCTTTCAGTCTCGGCAGTGAAAGGCTATCGCTCAGCCTTAAGTCTTGCCTTCAGGCTCAAAGGAATGGAATTTCTTCTTCGCTGGAACTTTCTCTACTCATACGAAGTTATGAACTTGCCTGCCTTCAGTCAGAAGTGAGACCTCCTCCATGGAATGTGGTTCGAGTTCTCGTGTCTCTTAAGAGACCTCCCTTCGAACCATTATGCCAGGCTTCTGATCGCCACCTGACTTGGAAGACGGTGTTCCTACTCGCTTTGGCCTTAGCCAAACGAGTTAGCGAACTTCATGGTCTCTCCTTTGACATCGCCCATTTAAGGGGATGGGGGAAGGTAACGTTCAGATTCGTCCCTGAGTTTGTAGCTAAGACTCAAAATCCAGGAGTGCCGGACCCTCGGTTTGACTCTTTCCGGATTTCGAGTCTGCGTTCTGTAACAGATGACCCAGACCATCTCCTACTGTACCCAGTGAGGAGTCTGAGGCTCTATCTTAAGAGAACAGCTGCAGTTTGTTAGCACGCACCGGAAGGACGAAGAGGAGGGTCACTAAGAACACTATCTCAGCATGGATTCACAGGGTTATCCATCATTCCCTGAATCCTGACCCTCCTTCGTCACGTCGCCCCAGAGCACAAGATGTCAGGGGCATTGCTACGTCCCTGGCCTTCAAGAGAAACTACTCAGTGACGCAGGTTTTACAAGCAGGGGTTTGGAAGCGTCAGACGACCTTCACAGCCCACTACCTGCAAGACGTGACCCACAGGAGCCTCGATACTTTCTCTATCTGCCCTGTGGTGGCTGCACAACCGCTGGTTTAAACCTCAGGCTCCTTAATGGACAAGTAGCAGATGGTTGAGGGCATTGTTACCCAGTTTTAGTCTGCATGAATGAAAAGGTATTCCTGGCCCTTATTCTTTTCTTCATCCTCCCCTCTCTTGGGGAAAGCAGCATCCTGGGTTCTCTGCACAGCTGACCTTAAACCACTGCAGGTAAACCATGTTCCCTTATGTTCCTAGTATTAAGATAATACAGTACTGTCAAATCTCCATACCCTTACGAGGTGGTATTGGGAACGTCCTATCCTAGAATTCCATCTAAAGGACTTCAGTTCAACTTCCTAAGATGCGTCACACTTCAATCCTTCACACACCAGCTTACGTAGGCCGCGGTCCTTGCAGAGCAAGGCACTTGCGAGGTGCAGGGACTCCTTATCTTGAGCACTGACACACTCAGATACCGAGTCCCCGGGCAAAAGCCAAAAGCCAGAAATGGCTGGGACTTACCACCCTACCTTAAGTCACCCATATTAAATTGCGTGGTTTGTATTTCGGTTGCGGAACAAATGACAAATTCGTAGATAATTTGTATTTTTCCTAACCATACAAACCTTAGCTATTTAATCAAACTTACCCGCCAGCCCTGTCCCCCGGGAAGTCATACCTCTAAACAATGTGAGCTAGTCACAGGTGTGTGAGGGGGGGAGGGGTAGCTAGCTACCCCTCCCTACCCCGCGCTAACCACCGAGGGGGTAGTAAACCCTCGTTAAAATTCTAATGGCTCGTCATTTCAGCTACGCCGAAAGTAATACCCATATTAAATAGCTAAGGTTTGTATGGTTAGGAAAAATACAAATTATCTACGAATTTGTCATTTTTCGGTATGCACCACTTTTTTTTCTCCTAAAAAGAGAGGGCGATATCTTGCTAAAGATAGGAGAAGAAGGGCAGTGCTCTCTTCGCCCACTGATTCCGTGAGTGCGTGGTACCAGCACATGAACATGAAGAGCCGATGTGGTAACGTCCCTGACTGGTGAACACCTGACTGAGGTTCGAGTCCCGCTCGAACTTGTTAGTTTCTTTGGTCGCTGTAACCTCACTATCCTTGTGAGCTAAGGAAGGGGGGGGGGGGTTTGGAAGAGCCTATAGGTCTATCTGCCGAGTCATCAGCAGCCATTGCCTGGCCCTCCTTAGTCCTAGCTTAGGGGGAGAGGGGGCCTAGGTGCTGATCGTATTTATATATGGTCAGCCTCTAGGCCATTGTTCTGCTCCATAGGACAATGTCACTGTCCCTCGCCTCTGCCATTCATGAATGGCCTTCATACCTTTAAACTTCTTCCCGGAGGAATAGTCTTGGGCATGGGACTCATCATGGTATGAGATGGCGCACAGGTAGCAGTAGCACCATGTGCCAATACTACTACTTGGTACGTACCACTTCGCACTCTTCGAAAGAGATAGAGAGCGAGAAAGATCAATCGGTCATATAAGAACGGGGGAAAAAATAGAAGAGCTCTTCATTCCTACCATCAGTGAATGTGCTTGTTCCTATAAAAAACCAAGCATAGGTAACAGGTGCCTGAGTACTAAACCATGTACTGATATGTCTACTCAGGGATGGGTATGTTCCACCTCATCTTGTGAACAAGTTAAGATTGTACTAAGATCCTTTTGTCTGGTGGAATGCTCTCAGTGTTGTACTGCACTGTCTCTCCGACAGGAGGGAGTGGTAGGAGTCATGTAAGTAGCTACTATCGATTGGCCTTTCTGGATTTCTAAGGTGACGTCTTCTACTTGTTCCTCCAGAAGTTGCAGCTTAGATTAACAAAGATAAGGCAGAAGAGAAGAAAGAACTCGAGTTGGTCTTCTACAGGGTCGTGCAGGTCAACGACAATGCTCTCCAAGGATGAGAGACGACAGAGTTTGAAGAGATAGAATAACCAGGTGATACATCCTTGGTGCCTTTCCGTTTTCTGTAATTGGGAAGACGCTAAAGGTAAAGGGCTGTACCCCTCCCTTCCACACTCGGTTGCAGCAGAACTCCTTCCTCCAACTGATCAACTAATCACAAGCAATATCTGAGGAAAATCAGCTTCCCTAGATTCACGTTGTCACCACTGTTGTAAAGCCACACTATCAAGGTATAGAACAGAAACAGGCATGTTGCTTGACAGGAACATGTACAGTATGGTGGATAACATGTAGGATAGAAAACATTGCATATCCTTTGCATCTTCCAACAATGTTCCTCAAACATGACAATCTGCCAGGACATTTATTCAATATAAATTAAAAAGCAAGATTAAAATAAAAAGATTATGAGGCAGCAGAGCAGTACATTTGTACTGAGCTGCAGGTGAACTCAAAGTGAGGGTTGCTCTACCTGTTGTACTGGCCAGGGCTTACTCTTCACTTTCTTCACTTGCCAGCAACTACAGTCACTTCGTTAAAAGTACAGCTGTTTCTAGCTTTGCCAAATTAATGCCTCTATTAATGATGATGGTTTGTGTTTGTGTAGAAATACTCACAACTTACTGATTGAACTTTTATAAGATAAATTCCTAAAATTAGCAGAGAAAAGTATTTTAAATCACTTTGTAGAAACAAAAATGTAAACTTATCTATTATATAATTAGGACCCACTGTACCTTAGCAAGGTAAAATGAAATATTGCCCATAGATATTATGAGCAATTTTGTAAATGAAGGTGGTCACATGAATTCTTTCATTATTATTAATCTTAGTTATTGTACATAGGAGTGTTTATCATTATGGCAATACAGTAATCAATTACTTATTAAAATACATTGAAATTGAAGTTTGTGTACTTAAAGTACAGATAATTTATTTTCATCAATATACAAAACATTTTTATCTTTTTGTTACTCATGAATGCTCTCTTGAAAACACCATATTCTGGTCTGAAACATTTTGGCTACATATAGTCACTCCTTTCAATGAATATAATATAGTTCTTAAAAACCCTTAACTAGTTTAGTGCAGCTATAAATATTTAATTCCCTGATAAAATTGTCTACATGTCCTTTTAGCCTTTAAACAATAAATGAATCGTAGGAGTTATTTCACATAATTTTAAAAAAATATTAGCGCATGCTTTAAAATAATAGTAACTGACCAAAATCTTTCAATAAAATTAACACATTGCATGAGCATCAGTTACTTAGATTTTGCCCTTCCATCGTGAAACAGTACAGTACATATAGTAGGCTACTTGTATTAGGCAAATTATGAATATCACAAAGTTCTAAATTATACCTAATGGTGAAATAAAGAAGTCTCATAAAAATAAATTTCTAGATACCTTTTCATGTGAAACCAATCACAAACCTTTCAAACATAATTATGAAAAGAGCAAAATAAACATATGGCAATAAAGTTTCATAAACTTGAAAATGTCATTACAAATAGTCTTACAAATACAGTTCAGTATAATAAAAAGCTGCTATAATATTCCTTCCTCACTGTGTCCCTCCATTAATTCTTTTCTAACAAAGATAAGGTCATCCCCTAAGGTGGAGTGAAGGGCATAACCCCTTTCCTTCAGAAAAGAGGTGAGTGAAGCCCCTCCTTCAGGTACATGTTTGTATTCAACACATAACACATGAATAGTGACTTTGTTCCAGGGAAGTGTTTTTAGCACCTGTTGATAGAAATTAGATAGTGCAGCAGATTTTATTTGAAAAATTAATTTATGATTACATATAAAGAATACAGGTATAAAAATTTTTGAAGTAATTTGTATTTTTCCTAATTATATAAACATGACTTCTTTTAATAGGGGTAGTGTATGCCTTTTAGCAAAGGTGGATCCGGCTGTTAAAGATTTTAAACAAGGTGATGGTAGTTACTGCCTGGTGACAAGGAAGCCCCACTCACCAGACAAGCCACTGAGCTTTCACTTTGACCTTCAACTTAAGACTTGCAAATGGTGGCTGAGGCAGGAAGTGAAACTTGAAAGGACTCAATGTTGTAGTTAGGAAAAACATAAAATACTTAAAGCATTTGTGACTTGTTCCTACACAAATGAAAACTTGTGTCTTTTAATAAGAGATATATCCTTTGGAGAAAGGAAGTCCCTATATACAAAATGGCTGGTTTACTATCTTGGGAAATGCAAAGGACAGGTACAAGGAGCAAAAGTGATGACTTCTGTCAACCTCATAACCACCAGGGCATAAAGATGAGGCAGGTGTTAGGCTGGGTTACTACCTGGAACTGGTAGATGGTCAATGAAGAACCTGTATCTGCATGTAGGATATGTGATCAGAATGTATGGTTATTATCAGAAATGGGTTTGCATACATTTGGTCATCCTCCCCCTCATCTGGGAGGAAGATAGAGAAACTTCTAATAAAAATGAAAAATTCGGAGATAATTTGTATTTTTCCTAACCATACAAACCTTAGCTATTTACATAGGGTTTACTTTCGGCGTAGCTGAAATTGACGAGCCATTAGATTTTAACGAGGGTTTATTACCCCCCGCGCTAGTTAGCAGGGGTAGGGGTGGGTAGCTTGCTACCCCTCCCCCCTTACACACCGGTGAAATGTCTCACTTCACTTACAGGTAGGACTTGACTTGGGGGACAGGGCTGGTGGGCAAATATGTGTAAATAGCTAAGGTTTGTATGGTTAGGAAAAATACAAATTACAGTATCTCCAAATTTGTCATTTGTTCCGTAACCGAAATACAAACCACGCTATTTACATAGGGTGACTAACCCCTTAGGAAGGGTGGAAAGTCCCCAGCCTTACTGACTTTGGCTTTACCCGGGGACTCCAACTCCAAGTGAGTAGCACTCGAGAAAAGGAGTCCCTGCACCTCACAAGTTCCTTGCTCCGCAAGGAAACGTGTGGCCTACATTAGCTTGTGTGTGAAGGAAGAAAGTGAGACTCGTCCTAGGCAGTTGACCTGGAGTTCTTAGACGGAACTCTGGGTTAGGACGTTCCCAATACCACCTCGTCAGGGTATGGGGGACGCGACAGTATTATCTCAATACTTGGAACACAAGGAAGCATGGTTTACCTGCAGAGGTTTGAGGTCAGCTATGCAGAGACCAGGATGCTGCTTTCCCCAGGAGAGGGGAGGATGAAGAAAGAAGTAAGGACCAGACATACTTCTTCCGTTCATGCAGTCTGAAACCTGGTAACAATGCCCTCAACCTTCTGCTACCTGTCCAAAAAGGAGCCTGAGGTTAGACCAGCTGTTGTGTAGCCACCACAGGGCGATAGAAACGTATCGATACCCCTGTGGGTCACGTCCTGCAGGAAGTGGGCTGCGAAGGTTGCTAGACACTTCCAGACTCCAGCTTGTAGCACCTGCGTCACAGAGTAGTCCCTCTTGAAGGCCAGGGACGTTGCGATGTATCCGACATCGTGGGCTGTAGGGCGACATGACGGGGGAGGGTCTGGATTCAGGTCGAGATGAATGCCCTCGAATCCGGGCTGAAAAGGCATACTTGGTGACCCACCCCGCATCCTTCCTGTGCTCCCAAACCGGGCTTGCACGTGAGGACAAACTGCAGCTGTTCTAAAACATAACCCCTCGGTTCCTTACTGGCAAGTAGGCAAAGGTCTGGGTCATCTGTTACAGAATGGAGACTCGAAATCTCGAAGGAGTCGAACCGAAGGTCCGGGACTCCAAGATTCTGAGTCTAGAAATCAACTCAGGAACGAACCTGAATGTTACCTCCCCCTATCCTCTTGAAAGGGCGGAGTCGTACGAGACCATGAAGATTGCTTACACACTTGGCCGAGGCCAGAGCGAGCAGGAGCACCGTCTTCCAAGACGGGCGACGATTAGAGGCCTGATGTAATGGTTCGCAAGAAGATCTCTTAAGGGTCTTAAGAGCCCGAACCATGCTCCATGGAGGAGGTCTCACTCCGACTGGGGGCAGGTACATTCGTAGCTTCGCATGAGCGAAGAAAGATCCAGCGGGGAGGAAAAAGTCTATTCCTTTCAGCCTGAAGGCCAGGGTAAGGCTGAGCGATAGGCTTCACTGCCGAGAGCGGCAAACGAGTTTCCTCCCGCCAATAAACAATAACTCCGTTATTGCTGGAGTAGAGGCATCAAGGGGAGAGGTACCTCTCCCATGACACCAACCACAGAAGACTCTCCACTTCGCCTGGTAGACCCCTGCGGATGATTATCGCAGGTGACGCGACCTCCGCTCCGCGACTGTTGCGGGGTGTTTCTTTGTGAGGTGGTGTCGTATAGTCTCCAGGCGTGAAGCCGAAGCGATGCTACGGCTTGTGATAGATGTTGCAGTGTGGTCGTTTGAGTAGCCTGTGTCGTGGAAGAAGCTCTCCCGGGAGTTCCGCCAGGGGATGCAGAAGGTCCGGAAACCGTTCTGCGTAAAGTCACAGCGGAGCTCTCAGGGTCATCGATAGGTTGACCGACAATCTGGTCTTGTTGAGACCCATTCTCAACAGACAAAAATGGTGGGAAGACGTAGGCGTTGATGCTGTCCCACCGTCACCGGAAAGCATCTTGCCAAAGAGTCTTGGGGTCTGAGACTGGGAGGTAGTACAGCAGCAGCTTGAAGTTCCAGGCTGTCGTGATCAGGTCCCCCAAGCCAGGACTTAGCTGGTTACTAGAGGCCAAAGACCCCCAGGTACTCTCTATCTGTGAGTCTCTGCTCAGATTGTCGGAGAGAATATTCCTCTGCCCGGAATGAGCGAGCCGATAGTGGTATTGAGTGGACTTCGGATCATCTCAGTATCTCTACTGTAAGATGCAAAAGTATGCTAGTTGGAATACGCCAGTACCATGGAGTTGTCGCGCACGGAGCGACTCAGCAGGATCTGTTGGATCTGTTGAAGGGCCAGACTATGGCCTCTAAGCCTAGCTGAATGATGAGGAGGTACCCTTCAGGTCCTGACCATAGGCCTGAACCAGAACAGCATCAAATGTGGGGGAAGGACGAGAAGATCCACTCCCATGGAAGAGGTTTCCATAGGTCAACCCCCATTGCTGGTCCCATAGGGGCCAGAAAGTCCGGTTAATCGTTGCTTTGATTCCACGGGAACTTGGGCCACCTAACAGGGAACTTATCCTGAGGTGACCGTTCGGGACTTAGACGGGTCAATGAGGAAAGGAGACCCAGGAAACGTCCCAAGAGAGGGCTGAAAGTTCTTCTTGTCTGAGGAAAGGTTCTGCGACTCTCCTCAGCCTTGCCACAGTCAACTGAAGGGAAGGCTTGGAGAAGGAGTCAATATCATGGCTAGATATCCCAGATGTGGAGGTAGAAGCAGAGAAGGCTCCTTGCGAATTACCATGATCCCTCGATCTTGGTAAAGTCCCGGAAGCTTGTCTCGGTGTCGAAGAAGGTCGAATCTGAGACTACTGGAGTTAGCCAGACCTCCAAAAAGCGAAGGAGGCGGAAGCCTGCTCCTGAGTGGCCATGAGGATAGCAGGGAGAGTTCTCTGGTGAAAACCTACGATGCTGCGGCGGGATCGCAACACAGCATCTTAAGCAGGTACATCTGTAGTCTAGGCTGAATTCCAAGTGCTTCCTGGAAGACGGATGGAATGGGACTTGGAAGTACCCGTCCTTCCGATCCAGGGCATATGGAGTCTTGTGGTCTCGCTACCAGTCTGATCGACTCTGCTGTTCCACGCTGGACGAAGTTTGTTCGACAAACTTGATCAGAGCCGAGTGGTCAATGACGGAACTCCCGTCTCAGATGCTTTCCTTATAAGAAAGGATCGACTGAAGAAGCCGGGGGGAAGCCGTTGACAACCCTACGGAGGATATTCTTCTAGAGCATGGCTCCTTCTGCCCGACGGGCAAACCTCTTGCCGATCCCATGGCGTATAAGCTCAGCGACACTGGATTCGCTGTCAGTGGAGGAGAGATGTTAAGAGCGAGGCGCGATATCCTTGGCTGATCACGGAGATCGTGCAGGAATCGGCACTGGGAAGCTGTTATCTGGAAGAGTAACCTTAGGCATCCCCCCAGCGGGAGACCTGCAAAGGGGTTGCCAATCTTAGAGTTTGCGAACTCGGCCGCTCCCTCTAGGATTATTGCCTCCCCGGGAGGACTTCCCGTCCTACCTGTCCCTGACAGGGTGTCCCTGACAGGAGGGGACTGCTATTGTACACCTTGTCTTAGCTGCCGGAGCCGGTTCCGATAACCTAGGCTGATGAGGCTGTATGAAGAGGCGTCGAAGGCTTGCAGGGTCTGGAAGTAAGCGCCTTTTGGAGGAGTGAAGCGAGATTCGACTTCCTCCGCACACCAGCTGTCCATTTCTCCGTCCTTGGGCTTAAACAAGCTCTTCCCAAGGATGGAAGAGTGTCTGAGCTTGTCGACATCCACGGATGGGACTCCCGAGAGGAAGCTCTCGGTCACTGCGTCTAGATGCTTCACCATCAAATTAGCCCGCAAGTTCGAAACTTGGCGACGGAACGCAAAGGTGCTTGAGCCCGAGAGAAGGAAAGTTCCCATGATCTTCCTGGAGCTTCCTTGTACAAATCCTCGGGTCACAATCGGAGAGGGAAAGGCCTGGTAAGCCCCTTCCACAAAATGGTGATGAGGAAGGGCTAAACCAGTCACCCCCTGCCCGGCGGAGAATTCTTGAAAGAAACCTCCCTGGCAAGACCCTTCCACGGAATGGTGGGGAGGAAGGGCTAAACCAGGTTCTGAAAAGAAGGAGAAGAATGTTGCTCAGACCTCCCTGAAGATTCTTCCTGCTCTTGCACGTGCCATGTTCTGCGTTTACGGGGTCAAGATCGTGTTCTGGAAGTACGCGCTCCAGAAGACTCGCCAGGTTGCCCGTGTTGCGAAACCCCGATGGGAATCGCGGTCGAAATCTCCCTGGCACTCGCACGATGGTAAATCGATGGTTCGCACGTGGGTCCGCCCGTGCACGGGCACGCAGGCGCGAGAGCGCGCAGACGAAAGTGCGTGAGGGGGCGCGGTTGGAAGGGCGAGCGCTGGCAGTCGGAATCCGATGGTGCGCAGGCGAGCGATGGCGCGCAGGCGAGCGATGGCGCGTAGGCGAGCGATGGCTCACTGGCGGGAATCGCGCTGGCGCTCTCGCGATGGAAAACTTAGTTCGCGCGCGGGCGAACATGGGCGCGAGGGCGCGCAGCTGAGAGGGCGAGCGCAGGCGGCCGGGAGACCGATGGCGCGTAGGCGGGCGATGGCGGGTAAGCGGGCGATGGCGGGTAGGCGGGCGATGGCGGGTAGGCGGGCGATGGCGCGTAGGTGGGCGATGGCGCGCTGACGAGCGATGGCGCGTCTTGGCGAGCGATGGCCCGTAGGCGAGCGATGGCCCGTAGGCGAGTGAAGGCGCGTTGGCAAGCAATGGCGCGTTGGTGAGCGGTGGTGCGTTGAAAACGCTTGCACGCAGACGAAGAATCGCGCGGGCGCGTAGGAGATCGCTGACGAGTAAGACACGAGAGAAGATCGTCGGCGAGAAGGCAAAGAAAATCTTCTTGCCTGCGCCCAGATCTGGTAGATCATGGGCGTAAGGGCGAACGTTAGTGCGCATCGCGCTAATCAGAAGGCGCCCAGGTGCATCAGGAAGGGGAGCGCCGATGCGCGCTGGCAAGCAGGCAATCGTGGGTGTTCAGGAAACCGTTGGCGCTCATGGCGCGTAGCAGGAAAGGGCGCGCAGATGTGCGCTGGCGAGCTGAAGAGAGCTGGCGCACAGAAGGTCAGAAGCACAGGTGAGCGCTGGCGCGCAGGAAGAAGATCTATGGCGAGACTCGACTATCGGAGATCGTGGTCCACAGTAGGCGAGCGCTACAGCGCGCGGGCGCTCAGGAAAAACCTGGCACTTAAGGGACTTACCCACACTGTGGAATAAGCCCCGAAGGGACCGGTACCCGGTGCCCGTTGTAAACGGGGTGTGTTTGCGCCCACTGCGCATCTGCGTCCAGGAACGGAGATGAAGACTAGAAGGTCTGGCAGGAGTAGAGCAGCTGCAACGGTCGGTACTCGTCGAGGAGGGTCCTCTGCGGAGAACGTCGAATAAAGATGAAGACGACCTCGGACAGGCGCAACACCCTCCAACCTCCGAAGAGGAGTCTCTGATCGTGAACTCCCCCAAGGGGAAGAGTCATTGGCAGGAGAGTTCGTTGGCATCAGCTGTCCCCGAAGGGAACTGAGCCCTCAGCAACAACAGCAGGAGGAGTCCTCTGAAGAGGAGTCTCTGTGGTGAACTCCCGCCCGGGGGAGAAGCACTCGCAGGAGAGAGCGTAGGGCTCAACTGCCTCCCGAAGGGGACTGAGCCTTCAGCAACAACAGCAGACGGAGTCCTCCGAAGAGGAGTCTCTGTGGTGAGCTCCCCCGGGGGGGAGAAACACTCGCAGGAGAGACCGTAGGGCTCAGCTGCCCCCCGAAGGGGACTAAGCCTTCAGCAACAACAGCAGATGGAGTCCTCCGAAGAGTAGTCTCTGTGGTGAACTCCCCCCCGAGGGAGAAGCACTCACAGGAGAGAGCGTAGGGCTCAGATGCCCCCCGAAGGGGACTGAGCCTTCAGCAACAACAGCAGAAGAGTCCTCCGAAGAGGAGTATCTATGAGTGTCCTCCCTCGCGAACGAAAGAGGAACACTTCGTAGAAGAGACGGGTCAGCAAGTGACCTAAAAAGAGCAATCCTCCGAAGAGGGGCTCCTGCAGTTCCTCAGCCCCTTGAGCGTAGCTGCAGGTGCGACCGCTCAGCACCCAGAGCATAGTCGCACGAATTCCATGGTCCGAGCTTGCAACCGCTCAGCCCCTTGAGCAAGGTTACAAAAACGGTCGCTCAGCACCAAGAGCATAACCGCCGGAGGACCAGGAACAAAAATAAGATAAGAGGAGTTCCCCCCGAAGGGAAAAACTCAAGCCTGGACAGGGAACCTTCCCTCGGAAAGGAAGTTACCCACCCAAGGAGGCAAGCCTCCTGAGAGTTCTAAGATGAACTGAAGAGCTGTCAGTCGTCACGGGAGCACTTCCAGGAGAAGGAGACACACCCCTGACGAAGTTCTATAGGGGAGGCAACAACAGCAAACTCCCCAGGCCCCAACAAGACAGCTCGCTTCATTGTCACATTATACAAACGAAACTAGATCGTTAACTGTGAAAAAATAAAAAAGTAATTAGTTAACATTCATTCCCCCGGGAAGACTCCGAAGAGGAATCCCGAGGGAAAAGAACACAAGAATTACACAACAGGCACGTGCCCTCAGCTCCACTACACTCACGGAAGGAGAGCTGTAACAAACACAGAATTATAACAATTATAATTATGTAATTCAAATATGAATGTTCACTAAAGAAAGAACAAAAACCCCGAAAGGAAGTGTTCTACAAAAAGCTGAAAAGTTAACAAATACAATTAGATTCCTAACTAATTCAGATAAAATGTACGGCGTAGCAACCCCACCCGACACTGGAAGGAAGCTACCCAGGACGTAGTAAAGGTAAAACGTAGTAAAGGGTGATAGTAAAGGTAAAACGTAGTAAAGGGTGAACGACCTCAAGAGAGAGAGAGAGAGAGAGACCGTAGTCAAACTCGATCGCGACCCATGAAATTACACCGTGGTGGCCTAACTGCCGCGGGCTCCACGGAGATATCATACACTACACACACAAGCACGAACTCTGAAAAGGAAACTTACTGATTTCTATATTCAAATATATACATAAACATAAAAATATGTTTACATATATATAGAGTATAAGAAAAGTAAGTGATTAAGTACAGTAAAGACAAACCATATAATGGCTGCCAAGCGAGGACGAAGACAGGCACATCTGTACATCGTCCGAGCCAAAAGTGAAGTGAGACATTTCACCGGTGTGTGAGGGGGGAGGGGTAGCTTGGGAGGGGTAGCAAGCTACCCCTCCCCTACCCCTGCTAACTAGCGCGGGGGTAGTAAACCCTCGTTAAAATCTAATGGCTCGTCAATTTCAGGTACGCCGAAAGTAAACCCTATGTAAATAGCGTGGTTTGTATTTCGGTTACGGAACAACTTTTTTCATAAGAAAACTTGCTCAATCGTGTGGTTCCCCACATCTAGCATCCAATCCAAGAAATAACGGAGTGATTGCTACATCCCAAGGAAGGGGATTTAGAATGGCCAATCTATTTACCCTTCATTCTAGCGTTAAATTGTGACCAGTAACTTAAAATTAAATGTTTCTTGTCCCATTAAGAAGCGAGGTTTGCTACACAATCTGTTGTCCAACTACCACAGGGCAAAGGATACCGGTATCCAGGGACCTGTGGGTACTCCCGTAGGCGAGGAATGAAGACAGTTCTGTCATTACCCAACTCTCCTCTTCAAGAATTGCATCCCTAACAGGCTCTTTCTAAGAGCTGGGTTAGATCCGATGTCTGAGTTGCGCATGAATCCAGGATGGTCTCTATGTCTACTCATCTTCGTGGAAATAATTGCCTTACGAAGCCAGAAAAAAAAAATAAACCTTAAGACCTTCCCTTATTTTTTTGTTGCTGTGGGAGGAATTGTAGAGTTGTCCCAGAACCGAAATGCAAGTCATACAGTCCCTACTAGTCATTTCTTGTAGGAAAGAGATGAAGAACAGCTGTGTCCTAAACGCCAAGTTCTGAGCTGAGTTGATGGAGATCCTTTATTCTTCAGAATGACTTGTGACATAGGCAAAGTCATGCTATGGTGTTTCCTACTTGCTTCTTTAAGAGTCGGCTAGCTGAGGACATTCCTCTTTGGAAATTTTCTTGATCTAAGGAACTCACAGAAATTGAAAAAGAGACACAGTGAAGACATGGGTGAACATGTCCCCGACAACAAACTTTGGAAGTGATTGTGGAACACTTCATGTGTCCAGATTGTGAACTATGGAAACCTGTGGCACTTCTGTGTTTGTCCTCAATTGTCCTTCCTGCCCTTATGTGCCTTCTCTGTTTGTGAAGACTCCGATGACAAAGCATGTCTCAGACGATCGGCCTTCTTTACACGTATTCAGGGGGGATTCCTCCGTAGCCCATCCATAGCATGATCAGTGTCAGAGGCTTTAGGGGCAGGTTTCTTTGCTCCTCTGGCCATTCCAATGTGTGGAATACTAAAACATCTGGGGTGTGTCCTTGGGCAGGAGAGGTACAAGAGCACAGCTTGTCGTCCTGACCAGTAGCACCTATATTAACTCCCTTACAAGAATTATTACTTGATGCAAGGGTCTTGGTCCTTGGACCTCGCATCTTAACACGCTAATCCTCCCAGAAAACCATGCAGAGCAACCTGGAGAAGCTTCAAGAGACCTCTTCAAATAGCTCATCCTGAGTTTCGGTGATCTCTTCTTCCTAAAGGCAGGCTGCTCCTCAGTAGGGAACAAAGTAGGTGACGGGAAGCGACAACACTTCTCCTTCTCCACTGTCGAGGATTCTGCAGCCGACAGGCCCTCAGCAATAAGCGAGGGTTCATCAACAACATCCAGGGCTGTGTTCAAGGGCATCACTGCCCAACTTTCCTCTGTAGGCAGGACTGAAGCAGCAGCAAGGCTGGAAAATATCTTTGACCTAGCTGCAGCTAACACTTCCAGAGGTTTCTCCACTGAAGGGGCGAAAGGACAGCAACAGTTGTCACTGGAACTCTTGCAGGTTACACAGAAACTGTAACTTGATTACAGTTATCGGGGAACACTGCAATTCTATTGCAAAATCCCTCGGGCACGACTGCAAGACCAATACAATACTGTATTCAAACTGAAAGAAAAAGCAAAAGATTAAACAACAAGAAGGGGAAGCCGAATAATATATCAAGCCCTTTGCGCCCATAGGCATAGAAGATGATGATAACGATGACTCACATGCGGCCAAAGTCAGAGTGAAGATTACGCTACCTGGCGAGTGGGCGAGGCTTTCCCGCCACCTGACAGCCAGCTATGTTTACCTCATTAAAAGCTTAATGGCCATTTCCAGCTTTGCTGAAGCCAACACCTATTAAAGGTTGAAGGTTAGAATTACATATAGAAACAAACTAGCCAATTATTAACAACTCACAAGTTACTGCTTGCCAATACTGTCCTAAATTAGAGATTGGTGTCTAGGTTCATTATGTTAATATTTACAATATTACTTGATATGAATTGCTCTGTGTTTGTCCAGATTATATTTGAGTTATTAGAAAACATCAAGGAGTTTCACCAACAGGAAATATACCAAAAGAATTGCAATTCTATTACAGTATATTATTTTTATTATTATTACAGAAGTAGCCAAGCAACAACCCTCATTAGTGTACAAAATCTGCATATAGAAAATACAATATCACAGCTTTCTCTTACCTGCAGTTCAGCACCCTCCACATCCAAAGACAGTAAATCCAAAGTAGTAGTGTTGAGTGCAAGGAGTAAAGAATACAAGGGAAAACATTTGACCCTAGTAAAGATTCCTTGGTGATTTTTTTCTTCACTTCCACTTGCTATGTGTCCCATAGTATCACTTTGCCTGAAAGTTATGTGATTTCTATGCAATTACAGTTTTATTTCCCCTAAAGTTGTAATTTAACAAAAAGAATATGTAATGGGGAAGCATGTTATTGGAAGCTGGTTTAGTTTGTCATTATGATAAAAAAGGGAATGTGCACTCTAGATTCTAAAAACATACTGACCAAATGATGAAAAACAATAAATATTTTTTACTTTTCTACAGGTCCCAAATGTTCTCATTTGAGCCTGGCATTTAACTTTTGTACAATAGAGTGAAAAGAAAATGCACACTACTGTTGATTTTCAATAAAAATAAAAAAAAGTTAATCACAGCACAAAAAAGGATGTTAATGGTTACAAATTTATTCCTTAGTAAATATTAACGAAAAAGATGTAATTTGAGGGAAAGTTGAGGTAAAGTTAATTTTGGGAAATCAATTTTGGGAAGACCTCCCCATAACAGATAACTAGATCCTAACCTGGGGGATTGGAGCACAAATATATCAGAAAACTATAGTAATATGGTTCTCAATTTGTCATACATTAAGGGGAGATGTTCTATATCAGCTTTGTCAGTATCAATGCTACCTCAGTGTTATGAACAATAATTTAAGTACTGTAAAGACAATAATGCAAGAGCATGAGGGGAGCAGTATTGTAAGGGTTAAGGTGTTCTAAAGCCTACTTGTGGGCCTCACTTTAGAATAGGAATAACTCACTTCAACATCACAAGTAAATAAAGTAGTTTTGATGAGGGAAAAATAACATTTTTATATTTGTATTTTTTCTAACGATATAAACCTGAGGGGACAATACTTTCGGCAAAGCTGAAAGGCGAGCCATAAGACTTTTGGCAAGGATTAACCACCCACCAGCTAGTTGGGGGGGGATAGTCGGCTACCCCGCTCACTCACACACCTGAGTTGAGTAACCACTTTGCTTGCAGGTAGGACTTCTAGGGAGACAGGTGCTGACGGGCCCATCTGTATAAATACTCCAGGTTTGTATCGTTAGGAGAAATACATATTGTTTATAAATTTGTCACTTGTTCTGACACAAAATACAAACCCTCTGCTATTTATGACTTACCCTTAGGAGGATGGAAGTCTGCACCAACTGGCTTCCTGGCACTGACCCGGGGTTATCTCTGTACGTGGTTAGCGCGTAACTGGTAGGAACCCTTGCACCACGCTAAATATCTTGCTCCGCATGGTCAGCGGTCTACTCAAGCTGGGTGCTCGTGATACTGGCGATGAGACTTTTCTAGGTAAGGGTTCTTTGAGTTGTAGGAATCTTTCGAGGGTATCATAGACATTACCCAATCCTTTCTCGCCATGGTTATTGGGAACTCAACAAGTATTATTTCTATACTGTACAGTACTAAGTTACACAAGGAAAAATGGATTTAACAGCAGATAGGTGACGTCAGCTTTTGCAGAGGACCCTGGGTACTGATTCCCCAAGAGAAGGGAAGATGAAAGAAGGAAAGAGCCAGTCATTCTTACACATTCATCCCAGACTAATCCTGGTAACCTTTGCCCTCAACCCTCTGTTACTTGTCCATCAAGGAGCCTGAGGTAATTTATTTTAAACCACTTGCTGTGCAGCCACCACAGCACCAATGGAGAACATCTCCATGCTCCTGTGGGTCACGTCTTGCAAGTAATGGTCAGTGAAGGTCGTCTGACTCTTCCACACGCCCACTTGCAGTACTTGCATTACAGAGTAGTTTCTCTTGAACACTAGGTACGTTGCAATGCCCCTAACATCATGAGTTCTGGGTCGTCATGTTAAAGGTGGGTCAGGAATCAGTGCTAGGTCAATAACCTTGCGAATCCAGGCCGAAATGGTGTTCTTCGTGACCTTCCCCATGCTGACGAAGAGTGCTGACACTCGGGGGCAAGCTGCTAATGTTCTTTTGTCATTTGCTCCGACATAAAATACAAACACTCCGCTATTTATAGGGGATGACTTACCCTTAGGAGGGTGGAAGTCTGCACCAACTGGCTTCTTGGTACTGACCCGGGGTTATCTCTGTACATGGTTTGCGTGTAACTGGTAGGAAATGGACAGTGAAAGTCGTCTGACGCTTCCACACGCCCGCTTGCAGTACTTGCATTACAGAGTAGTTTCTCTTGAACGCTAGGGACGTTGCAATGCCCCTAACATCATGAGTTCTGGGTTGTCATGTTAAAGGTGGGTCAGGAGTTAGTGCTAGGTCAATAACCTTGCAATCTTCGTGACTGTCCCCATACTGAAGAGTGCTGGCACTTGGGGGCAAGCTGCTAATGTTCTTTTGAGGTAATGCCTCAAACTCCTCAATGGACATAGTAACAGTTGATCTGGATCATCAGTTACAGTACGAAGACTTCCAATCCCGAAGAGCCCGAATCTAGGATCCGCTACTCCCAGATTTTGAGTCTTGGCTATAAAATCAGGGACAAAGTTGATAATTACCTCCCCAACATTCCCTTGAATGGGCAATGTCATAAAAAAGACCATGCAGTTCACTAACTCTTTTGACCGAAGCCAAGGTGAGTAGGAACCCTGTCTTCAAAGTGAGGTGGCGATCTGTTGCCTGGAATAATGGTTCATAAGAAGCACCCTACTGAGACAACCTCGCGAATCATGTTCCACGGAAGAGGTATTACTTCCAACTGAGGGCAGAAAGTTCCAACGAATTAGAAATATCGACTCCTTTCAGATTAAAGGTAAGGCTTAAGGGTGAGCGGTAGCCTTTCACTGCCGTAACCGAGAGAAGCGTTTCCTCTTGAAGGTGTACAAGGAACTCTGCTATTGTTGGAATAGAAATATCAAAGGGAGAAATACCCCTTCCACGACACCAACTACAGAAGACAGTCCACTTAGCCTGGTAGACTGAGGACGAAGATTGTCAAAGGTGTCCAGCCATCCTTCTCGCAACTTGTTGCTATAATTCTCTTAAGAGTGAGGAGGTGCTGGATAGTCTCCAGGCATGAGTCGTAGCTAAGCTATGGCATTGTGGAAGATGTTCGCATGTGGCTGTTGGAGCAGATCGTGTCATTGAGGGCGTTCTCTTGGAGGCTCTGTCAGAGCTGCAGAAGGTCCAGGAACCACTCAGCATGATGCCATAGTGGAGCTATGAGAATCATAGATAGATTGTTGGATACTCTGGTCTTATTGATTACTTTTCTCACAAAAAAGAACGGGGGGAAAAGAGTAGCCGTTGATGTTGTCCTAGCGTTGTTGAAATGCATCTTGCCAGGGCGGGAGCCTGAGGTTCAGGGACATCGCGAACAAATCCACAGTTGGGAAACCCCACAAATTCAGGACTCTGTTGGCTATTAGGTGATTCAAAGACCACTCGGAGCCCACTATCTGAGTCACTCTGCTCAGATTATCTGCGAGCACATTACTTTTGCCTGGAATGAAATGGGCTTATAGGGACACCGAGTTGTCTTATGTCCATATCAGTATCTCTACTACTAGATGGCATATGGGCTGCTAAAAGGTACTGCCTTGCTTGTGTAAGCCACTACTGTAGTGTTGCTCATGAACACCACGGAGTGATCTGCCAGGAACTGCTGGAACTGTTGGAGGGTTAGGAAGGCTGCCCTCATCTCTAAGAGATTTATATGCTGATAACTTTCGGACTCTGACCAGAGGCTGGAGGCCGTGTGGTACAGCACGTGCCCCCCCCCCCCCCCCCCAACTTCTTTTACTGTATCTGAAAAGAACATCAATTCTGGGGGGAGAACAAGAAGAGGTGAGCATTCACTTAGTCGTGATCCGGTAAAAGTTGACATGTAAGAGACTAAAGATAAAATTGTGACCACTGTTGAAAAGAAACACGATCCACTGGGACGCTTACTTCAGGACGCAATGGGGGGGTTTCAGATGAAGTTGCATTAGTAATTACTGGGACATGAACAAAAGATGTCACCCCTTCCTCCTTGGATGGCAACGGACATAGTTATTCCCGAATCACATTGCCTCACTTTTAGCAAAGATTTTATTTTTATTAAATGACAGTGTAATTAGAAATAGTAATAGTCTCATCAGTTTTGGTGCTATTCTTTATAATGTGGTTAATTATTATATTTCTTTTAATAATCATTCTCAAACTCTTGATATACCTTGTTTATGTATACTTTTTGCATTTGAACAGTATTATAAAGTTAAATGTATATTTCTTTTACTAAATTCAAGTATAAAGATACTGGTTAATGTTTATATTTCTTTTAAAAACCTTTGTCAAACTCTTGACACTAATACTTGTTTCAAACTCTCTTCATAATACCTGTTAGCGAAGTCACTTCGTAGTAAGTCATCGAATCTAACATTCACTCTTAATGCATCGCTTTAAATGAACTTTGCTCAACTGGCTTTGCTGAAAGCGAATCCTCTCAAACGACTGACAACGTACAGGCATGGATTGCAGACATAGTTGCTACTTCCATGTTTGCCATTTTGGGACCAAATACAATGGAGGGGAAGTTGGACAATTTATCAATTGGTACTAATGAAATCAATTTAGCAACATCAGCGTTAATGGGGAGTGGGCTCTGAAATGCGCCAGACCGTACGTAAAAGCATCTGATGCTGAGACTCGAGTATTAAGTAAGTTTAAAGTATCTTTAGTCTGGTTAGAAAGCACCACATCGAACCTGTGTTTGGGGCTTTGAGATTGTGAGAAGATCGAGTCAATAGCACACCGTCTGTAAGCAGTTTGCGCATGAGGGGGCTCATCCAGTTCATCTAAATAATGGCTGAGGCTTAATCTTAAAAAAATGGAAGGCTTCTGAGCCTGACATCAGGATCTCGAGGGGGATTACATCAGCTGTACTGGTCATTTTTCGGTGGTTCCACTTTTTGGATAATTGGCTGTTCTGTTTTAACAGAACTCTTCCTCATATGCCTTTCCTTTCCCTTGTTTCATTCATATTGTGACAGGAAAAGGAAGAGGAGAAGAAACAGGAGAGTCCAGCTCACTTCCGTTTTAAGAGCATTTGCCTCTAGTAACAGATTGCGAGGCGGAAGAGTTGAAGTCTCTCTCAGGGTTTGACTTTTTAGGAGTGAGAATTCTCTGTATGCTGCCACATAGGGCACCTACGGCGTGGAACTCATCTAAGACATCTAACACAAGTCACTTCATCTGTGTCAGATGGAAGTGCGACTCTTGGAAAGGGGCGAAAAGCTCCTCGCCCCTTATCCGTCCACTGTATCTGCAAAGAATGGTCTGAAACAGGTGTCGTTCCGTAGAACATGTGACCTCTAAAGCATTATGAACATTAGGCCCAGAGCTAGTATGTAACTGATTATGAAAAGTAATGGGTTTGCTATTAGTGTAGACTAAGTCAAGGCGTTATCCTTGGGAGTCCTAGCCGTATGTTTATAAAACCCGAGGAACTTTGAAATAATGAGGTGTCGATCTACAACACCCTCTGGGGCGTGTTGATCGTAAACTAACTTGTGTTCTGGTAGGAACATGTTGTGCGTTAACATTGTTATGTTGCAGAGGAATACTCTCGCGCATTAAGATGGCGGCACAACAAAATGTTGGCATATGTGTCGTCATTGCAGAAGGGCATGACTACATGTTTAGTATTGTTGGCTTGCCCCACGCATTGAGTAGTTTCATCACGCACAGGGATGGCAGCACAAGGGGTGATGTCGTCACGAGAAGGTAAGCGCCACATACAGCTTCATTGGGCTGAATGATAAGCCTGGCTGAACCACAAAAATCAGTCGAGTCTGCCTTTGTCCTACTTGACCTCCCAGCTCTAATAGGCTTGGAAGGAGAGGACACAACAAAAGAAACACGTGATTTAGGTAAGCTTTGAGGTGTGGACACAGCCGAAGTGGTCAGAACCCTTGTCTTGAGCTGCTACAGAGTCCTTAAGACTCTGTAAAGGAGATCTGAGCTTAGGACCCCAATAGGTATGAAGGAAGCCTAGTACGTGAGAATACAGTAGGTTGGAGAATAAAAATAATCGCCTTCCGACAAGGCTGCCTCAGGACTATGGGGAAAATCTGTCTCAACTCTAAGAGTTCCACAAACGGAAGCATGAGTAGGCTTTCATCATTCAAACTGGACATGTTTCCAAGAGTAGAAAGGCTTTCTCTGAAAAATCATTCACATGTTTATCCTTCGTAATCATGTTTACTGGGCTGTGACCTGGCACATGGCTACTGTAGTCAGAGTATATTCTACAATTGCCGACTCAAGGGCCTACTGTGTATGATGAACACTATCAAGATTACTATGGGCATCGTATTCTATGATTAAAGTCTCGGAGGACTCAAGACACAAAATAAAACCTGGAGGCTTTCGTCGCAGAAAGGAACTTTCGTCTCCTATTCATAAAGTAGAAGAGAAATCTCCCTTAGTTTTCTGGGACGAGAATAACATCTCTCCCATTGGGAGAATGTCCACTCCCTTCTGTACTTACAAGGTGATTTCACTGAACATCTCTTATTGAGGAAAGATGGACAAAAGAGATACAGATCTACGTCTGCCCAGCTCATGAGAATGCCACAAAGGTAGCTATTCCGGCTGGTGCAAGAACGCAAATTCCAAGGCTTACTAGACATAAAGCACTTACTCATAATTCAAAGATAATGAATAGTAACGAAAGTGATTGTGAATAAAGAAAAGACACAAGGCACAACCACTAAACACTATTCTATACTGTATTTGTAAGCGAGTTGAATGCGAAACTCTCGATCATAGAGAGGAAGTGAGGGCACATCCTCTCAACTTGATGACCAGGGACGTAGTGAGGAAACGTCATGAGCAGGCGTTTTATGCTGCATGCGAAGCGGTTGCTTAACAACTGAGTATGATACAATCCAACCAATTTTCTTTGGGTTGTGGTGGCCGATGCTGTAACGTCCCTGACTGGTGAACGTCAGACTGGGGTTCGAGTCCCGCTCAGACTCGTTAGTTTCTTTGATCGCTGCAACCTCACCATCCTTGTGAGCTGAGGAAGGGGGGGTTGGGGAAGTCTATAGGTCTATCTGCTGAGTCATCAGCAGCCATTGCCTGGCCCTCCTTGGTCCTAGCTTGGGTGGAGAGGGGGCTTGGGCGCTGATCATATGTATATATGGTCAGTCTCTAGGGCATTTTGGAGAGGGGGCTTGGGCACTGATCATATGTATATATGGTCAGTCTCTAGGGCATTGTCCTACTCGATATGACAATATCACTGTCCCTTCCCCCTGCCAATCATTTAAACCTTTAAATCTGGTCGTAGAGAAAACAAGACTGAGAGTAACCCACATAAATGACTAATTAGTTTGTATCCGCATAGGATCAAACATTTCGTAGAGATATCAAAGGCAGCGCCTTGGAAATTTTACTTGTGTGACATCACAAACATCAAGGAAGAAAATGAGCCATGAAGGGTAAATTGGGAAACGGAAGGAGAGGCTTAGCTAAAATATACCATGGATAAATAAGAATAGAAAAGACAAAGATAAAGCATGAAAATTACATCATTTATGGAGTAAAAATAAAAAAATTATTTCAATACTTTAATAAACATAACAGTACAATAATATACTGTAATGAGTTTGGATATTTTGAAAAAGCAAATCATTGGAAAGATATCGGTCATGCTTTGAAATTTTCTATTTACGTTAGACAGCCATAAACTATCCTTTGGCATGCCTAGGCATAAGTAATTGACAAAAATGCTCTAACTTACTTGAAAGTGACTTCTTTTGGAAAAGGACTTGGAGAGAGACAAGCATGAACGGCATGGGACTTCCTGCCTCTCTTTTTTAAAGTCCAGAAGTTCCAGGGATCAGGCTCGACAAGAAGTCCAGTCCATCCCAGTTGTCGTTCCAGGTACAAGGTATTGCTCAGTTCTTCTCCGTTATAAGCACCTGCCTCCACGAAGAATCCGCCATGCTACAGGTAAAAGAATTGATTTAGCTTAACATTGTAAAATTGCATAGGAATTGCATGCAAATACTTTTTCATCTTATTTCAGCTTTTTACATTTTAAATATCTTGTTGTAGTACGTCTTACTCTACCAAAGAACTCTGATATCTCTTCAATTTGACCCTTCAATATTCTCTTTCTCCTCCCATCCCTCTTCTGCTGATCACTATGATTTTTTAGTTAACTTATCCAATTCTGTTAATAACCATCTTGTGGGCTTATATGAATGATAATCCTATTAAAAGGACAAATTCAATACTTCTATAGAACAGTTTTTAAAAAAAAATACTCTCAATGAGTCATTTCTTGGTTATTATTAATTACTTTTGGTTACAAATTTCTTCAATACTCCACAGGAAAAACAAGCCATTTACTTCACATTGCTAAACCTTCCTCAATAAATTGGGTGCCCTGTACAATTTTATGCTTTCTTTTCTACATCCCAGTTAATATAGATATCTATTTATCCCTGTACGAAGCACTACCCTCGTACACGGGTTACTATATCATATTTCTATTTAAATTGGTCGATTAAATGAACCTACTCTTAAACTGCCTTTCTATAGTCAATCTGTAGCAAAAGGTACCTTGCCCCCCCACCCACTCCCACCCCTTAAATATGGTGGTTCCATAGAGAAACCAACACAATGGTCACAGCCATATTCATCTTTTAACTGCTAAATCATGGATGCACCCCCATGCAGAACATTTCAACAATGCTATTCACTTAATACTTCTGCAAAAACAGCTCTTAGCAACATATATTTCTTTACATACATTTCACTGATCAGGTCTATCATGCACACTCCTATGCTCTAGGTATATAGGGTCCCTTCATTTCTGAAACTCCTTTCTCCCCATATATCCATCAATTTTAAATCTCTTCTACTTCTTTTATTAGCATGCTTTTTTTCCCCATTCGTATGGGGTAGCAGGATTGCCTTCTTTTTGAAGAACTTTGCTTTGGCTCCTACTCCTTCCTAATAATTAAGAATTATGCACTTTTATTACCAAACTACTGTCCTGTGTTCTTTCAACACGACCAAACTATCTTCAAATACTTTGATCTATTATTCCAGCTACGATAACCTTTATAACATAATAACTCATCTCCACATTTTCACCAGTTAGATGTGCATGTGTGTGCACCCACATACAGCACATATAAATTTTCAAAATAATATTGCTAACTAACTTTTCCATGAAGGATCTTTTCAATCTGTTTGCTCTGTCCATTTTGAGAAAAGTCCAGAACACTGGGATTCTTGAGGTTGTAAGGACCAGGAGATGGAGCAATCAGGTGGAGCTGACGGATGTACGAAACAAGATCTGGGTGATGCTGGGGCGCCCCTTCGAAATCGTGATCCTCAAGCTCCCAAGCCTGACGAGGTGTGGGATGCCGACTTAACCCTGTTGAAAAAAAAAACATTCATGTTAATAGTCTGGATTAGCAACAGACTGATAATGATAAAATTTTCATCATTTAGATGACTGTTAATAAAAGCTTTATTATTAAACAGACATAATAAATATTTTTAATTCAATCGACATGTTAAAAGTTTTATTGTTCCATTGACCATTAATGAAGCCTTGATTTGAAACTGGATGATGACAAAAGCTTTAATATTCAACCTATACGTAATAAAGTTTGGATTTCCAGGTGACAATATAATTTTCATCATTTAATTGATTGATAAAAGTTTTATTATGCAACTGATTGATGTTTTTTTTTAACTGAACAATGACAAAAGCTCGATTATTTAAGACTGCAGATAATAAGTTTTACTACTCAAATGAATGTCAGCATTTTGATATTTTAACAGACAAATATATACTAATAGTTTCATTCATCTAGTTAATAATAGTTATAATATTCAACAGAATACAAAAGGTTTATTTAAATATATGAAGTTTGGATTCATAACTGACCAATAAGTTTTATTATTCAGTAGAACTTTAGTTTTTTAAATGCATGATGAAAAAGCTTTTGTTATTAATCTGATTCATAATGTCAAAGTATCAAGTGACTGACAATAAAATTTTCATTATTCAACTGCTCGACAAAAAAAAAAAATCTTTGATATGTAACCGACTCATTTTTATCATCATAATTACTAGCTAAGTTACAACCCTAGTTGAAAATGTAGGATGCTATAAGCCCAAAGCCTCCAACAGGGAAAACAGTCCAGCGAGGAAAGGAAATAAATAAACTACAAGAGAAGTAATGAACAATTAGAAATATTTTAAGGACTAACATTAAAAAATATCTTTAATATATAAACTATAAAATCTTGAAAAATAACAGGAGGAAGAGAAATAAGATAGAATAGTGTACCCTTAAGCAAGAGTGCTTTACCCCAGTAGAACTTCAAAAGTTCAAAGTTGGAGCAAATGTTTTTATGTTGACCAGGCTGACATGAGTCTTTTTACTGTTTTCATATGACATATCTGTTTTTGACGTTGTTAATAGTTTATATAGGACATATCTGTTTTGACGCTGTTACTGTTTTTAGAATGATATATTGT
>NC_090762.1:10627901-10637901 GCF_036898095.1 Palaemon carinicauda | reverse complement strand
TAAAATGCATGATAAACGGAGTAGAAAAGGTACAAGAAATACCAGGCTATTGAACGTAGATTCGGGAACAGGTGGTTCTTCCATGATTTTACAGGTAAATTGTGAAATATGTGCGTGACCTCGTATGAATCCGTCCTATGTAATGGAAAAATGGTTTGATGTTGAAACAGGAATAAGGGAACAGCGCATCAACAAATAAACTGTTAAGATTGCAATGATAGTTATAAAAGATCCTAAAATATAAAATCTTCTAAGTTACAGGGAATGTTATATATCGTATTATGATAACTTATTATCAAATGATATAGCAAACAACCTAGAATGAGAGAGAGAGAGAGAGAGAGAGAGAGAGAGAGAGAGAGAGAGAGAGAGAGAGAGAGAGAGAGAGAGAGAGAGAGAGAGAGAGAGAGAGAGAGAGAGTTTGAACGGTATAGAGTAAAAAGGATATACAGTAATTATAAGCATGTTTAAATGCCTAGGCTAATTTAAACAACTGGCGGGTTACCATTATCATACATCCACAAAAATAGAAAAAAATATATAAGTCTTTAAAAGTGCCATTCCTTAGGAAGGATACTGGATTGTGGAACCTAGTACCAACGTAAAACAAATGAACCTTAACGTATTATTTCCCATACAGCTCGTTTAAGCTTTTAAAGGTCACTCATGAATGATAGAGGCAAGGAACAGTGAAAATATCATAACAGAACATTGCCCTAGAGACTGACCATATAGACATATGATAAGAACCCAAGATAGTTACAGGGAGAGCAAACATGGCGACTCCTCGTAGGTATTTCACATATAAATTCTCAATTCGAGAGCTTAAGATGTCAAAATGTCAGAAAACCTCAATTCAATCAATCCAGCTCAATTCGACATGGATAATAATAATAATAATAATAATAATAATAATAATAATAATAATAATAATAATAATAATAATAATAATAATAATAATAATGATGATGATGATGATAATCAAAGATGATACTTATCAGGCGTAACTAAGCAGTAAACATGAGTAATGAAAAGGGGAAATGATGAATGGAAAATAGTAGTACACTCCTCTCTCTCCTCACACATCTGAGCACTCTAAGCATGCTACGCAAATTCCCGTCTCCGTCAGGGTTGCAGACTCGCTATGATAAGCAGCTCTTCTGGGAGAGGGACACTCCGAAACCAAACCAAAGTTTTCCAGTCTTGATTAGTGCCATGGATGTTCAACATCATGGACAGCGAGTTGTTTAATAGGTCAGAAAGAAAAGCAGTGGATGAACTACTTCAATTGTGAGATGATGAAAAAAGTATTACAATAGTTTGAAAGAGTTTACAAGAATGGAGAGATAAGAATGATCATGAGTTACTATGCTAAAGAAATGTGAAATATTGTGAAAAACAATTAATGTTATAATGGAGGGTGAAAGAATAGCAGTGGTGGATTTATATAAGAATTACCCGTCGCTACTGGGAGGAAGGACGCTGGTGAATGGTACAATACATGAACATACGCTACCGAGGTCTACCCCAGAAAGCCAAAACATAGTAAAAAGAAGAAGGCAACCGTGCTTACCAACGATGGTCGTGGCTTACCCCATACAAATGGGATAAATCACGTTAAAAGAAGAAGACAATAGAGAGAGAGAACGGGCTAGTTATAGATTACATTAAGATATGGAAGAGACTTCGTTCCTGTATATGAAGGAATGCTCGAGCTAACTCTCCTTTAAGGAAAAGAAGTGTAGATTTTACAAATATAAACAGTAAGGTTGGAATGAATGGTTTTGTGTAACGTATGCGGTGTAAAATTGGAGAAAGGATTGATCAATGATTAGGAACAAGATAAGCATCAAATAGTGTTCGTTAACGATTCACTAATTATATTTAAAGGATGAATATGACAGTAACTATTCTATAATTTCCCAGGACCAACGCTTGAAGCGCACACATTTTATATATATATATATATATATATATATATATATATATATATATATATATATATATATATATATATATATATGTATGTATATATATATATATATATATATATATATATATATATGTATATATATATATATATATATATATATATATATATATATATATATATATATATGTGTGTGTGTGTGTGTGTGTGTTGATATATAATTATTACTAGCCAAGCTATAATCCTGGTTGGAAAAGCAGGATGTTACAAACCCTTGGGGTCCTACATGGAGAGTACCTTAGTGAGGAAAAGGGAATAGCAAACAAACTATATATAAGTAATGAATAAAAGATAAAATATTTTAAGATCAGTAATAATGTTAAAATAAATCAGTCATATATAAACTATAAAACGAGACTTAATGTCAACTTGTTCTACAGAAAATATTTTACCAAACACTTAAACTTCTTAAGTTACAATGAATCATAAGCCTGACAAGGCAGACCATTCCAAAAATATGGTTACAGCTGGAATAAAACTTCTAGAACACGAACACAAGCACGCGCACACACACACACACACACACACATATATATATATATATATATATATATATATATATATATATATATATATATATATATATACACATATATATCTATATATCTATATATATATATATATATATATATATATATATATATATATATATATATATATATATATATATATATATATATACACACACACAGGTGTGTGTGTGTTATATGAGGGGGGGAGGGTGGCACTGGGCTTACATTCTGGAGGCTCACAGATTAACCTTTGCCTACCCCATCAGGTCCTTCTAGGTATGAATGGGTACAGTATCATATTCAGCTGAGGACAGATCAAGAAAGGTCGTGAGTGTAGCAACTGTAAACCCGAAAACTAGCGGGACCTGTGGGGGCTGGCCTTTTTTTTTTTTTTTTTTTTTTTTTTTTTCACCTGCTATACTTGGAAAGGGTTCTTTCCTGGTCCTGTTACCAAAGAAAAAACCATGCACCATGTAGGCCATTACAAATGGCCGTAGACATTCTTAAGTATTTAGAGTGACATATAACGTATTCCACCCTGTCAAAGCACTTAGAAAACAAGTCTTCAACTTCTTGAAAGCCTTAATATCATTAATTCTTCTTATATTTAGTGGACGCATATTATACATCCTTGGGGCCATATATTTGGAAGCTCTAGAACCTACAGTAGAGGTGAATCTTACCTACAATATCTTGAAACTATTCACGTGTCGACACGATTTGTTGGCTACGCTGTGTAACAATTCTCTTATATATTTCGGACGTTCGGTTCTGATAACTTGATGAATCATATCTCATACTCTATACTGCCTTTGATATTCAGCCAGTATAATTCAATTAGCATAGGAGTCATCCTTTCTCGGGGTGGGAAATTTTTATCAATCTTGCTTCCTTTGTTTATCATGTTTTGTAACTTCTTAAGTTACACTTTGGGTAGGTTGTGATAGAAAGTTACAATAGTCAACCATGGCAATAACACAGTTTATCACAAGTTTCTATACAGAACATTCTTCCAGATATTTGTTTACAAAAGTAATGCTCTAAGATGATAACCAGTGATTCTTACTACATAATTTATTTGAGCACTGAGAGACAAATTACGATTCAGTGCTACACCTGGGTCACAAATTCGGCTACATATCGAAACCTGTGACATTATTATTATTATTATTATCATTATTAAATGCTAAGCTACAACCCTAGTTGGAAAAGCGAGATACTATGAGCCCAGGGGCTCCAAAAGGGAAAATAGCCCAGTGAGGAAAGGAAATAAAGAAAAATAAAATATTTTATGTAGAGTAACAATATTAAAATAAATATTTCCTATAAAAACTATAAAAACTTTAACAAAAGAAGAGGAATAGAAACTAGATAGAAGTGTGCCCGAGTGTACCCTCAATCAAGAGAACTCTAACCCAAGACAGTGGAAGGCCATGGTACAGAGGCTATGGCACTACCCAAGACTAGAGAACAATGGTTTGATTTTGGAGTGTCCTTCTCCTAGAAGAGCTGCTTACATCAGGGTTTTCATAAACAACCCTTTTCTTGGCATCTTTGAGAATTAGAATGACTTGCCTGCTTTTCTTTTATCGTTACCAGCTTTCATTGCGTGCCTGCAAAAAGCTTCTGTCTAGATCTTGTTTCCATCAACTAATCAGGTAAATCAGGATTTTAAAAAATAGCTGGATTTGTTGTGAGTGTCTTCCATATTTGGAGAACCTTGGTCATTAATATTCATGTGGATATCACCAAGTTTCTTAGATCATTTTCCTTTCCTACCACCATAAACTTATTTTAATTTAGTTTTAGTTGTTTAATTGTCGGTTTCATTTCAATTTCGTTTTAGTTGTTTAATTTTCATCCATTTCCTAACGTAGTAAGAATGTGAGCAGAGAAGTAAAATTGTGTATCATCTGCAAATTGCTTGAACTTCACTCCATGGCTCGTAATTTTGATAGACCAATTGTTTAGATACAAAATAAGATAGGGTCTAGTACACTTCTGAGGTACCTCACTGCTTTTAGATACAAAACAGGATAGGGTCTAGTACACTTCTGAGGTACCTCACTGCTTTTAGATACAAAACAGGATAGGGTCTAGTACACTTCTGAGGTACCTCACTGCTTTTAGATACAAAACAGGATAGGGTCTAGTACACTTCTGAGGTACCTCTCTGCTTGATAGTTCATATGATGAGCAAGTTTCCAAATCGTACACAGTACTGTAATATCTGCCAACCAAGTAATCTTTTAGATACTCAAAAGCTTCTATTGTATACCAGTGGATCGTAAATTTTTAAGCAGCAGTTCAAGCACAACTGTGTTAAAATCAGCACTACGACCAAGTAAAATCAGGATGCCACAGTTGCCCTTCATCATTTCCCGTAGATCACTTTACCTACAACATAGTAGACCCCATAGCAGATTTAATATAATTATCTGCATACTGACTGGCTATCCGGTATCACTTCGATTTTTTTTTCGAGATTACTAACTATAGTCCATTTCTTTTAATGATGCATATTTGCACCGACTCGCGGCGGTGCCCTTTTAGCTTGGAAAAGTTTCCTGATCGCTGATTGGTTAGATTTATCTTGTCCAACCAATCAGCAATCCGGAAACTTTTCCGAGCTAAAAGGGCACCCCTGCGAGTCGGTGCAAATATGCATCGCTAAAAGAAATGGACTATAGTTGTTCAAGAATTACAAATTTTCAAACTTTTAACATAAAAGGATAGATTAGCGATATGGCTGTATGAAGCCGAGTCCTGATAATAGCGGGCACATTTCAAAACTCATGTAACAATAGTCACTTTCTCAGATTTAAGATGAATTTGAGAAGAACATTCGGTCGTTTTAATTCTTTCAATCTGCCTTGTTTCCAGTATTGTTCTCCTGTCTAGTCTTCAGCTGTTGATTCTCATCTTAATTTGTTGCATAAAAACTTATCTATCAAATTTCTTATTCATGACCATGATAATCTCTGGCCCCATCGTTCATTTAGTTATGTATGTTGCGCATGATTTTTCATAATTCTGACCATCCTTTGCAATTGGTTCTTCCCAGACTGTACAAAGTATAGGCATGCAATTAGTTCTAAGTCTTGCCTATTCCACCATAAGGCTCAATACCACACAGTATTCTAGAAGTTTTATTCCAGCTGTGACCAAATTGCGAAATGCCTTTCCTAATTGGTGGAACTTCAGAAGTTCAAACTTGCAGCGAATGTCTCCCTGTTGAACAGGCGGACATGAGTCTCTCTTCATAGTTTATAAATGACATATCTATTTCCACATTGTTACTGACCTAATATGCTACATTCTATATTAATTACTTATATAATTTACTTATTACCATATTTCCTTTCCTCCTCGTTTGAACCCTGGGCTTATAACATCCTGCTTTTCCAATTAGAGTTGTTGCTTAACTAGTAATAATGATAACAACAACAACAGCAACAACAACAACAATAATAATAATAATAATAATAACAGTTAATCCCTGCAAGTTGCATTACTCTACGGTTAATATTGTGACCAGTAAACTGTTCACAAACACACAAAGAGAGGCGAAAACATAACCTCCTTCCGACTTCGATGGCGGAGGTAATTACATTCATTAATACTAGACTACTGTTGAAATTATGTTTGCATGACTAGAAAAGTGTTCTTCTATTTCTTCGGCTATTGGTATCGGGTCAAACGCACAATCTGTTTTCTAAGACCGAGTAATCATGATGACTTAAAAAAAGGCAAAATAAGTGTAAAAAAATAAACATACATAGATACATATACATATAATATGCATATATAAATATATATATATATATATATATATATATATATATATATATATATATACATGTATATATATATATATATATATATATATATATATATATATATATATATATATACACACACATGTTCCTGAAACGCTAAACGATAATAACTCGGAAAACAACACTCCCAAAAATTGCCCAAACTAGCATGTCGTAGTTAAGAAAGGAGGAAAGGGTGGGAAGGGTTGAAACTGTGTGTATATCCGTCATTTTTGACGGGTCGCTTACACTACTAGTAGTAGTAGTAGTACAAATGCACAATTACGGAGAATAATAAAGGAAGGAGTAAGGAAGCTGTTACACAATAGACGTTACTATTCACTCAATCAAATCACTTCATACCATAAGCGAGCACTTCGACTACCTCAAGGACCACTCTAGTTACTCTTAGTAAAAGTGACATGTGTAATACAACCCACTTCTAAAATTAATCTTACCAATCAAAAGTTTGTAACTATACGCTATAGGTGTAACAAACTAAAACACCACTACTATAGCCTACCTCACTTCTACAGTATTGATTAGAGTTATAATGTCTGCTGGGAACATATCGAGTAGACGTCGTTGTATTCTTCCCTCTTGTAATATACCAGAATTTATTAATTTAATAATCTTAATGATCAAAGAAATGGCAGAATTTCATTTAATTACGAGAAAAAGAACAACTTGGACTAGTTACTAACAGGGTATTTACGGGCGATATTCTCTAAAAAACGATGTTCAAGTGAAAATATTGCAGACTTGAACAGTGAATCTCGAAATTGGTCATTTAGTTTTGCTTACTTGTTTACAATGTCCACACTGTCATGTCGTTCGGTTGCAGAATCCAGATTTCGAAGATGCTAGTTTTTAATAGATGTAAATATGTCTTGGGAATTATGTCAATGAAGACTATAACAAAACTGTGGGCTGTGGTTATTAAAACATATGATTTCCAGTTAGCTTGTTTAAAAAGATCTAATGACATCTCACAATTATAAGAGAATCACAACAATCAATAAGTGCATTAGTTAATACATTAAATGAAGTTCCTCTCATAAACAACTAAAATAACTTATCTTGTTCTTTTAAACATTAAAAAAGTGAAATTTGGAAAACTAGCAAACAAGGAAGTTTAAAGAAAACCTTATCTGGTGATTATTGGAGGAGTACCTTATATAGTAAGAAACGATATTTAAATTCAAGTCAAAATTTCCTGTATATATATACGATTAGGATTTCCAATAAGTCGTTTGTTACTGTGAAAAAATACACAAGAACTGTTTTTCAATGTAGTTGTCTTCTATTAGCTATATTTTAACAACCGAACGCCTTAGACTATTGAGCAAGTGAAAATAAGAAATGTCCACGCAAATTGTATAAAATACTAAGTATTTTTTTAACATGACAACGATAAATAGCTTAAGACCTCTTTAGACAAAATCAATTTTGATTCCATACCTTATTCATACATAAATCAGTAACAGCGTAATACCACTAATATGCTTATGGCAACATAATTCCGTAATCAATACCAGTAGGTTCATATTGTCCTGAATGTAGTACATGCAATACCCTACCTGATACATGCTATGATATCGGCAATACCCTACCTGATACATGCTATGATATCGGCAATACCCTACCTGATACATGCTATGATATCGGCATTACCCTACCTGATACATGCTATGATATCGGCAATACCCTACCTGTTACATGCTATGATATCGGCAATACCCTACCTAATACTGTAAATGCTATGATATAGTATTCAATTTCCCTAAAAAATGTGGCCCAGATAATAACAGAATCCAAGGAAAATAAATTAATAAATCAATGGGCAATTTGTAGATCGGGGGAACCCTGCCACAATCGTATACAGATTAAAAAAAAAAGAAAATAAGAAAAAAAAACTAAAAGCGGAAGTCACAACTTTAGAACCAGCTTTCCCCCACGAGTCAACTCACAAGATCCTCACCTTTTACACTGACAACAGCCGATCGGTCGGTAGAAAATATCCTTTTCAATCGCCAGTCTTTAAGAAACGTTCAAGAAACACTATAACGAATGTCATCTTACATTTGAATTTGCAATAGGCTCCCGGTTAATCGATTTTACTTGGTTTGTTTCCAAAATGAGAGGTTACAAATCTTCAATCACAAGCAAATTATAGCGAAAACGGGGCAAATATAAACAATATTCCGTACAAAAAACTTCTCGGAGTACTCACGATAACATTCCCGTGTTCAGCTTCCGAAATTACATGGCCAGTTGTGTTATTTATCACAAAACAAAGGTAAAAATCACGCTGTTTTTTGGCAACACACAACTCGTGTACTATCTTCCAGGCCACTCCAGCTTTCATCGTATGTTTACCTGCGGCCCGTCTGGAATCGAAAGAGGAAAACTACTTAACGCTGGCATTTTTAGTACGAAAATCCTCTAATATATAGCGAGACTCTCGACTCTATGTTCTGTTACAATAAGGCGATTGAAACAGACGCCGTACTGTGAGCGCTAGAGAAGCTACTCAAAGAAAACGGATGAGTGAATTTTTATGGGTAACGCTAATAGTTCTTTTACAGCTTTTTCCTCGCATCTTTTTATTTTCTTCTTTTTAAGGGCCTTCATTTACTCACGCATTTCTTTAAAAAAAAAACTTACAATTTTCTCCACATGAACTGAAATATTTATTCATATTCATATTTTAAACGATACCAAAGAAATTAGATGTCAAAAAATTATTTTAAAAACGAAAATTCTCTCGTAACAAATAAAGAGACTAGACGGCTGTGACAGCTAAATCTTAATAGAATAATCTATATCTTTGAATAGCTGAAAATGGAGGAAATTAGTCCAAAATGTCTTCAAAAGCTTTGTTTCTTATTAATTTCCTCGAATGATTTAAACATACCTAACTTATAGAACACTCCGATTCATACATACACATTAGAACACACACACACATACAGTACAAATATATACATATATACACACACACACACACACACACACACATATATATATATATATATATATATATTATATATATATACAGCCGTTTCTAGTTCATTGCAGAACAAAGTCCTCGAACATTTTTATGTCTGGGGTTTGGCTAGTTTTTATCGATGAGCAGGCCAACTACGGACTGGTAATGGTGGGAGACTTTTGTATAACTACTCACAGGAAACCAACCTAGTATGGGTGCCCTGACTAGTACAGCTGTGCTGATCATAGTGGTACACAAGCCATTTCACCACGTGAACTACTGTATATAGGCCTAGAAGAGATAAGATACGGAATGAAGTAATTAGGGGTACCACAGGAGTTAGAAAACTATCAGATAAGATCCAAGAAAGTAGACTGAGGTGGTACGGTCATGTCATGAGATGAGATGAACAGTATATTGGGAGGAGAGTGATGGAAATGGAGGTACAGGGAACGAGAAGGAGAGGGAGATCAAAGCGAAGGTGGGTGGACTGTATCAAGGATGACCTTCGATCAAAGGGATTATTAAGCGGTGATGAGGTGTGGGACAGAGGTAGATGGAGAAAGCTGACCAGAAACATCGACCCCACATAGAATTGGGAAAAGATGTAGACAAAGAAGAATATATATATATATATATATATATATATATATATATATATATATATATATATATATATATATATATA
>NC_090762.1:10620401-10625401 GCF_036898095.1 Palaemon carinicauda | reverse complement strand
TAAAAGCAAATTTCATAAAACAAGGCAAAAGAAATCAGTGGATTCAAAGTGCTTGCGCGAGCTTTATACGGAGAATTCAGCCCGTTTGGCATCCCGTCTCATCTGTCATAATAATGTCAGACGTGACCTGTCATCTGTTTCCGAGGTACTCGTTGGGCGTTCGAGGAATATGTAGTCTCTGGACCCAAGCGAAGCATTGGTGGAAGATGAAATACCCTAAAATTGATATATATTCGAACATTAAGGCTTTTTAGGAGAGAGAGAGAGAGAGAGAGAGAGAGAGAGAGAGAGAGAGAGAGAGAATACCTTTCAGTTCTTAAGATAATCATTCAACTAGTTTGTGCTATACTACATCTAAAATTTCATTTTTAAAGAGAGAGAGAGAGAGAGAGAGAGAGAGAGAGAGAGAGAGAGAGAGAGAGAGGCACTGTAGTTAGTATACTTTTTTGGTTCTTAAAATAATTATTCAATTAGTTTGTGTTATACTACATCTAAAATTTCATTTTTAAAGCTTTGTAGGAGGGAGAGAGAGAGAGAGAGAGAGAGAGAGAGAGAGAGAGAGAGAGAGGCACTGTAGTTTAGTATACTTTTTTGGTTCTTAAAATAATCATTCAAGTAGTTAGTGTTATACTACATCTAAAATTTCATTCACACAGAAAAAACAGTTAGTCCTCATTTCCAAGAAACTTCTAAGACCATTTTAATAATTACTCGTATCTTGCATCTGATGACTTAACTCCCAAATAATCACCAATTAATAAAAAATAAAAGTCAGATATTTATTTCAATTATATGCCTGAAGTAAATTTAAATCTGAGAAAATCATTTAATAGCTCGAGTAAGTGGCCGGCCTTGCACAAGGCACTTATGCCTGTTATCTTGATTTGAAATTGATATTAATATCATATACATAGTTACCGGGGTTATGATAGTAAGAACAACCTTCTCTTTCTCTCACATACGCATACGTATATACATAAACACAAACACACATTTATCTACAACACAAATGCATATATATGTATATATACATACATACATATATATATATATATATATAATATATATATATATATATATATATATTTATACATAGTGTATATATATATATACATACAAAGTATATATATATATATATATATGTATATATACATATATATAAATATATATTTACACATGCAAAGTATATACTGTATATATATATATATATATATATACACAGTATATATGTGTGTGTAAATAAGTAACAGTTTGTCTCCCCTTCTAAATATATAGAAAATAACTTAAGATTAATGATCATATATATATTTTTTGCTCCTCGACTTTCATTCATAAAAAAAATCCTCAAAGAAAAAGTAAAGAAACAAAGAGATCATCAATCTTACTCAGCTACAACAAACATAACACTATCGATAACCTAAAAACAAAAAGCATAGAACTCCAAACACAATAAGCAAAGTGACAGGAGAGAGCAATTTAAGTTCATCATATTTCAATAAATAAGCTTTTTCACGCCGAGTCAAGGCTGACATTAAAGAGGGGACTGTCTCATCCATCCTGGTTAACCTATTCGTGTAAGTGCCGCTCAGTGCATTCATACAAGGGCCATTTGTTTCTTTGTATATTTATCAGCATTGTTAGTGTAATTTTTTGTTTACGTATGTACACGATTTGATTTATGGAATTTGTGTCTTATGGCCAAGCACTGGGGATTGGACGGTCATTCGGAACCAAGGTAAAACTAGGTCAAACTCGGATATTTTATTCAATAAATTCGAAGATATTAGGAAGCAGAAACTTAGGTGAAGTAAGTGTTTGAGTGTGCGTGTATGCGTACCATAAATATACATACAACGTCTAGTTTAGAAATCTTATCTAGGAATGTTTAAGTGAGCATATTATAAATGAGGTTGATTGTTGTCTATGATTAACAGGTTTAAACTAGGGAGGGAGAGAGAGAGAGAGAGAGAGAGAGAGAGAGAGAGAGAATTTAAGTAGTACTTTAAGTTGTTTAACTGTAATTTATCATGTAGTCCACATAATCAAATAACTTAAGAGCAAAGTTTTATAGTTACCGCTGTTGGAACCCACCTCTCTCTCTCTCTCTCTCTCTCTCTCTCTCTCTCTCTCTCTCTCTCTCATATCTACAATTTGATTCAAGTAAAGAAAAAGAAATGGATGAGCTGTACCCCAGCATTTCAGGAGACCAGCGATCTGACCAGAAAGACCCAAAGGAATGCGTCGATCAAGAAAAGGCGAAACAAGTGTCTTCGGTTTAAAGACGACATTGACATAGATGAAACGTTTGCCGAAAAAAAAAGAAAAAAAAAAGCTAAGGTATTTTGAGTCGCAAGCTGTCTGTATAAGAAAAAAAAATGGAAATATTTCGATGAATTGACAAGACTCAGGAGTAACTCGATTATAATTATTCCATTTAATAGTTTATATCTAAACTTTACTCTCTCTCTCTCTCTCTCTCTCTCTCTCTCTCTCTCTCTCTCGTGTAAGATGTAAGTAGTAATTCAGTTGCTTAATTAGAAATTACTTTGTAGTCTACATAATTGTACAGTTATACCTAAAGTCATCCAGTGTTGATCTCTCTCTCTCTCTCTCTCTCTCTCTCTCTCACTCTCTCTCTCTCTCTCTCTCTCTCTCTCTCTCTCTCATATAAAATATAATTCAAGTTGATTAGAATTTACTTTGTACTCTGAATAATTAAGTAAGACTCCTGAAGTCTGAGATTTGTTGCTACCGGTGTTGGGTAGTTCCAAATTCATTTAGTCAATATATCAGACTCATTTCATTCAAAAGAACACATTATCATAATAATAATAAATCAACGCAATCCCTTTCAAGTTTAAAGACTGATATCAGTCAGTGTTGATACAAAATTTGCAAAATCATTACGGGTGGTCTTACCCTAAGAGACAATTTTCTCGAAACCTCTGACGTAAGAATCCGTTATGATGTCTTCCAGAAGTGAATATAACTAAATCAAATTTATACTGTACGTTCACAAAACCACAAAGAAGATCCTTAGTTGATTTCTATTTTTCTCTAATAAATCAGCCAATTGAAAGTTTTCCTTTTAAAAGAAGTTTAAATGTTAACTTTTCATTTGCTTGTTCAACAACGGCTCTATAAATCAGCATAGAGTATGTATATATATATATATATATATAAATATATATATATATATATATATATAAATACATATACTGTATATATATATATATATATATATAGACAGATAGATAGATTCATCTAAGAATAATACAACATGAATGTAAAACGATCAGCGAAGTTATAACCTCGGAGAAAACATAGGCCATGAGAGGTTAAAAAAAAAAAAAAAAAAAAAAAAAAGTGGCTTCCAGTAGAAAAGCATGCCGTATAGTTTTTTCATAGGATTATACAAACTGCATTGCTAATCTGCAGTAATCGACATCAAGATCTAATCCGATTGAGAAAGGTATGCTGCAACAGCGTGAATTAACGATCCTATATAAATTCTGACTTGAAACAAATGCGCAACGACGTCAATTCTTCCTCAGATTGGGGTTCGAGACCCACTTGAGCTTAATTTGCAGTGGTGTCTGCAACATCACCATCCTTGTGAGCTAGGGATGGGGTGTTTGGGGGAACCTATAGGTCTACCTGCTGGGTCATCAGCAGCCATTGCCTGGCCCACCATGTTCATAGGGTACTGTCCTGTCCCTCACGAGGCACTATTAACCTTCCCCAACCCCGTGTTTTTCCAATATCATATTTCTTGTTTCCTTCCTACTTGGGCTTTATATGCATTTTTCTGAAAGGCCAAGAAACCTGCTTCAGAATATATAAACCTAATCCAAATTCACCCCATTTTAAGGAAATTTTTTGGGGATTATATTTTAAATATCAGACTTTCTTTCCCTTTATCTTTTCATAACTTCTTGAAGTTGTTCTGTCTTCTCAGTATGATACCGTATTCTGCAAAGATAACAATAAAACAAAGAAAAGTCCTTCTCTTTTTCTACATTGCATTTCTCTACTTCCTTTCACAAAATCAATTAATCTAGACAAACTCTTGTCAGAAACCTAACTAAATAACTACATTCCCTCTTCTTCTTTGTTATCATATTAACATAACGTCTTTGTAGAAAGACAGTGTGGTTCCTCTCGCAGAAAAATAAGGCAGTCGAGTTTTGTAAATCCCCAAACTGGTCTTGCGATCACGTCTCTTAGTGCTTCGTGTAAGCTTACGCAATGCTAGATGCAGTGTGTTTATTTTCACTTGAAACAGGTATCGCGTCGACTGAAGTATAATTTCATATTTACAACAATAGCACAAAAAACATAACAACAACAATAGAATGATATATTGTTAATTTATTCTCATCATTTATATATTTCCTTATTTCCTTTCCTCACTGGGATATTTTTCCCTGTTGGAGCCCTTGGGCTTGTAGCATCTTGCTTTTCCAACTAGGGTTGTAGCTTGGCTAATAATAATAATAATAATAATAATAATAATAATAACAGAAGAAGAAGAAGAAGAAGAAGAAGAAGAAGAAGAAGAAGAAGAAGAAGAAGAAGAGCTGATGTAATTATGTTAATTAATCATCTCATTATTATCAATATTTACTTATGGGAAAAACTCTACACTAGTTTCGGGGTAAACTGCTTTCCATTTTACCTTTGCTTAAATTATTGATAAAATACAATTGGAAAAACTGAAATCTTTTAAACCCCCTTTCCTTTAACCCAATCATCAAGACATTTATGCAAAGTATTTTTTTTTCTAGGGTCTTTGTGTGTGTGTGTGTGTGTGTGTGTGTGTGTTTTCAATAGACAGGAAGGCTGGAGCGTTATATTGATTGGCATAAATGGTGTTATGGAACTTTCCTTCTCACATCAGTGACTTAATAAGGTGTCAATTTTTAAATTATACCTCAGAAAATGTTCAAGTTATTCCAGGTCACAGTAGGTACAAAATTCAAATTTCTACTAATAATGAA
>NC_090762.1:10602017-10604517 GCF_036898095.1 Palaemon carinicauda | reverse complement strand
TGTACCTTTGGCAGCAACAAAGTATCGTTCTTAGGGCACCCCATCAATCCTGAAGGAATCCACCACTTCCCTGAGAAGGTAGCAGACAGTCAGAACTTCCCCACGCCCTTGATCGTCAAAGCACTCCAAGAATTCTTGGGCATAATCACCTATTTTTACAGCTTGCTGCTAACCATTGCTGGCACTCTTGCCACCTCTATGCCTCCCTCAAGGGCCAGCCAAAAGACCTGAAGTGGGGTCCCCTTAAGAAGCTGCCTTCTACAACACGCAAAGAATGCCCTATCAACCGCTCCTGCTCTCACTTTTCCTGTGACATATGCCCCTCTTCTTACAGATGCCAGCGACATCGCTATTGGTGCAGTCCTCGAACAACTGGTCACCAGCTCACCCCGCCCATTGGCCTTCTTCAGTAGAAAACTGTCCAAGGTAGAAAACGGCTACTCTACCTTTAACTGCAAATTGTTGTCAGTAGATTTGGTTATCCGTCAATTTTGCCATTTCTTAGAAGGTATGCCCTTCGTCATTCGCACGGACCCTATGCCTCTGGTGCATGCCTTCACTGGAGAGTCCAACACCAGTTCCTGACTGGTGAACGCCAGACTGGGGTTTGGGTCCCGCTAAAACTCGTTAGTTTCTTTGGTTACTGCAGTCTCACCATCCTTGTGAGCTAAGGATGGGTGGTTTGGGGGAGCCTATACAGTAGGTCTTTCTGCTGAGTCTTCAGCAGCCATTGCCTGTCCATCCTTGGTCCTAGCTTGGGTGGAGAGGGGGCTCGGGTGCTGATCATATGATTACCTGTATATGGTCAGTCTCTAGGGCATTGTTCTGCTTGATAGGGCAATGTCCCTATTCATTGCCTCTGCCATTCATGAGCAATCTTTAAACCTGTCAACGCCGACATCTTTCTGCTGTGGCTGAATACAATTGCACCCTTCAACATATCCTTAAGTAAAGTGAATCCCGTTGTCGATGCCCTGTCAAGAAATACATTGGCTGCCATTAAACTGGGATTAGATAAACAACACCTTAGCAGTAGCCTAACAAAAAGATCCAGAGTATTAAGCATGTGGAATAATGGTAGACCACGACCATAGATACCTGCTCCCATGCGCCAACAGATGTTTGATTTCATTCATGGCCTTTCACACCCCTAGCACCGATCTACTGCATCAGCTACTGAAGTCGAAATTCATTTAGCACGGCATTACTAAGGAGGTTAAGGATTGGGTCCGCACCTGTACTTCATGCCAAACTTCAAAAGTACTTCAACACAAATGCAGGAGTGTGCAACTTTCCTCAACCTCAATAATGTTTTGCCCTCATTCACGTCGACGTAGTAGGTCTCCAACCCACATCACAAGGTCATCGTTACCTGTTTATCATCATCAATCACTCCACTCCTTAGCCTGATACCATTCCCATGAAAACTGCATTGTCCACCTCATGTACATCTGCCTTACTCTCAGGTAGCAAGATTTGGTATCCTTGAGCATATTACTTCTAACAGGCATACCACTTTCACCTCTCAATTGTGGACATTATAGCAAATCTCCTTGGAATCACCCTACATCAGACAACCGCCTACAATACTGCTGCCAACGGAATGGTTGAACGCTTTCATCGCACCCTCAAAGTAACTTTGATGTCCCGCTGCAAGGGCTCCAACTGGTTTTCCAGCTTTCCTGGATCCTCCTAAGACTAAGAACCACTCATAAAAGATGCCCTGGAAGTCTCGACAGATGAAATGCCAAATTTTTTCTGTCTGTAACCTCCTGCTACAATCTTCAGCGCCTAAGTCACGTAGTGCGAAAATTTACTCCACGCCGCCAGACTTACAACACCCCAGCTAAGCAACACATACCGACAGATTTGCACCCTGCAATGCACGTTTTCAAGCATAACGACACTAGCAAACCATGGCTAACGCCCCCTTACACGGGTCCCATCTTCGTGAACCTTTGCAATGCAAAAGCTTTCTTAATGATCATTCATTGCAAAGAAGACTGGGTCTCCATTGATCGCCTAAAACCTGCGAATCTCCTGCAAAATGACCAACCCACAGTATACCTCTCAAGAGCAGGGCACCCCATTTCACGTGCGTCTTTTTTAGGGGGAGAGCCATGTACCGCACGTGTTTCACACACGCTCGTACAATGTAACGATATTTTCTTTTTAATGTATACCTCACTCCTGTTTAAGCCTTTCTTTTCATGAATTACTTTGTTTGAATTGGTGTTACCCTCTTGTCCTGAACCACTTGTATATAAACTCGCTATCTGTTGAAATAAAGTTAGTTGCATTCACCTCGCCTCTCAGTTACAACCTAACAGCTCACTCTCACTATATATATATATACTGTATACAGTGTATATATATAAATATATATATATATATATATATATATATATATATATATATATATATATACACTATATATACATATATATATATATATATATATAATATATATATATATATATATATATATATATATATATAT
>NC_090762.1:10464517-10589517 GCF_036898095.1 Palaemon carinicauda | reverse complement strand
ATAGAAGTCTTCTATCTTTTAAGTAGGTCTAGTTTCAGTATGACGCTAAATTAACATGGCCAGATAGAAATAGAAGCTAAATAAATATTAGATACTAAAAAAAATTAAAGGTGAAAGCTTGAATGAGTTACATCCTTAAATGAGGCTGCGGTGAACTCTCCGCATAGAACATTATACAGCTTTATCTAAATTAAGCTGCATTGTTCTAGCTGAAGTACGTACTCTGTTTTGAAGATGTAGTTTCTTTCGGTTACCAGCCCTCTCCACCATCCCCAAAATCTCTCTCTCTCTCTCTCTCTCTCTCTCTCTCTCTCTCTCTCTCTCTCTCTCTCTCTCTCTCTGGGAATGTGCGGGCTTTGTAAACGCGTGTATAGGGAGGAATACTTGTTGGCTTTCGGTACGTGCTTACGTGTGTAAATGGAAATGCACTTGCCATGGGCCTTATGAGAGAGAGAGAGAGAGAGAGAGAGAGAGAGAGAGAGAGAGAGAGAGATATGCACGTAATATTCTGTGCAGTATGTAAGCTTGATTTTATTAATGTGTCCACGTGAGTCTAGCATTGCTTCGTTCTGAGAGATGATTAAATTTCGTAATGTGGTTCATTAATAGATGTAAAATATACAACTTTGTGTTATGATTATCATCAATTATTCGATACAGAGTTACATTTAGGGATTCATAGGACTAGCCCTTATAGGAGAGGGGGGCATAAAAGCAAATTAAAGAAAGTGGACAGCTCACTAGGAGAAACCATAATACCGCCTAGAGTGCGATGCGCATGGTAACTGTAAACTGTACCCTCATATATGGATACCCAAGGTCTGTGTATGGATGCCCATCTGTCACTTATAATAGATCGATTACGTACCGAGCTCCAAGAGGTCCTACAGTTCCCCTTGAGTTGTACTTAAGGATCCATAACCTTCGGAAAATATGGAGACATGAGGGACAAGATATACTTGGCGTATTGCATAGATTTTTTTTCTCTCAGAAAAACGACAGTCACCATCTCTCGCAAGTGATACAGGTTAATAAAGATTAACACAGATACCGGAAATGACGTCACTGAGCCATACCAAACTACATTGACATCGATCACAAGTTTTTTAAACTTTTAATATGAAATACACAAGTCAATGGATATATGCAAACTCACGGATTATACAAAGATAAACTTGTAAAAAAAAATATATCTGCATGAGATACATATTTCTTTAATAATGATGATACACGATCCTTCGTTCGTCAAAGCCTAGAAGTAAATAACAGGAGGTAAACCGGAAGTAGGAAGCTGTATGATGCAGCTATATTTTTTTCTTTATAAATTACGATGAATAACTCATATATGCCCGGGTTCAATCAGCATTCGGTTTAGAATTAAAATAACTACGGGTCCTAGTCCTACTATAGGAAAGGATTTTATCAAATCTCATTCTTACACGCACGCACGCACACGCACACACACACACACACACACACACACACACACACACACACACATATATATATATATATATATATATATATATATATATATATATATATATATATATATATTTATTACTCCCATTGGTGTCAGACATCTGAGTACATGGTAACAATATATGAGAGAGAGAGAGAGAGAGAGAGAGAGAGAGAGAGAGAGAGAGAGAGAGAGAGAGAGAGATTTTGCCATAAGCATTCAAAATCTTAACTCATCGTTATCAATTCTATAATATAATGTTTATTTTACAAAAAAAAAAAGAAAAAAAAACACTTCTCTTGTATGCGCGCAATGACATATTAACATATCTCAGATTTAAGTTTCGTTTGATGAACACTAAATAACAACAGACTACAAATTCCCTCATAATTTGAAGATCTCTGTTAAAAAACACTATAAACTACGTAAAATAAAGACAGGTATAAATGACAGAATGGATGAAAGAGCTGGGGCAGGGAAATAAATAGTGCCCGACTGGAAGATTCCGGTAGGAGTAGGGAGGGAAATAAAGTTGAATCCCTGAAGAGGAAAATAAACGGAAACCTTAGTTGCCATCTTCAGTCTTGTTAGTAATGAAATGACGTGATTTCACAGGAACTCGTTTTTCTGCCTTGTTATTCAGTACCAGTAATCGGTATCTATGTATCTGTGGCAAAATTATGGACGTAAGTTAGGTTTGTGAAATCTGAATGGACAATGGTTACTTCGGTTTAGTTTAAACGCATGAAAATGACGGTCTTCTCTAGTATTGGCAAAAGGAGAAATGCTTTCGAGTGACACAGTCTTTAGAAATAAAGCTGAAAAGATTAGGAATGAGTTAGCCAAGGTCTATAGAAGGAGTTAGCCTTATGCCATTACTGGGTCCTGCAGTGGCCAGTGGTGGCTTCGGTCCTGCTCCTAGACCAGTCTTTAACCACAAAACCAACAAACAGACTGATATGTATATTGTGCATTGTGGAAAGACTTTGTAAATGATGCATTTATAAACTGCATGTTGGAAATAATATTTAATCATAAATATTGTTTTTATTCCAGTTCTATATTTTCAGAAATACGTGTATCACAAACTCTCGAATAAGAAAATGCAGACCAGCACAATAGACAACATAAGTACATTGTAATTGCCATGTCTCAATCACTTTGAACGGAAAAAAGTAAACTTTTTTATAATGAATTTACACTATGTTTTTGAAATATAAAAGACAGACAGGGTGGCTAATTTAAAATCCAACTATAGTCCAGACAGCCCTCCTCAACCCCCCCCCCCAAAAAAAGTAAGCTAAAATGGTACATTGCGAGTTTAGCTCTTCTTGGAGCATGGAAGATAAAAAAGAACAAATTAATAACGAAGTATGAGGAGAATACCAAAAGTTAGCAGTTAAATACAACTTCATAACTTCCAGATTTACTGATATGCTTCTTCTAAAAAGGAAAAAAATAGATGGAAGTTAAGACTGTATATAACAAAATGGATTAAAATAAAGAGAGTTAGAACTACCCAAAATAGAAAATAAATTAACGAGTTATAACTACCGAATAAAAATTACCGGAAATTCTATCTTGATGCTCTTACTTTTTTTTAAGAGTTAGTTTATATACGAAATATGTATTTAATGTGGTTACTGTTCTTAAGGTATTTTTTTAATTGTTCATCAATTCTCTTAAAGTTTATCTATTTCCTTATTTCTTTTCCTCATTGGCCACATTTCCCAGTTGGGGCCCTTGGGCTTATAGCATCTTACTTTTCTAACTAGAGTTGTAGCTTAGCTAATAATAATCATAATAATAACTGCAATGGATCAAAATAAAAAAAGAAATGAAACTAATAAAAGCACACCAACTTTTTGTGACAAAGACATCAATCTCATAATTTCAGAGGGCGCAAGACATTGTTTATATTTGTAACAAGGCAATCTCCCGGTTTTCCTTCAGCGTTACAAATAATATTGGCTTTTTACACAGGTATCAAAAGTTAATATCATTATTAGAATTACTTAATACTATTATACACATATGATTGATAAAGAAAAACGCGTCAACGAATTTTAAAGACCAACTATTTATAGCTAAGACACTGCTAATGCTATCTTAGTGGCTTTCGAGCCTCATTGTAACCATTGTTAATTTCTTGCGCACGATAACTTCGCGTAGACTGAATTTTATCATCGCTAAATGATTATTTATACCAACGGGGTGTATTGGCTGTGCCCAACAAATATTTCATACACATACATATTCATATACCTTGTCTGTGTTTAATACGTATACATGTTTACTGATTTTCACTTACGTGTCAAAAGATCATCCCATTCTCATGAGATGTTTGTTTGTTGTTGTCGTCCCTGGTTGGTTTGCCCCACCTGGGCAGTAAGTATTTTTTTGGGGGATCAGTTCTCTTAAACACGAATTAACCTTCAGCCTGTGGGTATAGTGCTAGACAATGGTTTTTTTTGTTTCTCCTTGCCGTTTTCGACTTTGTCATCTTTGCGTGTGCAAGACGAGCCTATGACCACCTGTATAATCTTGAATTCCTGAAGAAAGAAAAACAGCACAAACGTTTGATCTTTGCATACTTTCCGCGTTTGTTTTAATATGAGCCAAGTTAAACTCAATATGCTTTCCCTTTAGAATACCGGAAAAACTTGAATAACTACAAAATATTAAACATACTTGTTTATAATCAGCTGTTCCAGACCCTTTCTCCTTTACCCTTACTAAGAAATGTCTCATCAATTATCATGACGAGCCATAAATACCAACCACATTTTCATGCCATGACTGCATACATCTCTGTTTGTAGTAAGCAAACTAAAAGACCGTAAGTTTAGTATACCCAACAAAGAATGCGTAAATGAGAAGAAATTACAGTACATATGGCTAATGCTGTGATGTCCCTCGCCCCCCTCACGTAAGTTGATTGATAGTCTCCCAAGCGAATTTCACTACGACAAGATCGCGCTAAACTCGCCCTTATGTTGTATGTACATAAGGCAGGTCATATGTAGAGGTATTTTCGAAGACTACAACACTTTTAAATAATGTTATATATGGTTGATTTAACGGCGAATAAAGTAAAAAGCCTCATAAATGGACTATCAACTCGTCATTCCCTTTATAATCTATAGAAAATTCAATTGATTGGAAACCTTTTGTCAATTCACGGGATCCGCTAAGTAAAAAGAAAACCTTATAAATCAACTAACTTTCTTTTGAAATGGACACAGTAGTGATAAATTGTAGTAATAATATTTTATATCAATATTATTATACTTGTTTCTTATTCTGACTAAGAATTATCAATCCTAGTATGATTTTTATGCAAAGTCAAAGTGACACAACCAACATTATTGGAACGTCTTAGGAAAACATTAGTGTGGCAGCCATATTCTCGTACTAGCGGAGGACAGGCAAAGGTCTACGCCCATTTCGGCCCTCCATATACGCGTGTCATGGAGGAAACTAAAATTATATACCACATAGACGACGAAGAAACTCCGTATTTAGTAAAAATTCCCAAAGCCCCCGACAAAGTGACGTTATCCGACTTCAAGAATGTTCTCAATAGGCCCAGTTATAAATTCTTTTTCAAGTCTATGGACGATGATTTTGGGTAAGTTAGTCTCGTTTTATTCTCGACGAAGCTTCATATCTTCCCATTTAGTGTGTGGCGAGTGAATAAAGCCTCGATATTTATCATAAATAAGGTTTTTATCCTCCAGGGGACTTGTGTCAACAAACGTTGGGTTACCACTAACGGTAAATTAATTAGATGTAACGGTACACTTATACCTAACTGTTATTCTGTTAATTATGCGTTTTTCAAGTCTTCCAATCACGAATGCCTTATTTATACCCTCTGCATTTCATTCACCCTTCATTTAAGGTAGGAAAAATGACACTGGGTGGGTAACTAGTACAGGATACGATCTACGGCAGGCAATGCCTTGCCCAAAGGTAGGCTACGAGAAGAGGTTCTGGCAAGCAGTATATTTAACATTATTATTGTTACTAGGATTGCTTAAATTAAATTTGAAAGTATTCTGCGAGAAGATTTTTAAACACAGTATATACACATATCAAAGTTCAATCCTTATGTTCTATATTACCAAAGGCTTCGAGATCTCTTGCTTGAGGGTACACTCGGGCACACTTCTATCTAGTTTCTCTTCCTCTTGTTTTGTTATAGTTTTTATAGGAAATATTTTAATGTTATTACTATACTTAAAATATTTTATTTTTCTTTATTTACTTTTCTCACTGGGCTATTTTCCCTGTTGGGGCCCCTGGGCTTATAGCATCTTGCTTTTCCAACTAGGGTTGTAGCTTAGCATTTAATAATAATAATAGTTAGGTAAACTAGCCTAGTCTGTTTTTAGTTACCTTACTAATAGGTGTATAATCAAATTTCATAAATGCCTACTGCAGGCGATTTTGATCCCACAACCTACTGCCGTCTTAATTGCCATTTTATAAGCTACGTCTTAGAGGTAATGGTATACCATTACTAAATTTTGTGGTTCTAATTTGGTTTTATTGTAATGTATTACAGGGCAATGTAACCTAGGAAAAAAACTACTTTTTCTTATAGAAAATGACACTTGTTCCCGTCGCAAATGAAGTTTCCGAAATATATATACATCACTATCCTACGATAATGGGGGACCCCCAGTGGGAACTCGTGGTTTTGGGTGGAGAAAACATACTGGGGAAACGATATATAATCGTAAAACTAGCCTTTTCTTCTCTATACATTAACTTCTTGAATGTATAATAATCGGAGTGGTAATTATGATACCTTAGGCAATTCCCACCTAACCTCAAAGTCCTAGGTTAATTATGAGGCAAATTTCTTTTAGACGCTTCATCGGCCAGACAGGGTTCCATGTCGTATGCTAATAAGGTTTGGCTTGCCTGGTTTGTATCAAGTTAGTCCATGTGAGTGTCTGCGCAACTTAAGTACTTTTTAGAGTTATGTATTGGAAGCCAATAATTGCTTCTCATTTCCTAAACTTGCTTGCTAAGCTGCACTTCTTGAATGACTATTTAAGGATGTAAGACAAGTGAATCCCATTGTAGGTTTATAACTTGCTTCAGTTAGGATAAGGATAGGATGAGTTTCCTAGGCCATCTGAGTATTTACATTGATGAGTTAAGTTACCAGGAGGTTCTTGTTCAGAATTACATGGATTTGACAATATGGAGTACAGAACACACTTTGATACTCTAAATCCTAAGGCTATACAATAAATTAACCATTTAGGTCCAGTAGGATACAGGGTTTTCATGTGTGATAGGATCAGGAAAATAGTCCTTGAAGTAAAGTATAACCTTGGAAGCATACAAACTTCTATATTGATTGTGTTTGTTTTGTAAACTCTAGGGGTTGTCCACACCAAGTTCTATGGTCTTGAAAGAAATCCAAAAAGCCTGTAAGCAGTTGACAATGTTCCTGCTTAGTATGTGTTACGTTAAATAGTAAAAATATAGATCAATTAATGTTTTAGATGTGATGTTCATGACAATTTACTGAAGTGATAATCATCTCATGTTTGATTTTTTTGCATTTGATCACATGTCTTGCCCCTTCTTCCGTGCTTTATCATAATCCGGGTTGATAATTTTAAAGATTCCTTTTCTTCTACGTTTGTCCTGTGTTATTTTCTCCCATACTACTTTTGGCCATCTCATTTCCAGTGCAATCTTTTTACCTGGTCTTAGGTTTTTTTCCTTTGTGTTCCATTCAGTTGCATGTACTGTACATCAATTCTCTTGCCACATGTTGCTCTTCTCTTCTCATCATGTGGCCAAACCATTTTAACCTTAACTATTGTACTATTTTTGATGTTTTAGTGACCTTTACTGTATCCCGATTATGTTGATTTTTAGCCCTGTCCATTCTGCTTAATCCACTCATCCACTTAAGCGTCTTCACCTTGGTTACCTCCAACTTTCTTCCCTCTTATTTTCCTCGACGGTGCTGCTTCAAATCCGTTTGTCGCTCCTGGTCTGACAACTGCCTAGTAAACTCGGCCCTTTAATCTGGTGGGGGACTTTCCTATCACATACGAAACCAAACCACTTCCTCCAATTCTTCCAGACACACTGAATCTGGCTGTCAATTTCTTTTTCAATATCTCCACATTGTCCATCATAGAGTCAAGGTGCTTGAATTTATGAACCCTTTTGATGTTCTGTTTGTCTTATTTAATTGGGGGTATCCTGGTCACCATCCAATTGGTTTGTCGTATATTGTCTTCCTTTTCTTCTACTTTAACTCAACTCTCCAAGGCATATTTCCAATTTTCAAGCTTCATTTCCGGTAGCAGTACCAGCTGAACTCGGCTGAGTCCCTAGTTAGGCTGGAGGAACGTAGAGAATAGAGGTCCCCTTTTTTGTTTTGTTTCTTGTTGATGTCGGCTACCCCCCAAAATTGGGGGAAGTGCCTTGGTATATGGATGGATGGATGGATTTCTGGTTCTTCCATGTTCTTAGCTAACAAGAATATGTCATCTGCATAGAACAGACACCATGGGGCCTCCCTCACATCCTTTGAAAACACATCTAAGGCAATATTTTATAAAAATGGGCTTAGAGTGGATCCCTTATGTAGCCCAACCTCGACTTGAAAATTTTCTGTCTTCCAACTATAGATTTAGTACTGGTATTTACGTTTCTATACAGCTCCGATAAAATTTTAGTGTATACTTAATGTTGCCCCTCTCTTCCTAAGATATGTATATTTCCTGGTGTGGTACAGTACTCTGTCGTATTCCTTCTCAAGGTCTATAAAGGCCATATATAAGGTCTTTTGCTTTTCACTATACTTTAGCATAATTTTTCTGAGAGAAAAAATAACATCCACAATACCAAGAGATTTCATGAATCATAGTAGCTGTCTGCCTATGAGAACTTGTTTACATAATCTTCCATCTATAATTCTCTCAAATACATTTAGTGTATGTGACATAAGCTTGATTCCTCTACAGGTGTCTTATCTGGAGTGCATTTATACTAATTATTTTGGTTGTAAAGTATATAGGTGGTAAGTAGAATACCTGTAAATTTTTAAATTTACAAATTATCTCATTTTAAGTAATTCTAGCATTTGAGTTAAAATACCATAAAGGTTCTAGAATTTTATGTTAGCCTATTTGTTTCTTTTAGCTTTTGGTAGTTATGAATATTTATGGTGACATATTTGACAAGTAGTAATTTTTAAATATTGATATGGCAGTTTGCTTTTCTTATTATGTAGAAAGTTATACAGTATTTACGGGTAGGGTACTGCGTGTTCTTGGGCGTTATCCAATCCTAATAGACTTAGATCACTGATGGTTTTATTGACCAAATTATTTTCTAGCTGGTGATATTGTGCTGCATTGTTATTTGAATAAGTCTTTGTTTATCAAGGATTTATTGAGGATTAATAGCTTGTCATTGATAATGTTATTTTGTTGTTTCATGGATGCTAGCAAAGTCCTGATTTATACTTACATGTGTACTGTACTGATCTTTATTTGTTAACAAAATTCAAGTTTTAATATAAAGAGTCAGCAAGACTAGTTAATGTGTGTATAATCACTTTCAGTTTTGAATGGTTGTGGTGTATTTGGAGAGTTAGCAATACTTTTCTTAGGGCAAGTTTATGCTGAAGTTATAAGGTATGGGAAAAATAGGGTTGTATGGTACAGACCTACCATATCTTGAGTAATCTCAGTTATTCCTTTCTTAAGACGGTCATTGAATTTTGATTTGTTCTTATACAAATACAAAGCATTGTCCTTTACATAGATAACAGTAAATCTGGAATTACTTTTATAAAGAGGTGTAAACAGGTGGTCACTATTTACTGGCTGGGAGCAGGGAAGCCACGCCCCCAGCTTGTTCACTTAGTACTGTAGTCACTTGGCAGCAGCTGTCAGTAAGGACAAACGTTCTTGCTGGCTGGATATGTTGGCAGACTTTACAACCATTCTTCCTTTTCCAGCATATTAGTGACTTCAATTCTCCCGTGAAGATTCTGGTAGAAATGCAAAAGCGTCTGGGTATGGTGGACAAGAAAAGCGGTACCTTCATGAGTTCCAGGCCAACGGATTCTTACCTTTCGTGCCCTGTAATGAGTGTTGTTCCAGAAAGGGTTCTTCGCCTTTGGGTCATCCTTGAGGTCAAAGAAGTCCCAACTTCTTTCTCTAACTCCTGGTATGTTGCCCTTATACTGTTCCCCGTGAGTGTCCTCCGGAGGCCAGTCTGGTAAGAGTGGGGGCCTTTTAACTTTGGGGCAAACGTAGGGGCAAGGAGATCTTCCCGTTTCCCATGCAAAACGGGAGTGCTTCCTCCCCAGTGGGAGACTTCAGTCTCTTCTTTATAGATGGACAATGCTTTGTATGTTTCGGCAGTCCTCCTTGGGACTTCAAGTTCTTCCTTCCAAGGAGTGGCTAGTGGAGATGATTGCTGTGAGGACTCCACTGGAGAGATGCTATTCCTGCAAGAAAGGTCATTAGTTCTTCTCCCTTGAGAGCCCAGTGGAGGGAGTCGTTCTAGATGGGCTTATGTCCTCGAAACCATCAACAATCAGTGACCACAGAAGGGGACATTGTCTCCTAAGCTCCATTCCTTTGGGAAACTAACTTCACCAAAGGACTCGCCTGAGCGCATATATCTGCACCCACCTTCTTGTGAAGTATTACCAATGAGGGTGAGTACCTTCACCTGGACACCTTAGCTCTTCGGAGCTTGCAGATTGATGAACTTCTGACCATCACTCCTACAAGAAAAGGATTCCTCCTTCACCTGAGCACTCTAGCTCTCCTGAGCGTGTTTGCAAGGCAACCTTTGTCTAACCCCCTCTTCGCCAACTATAGAAGAACCCAGATGAGCCTCGCTTGCACACGCCTCCCCCATACGTGCCTCAAGCTGACGAGCCTCATCAACTCATGCCTTACCTACATGCGTCTCAACCACACGAGGCGTTTGTGGTTGAGGCGGATCCCCTAGATGTGTTTCGCCAACACTCGCTGATGATAAACGTTTGGTATCTAAACAAGAGAAGACTCCTTAAGAAAGATAAGAATTGTAACAGCCAGGAGGATCTCTCCAACATAGATCCTTCACTAAAAAGGATGAAGGAATGCGTTCTTCAACGAGCTATGCCTCAATTTAGTGACCTGGACATAATGCCTATAAGGCTCAATGACCGACGTCGTCTCAACTGAAGGCGGAAAGAGTCATCTCCCTGAGGCAACTATTGGTCTTGCATTCATCGGAGTCTGTCACCCAAAGAGGTAATCCTGGTTGACAATTATCAGTTGTCACTGATTGAATTCAATATGACCTCTCGCTCTCTCTCTCCTTGGAGGCAGAGGAAGAATGAAGCAGACCAACAGCCCACTCTGAACTAGGACAGATGCAGACCAGTGTCGCACTGAATGGAGGTGTGGAGGAGAGGAAGCGACCACCCAGCCACTTCTTCCCTTTCTCTGAAGGTGCTTGCCTCAATGGAAGAAAGGATCTCTCACTTTAGAGAAAGAAAGGATGTGAAGGACATCCTGAAGAATAGGTCCAGTACCTCAGTGGACCCCAGAATTTGCAAGAAGACCCAGGTTGCGCGAGTCCCGAGGGATCCTTGGAGGAGTGTAGCTGCTAGTCGCCCTCTATCTCAGCTGTTCGAATTCCCATCACCTGTTGTAACAAGATCAGCTCACGATTGCACCAGTTAGCTCTACTTTTAAAGCAATACTAGACATGTTACTAGGTGTTAGCACGGTCTTAAGGGAGCGCCATTACACGTGCGCGATTGCAAGCCACAACCATATCTGCTTAGGTCACGATTGATTGCACATTTTCCCACCCACTCACAATCGATCGCTTACCCTCTCAGCTGCTTGTAAGAGCACTCACCTAGGGGAGTACCTCCACTAAAACATTCATTTTGAAATTCTGGATTTAGTTCAAAGCTGAGATCACTGGCAGTTCTTTCCTCAGACAGCCTCTACAAGCTTTATAATGCTTTCAGAAGGCTTTAATCACTGGCTACAACACCATTTGCACAAACTGCACAGCCTCTACAATGATTACAATGTTGGGTTTTTCTTAGAGCAGTCACATAATGGTGCTCTCTTAGATATTTATTCGCAAACTCCTTGACTGGTCGACTTGCGAGCTTATGTGGGTCATAGAATAAGGACATGTACAATCTCACCTTTGGTGAGCCTTCGACGCAGTCCAAGGATGGTTGCTGAACACAGGGGAAGTGACTGATCTCCAGGGTTTTTCAGTTGCTACTCTTGTAGAGAAGACTTTTGGAAGCCGGAGCCCGGTTATTGACCTCCTAGCCCTGAACGAGTGTTCTGCAAACTCTGCTCCGGATGAAGACTTCAAACACTGTCAGATAAGGGATCAGGCCATTAGGGTTCACGAAGATCGACTTGAGGATGCATACTTCCAGATCCAAATCCACCCTGCTGCCTGGAAATACCACTGTGTGTCATAAGCGAGCAGAGTGTACCAAGGGAAAGTGTTTTAGTTTTGCTTCATTTGCTCAACATTTCTGCTATTTTTACCAAAGTTTTTACTCTATTTTCAACATAGGCACACATCAACGCCATTAGTCTTCTGCGCTAAGGATTACTGGAGCCTGAGACTCTGAGAATGACTTTTCCCTCTGAGATAGACTTCTCTTGTTGTCACAAGCTTGAGATCATTGTGTATCTAAATAGGTCATCTCTAATGCTCAAACAAATATTTATGTGCCTAGATATGGACATCTACACCATTGTAGGAAGTTTTCCCATCTCTGTACAGACGTGTATGCTTTCGAGAGGCGAATGTTCATTTCATTCAACCGCACTATCTGCTGGATCATCTGTCCTCCCGGGAATGTCCCTTGAAAGTCTTGTTTCAAACGGTTGTCTCCACCTGCGGTCTTGTCGATGAGACATAAAGAGACACTGGGTGCCCGATACCTTCCCTCCTCTATCATTAGTGCCAATAGGGGAGGATTCCAGACGATACCCGTGTTGGTGGCATGGTGGGACAAACCTTTTGGAGGGATCACACAACCCTGGAATTCCTTTAGAATCTCAGTGGTGCAGGTATTCCAATCAGGCACCTAGAAATGACGGACTACATATACTGGCAATTTCCTTGCTGGAATTGACCCAGAGGTCCATTGGCGGCTCGTGGCCAAAATTAGGGGGTTGCTGCTCAAGAAAATTTGTAGCCTTTGTATAATATTACGTAAAAGGAAACAAACTATTGTACGAAAATTTCTTCAGAAACTTGATAGAATCGTAAAAGAACAAAATCAAACAATATTTTTTACTTCACCTAAATTGTTACTGTTCAAGATTGATCCATTTATCTTGTTTTAATTTGTGCAATAAGATTAATTATTTTCTCCTTGATCTCAGAATGACAACAGAGGAACATTTATTTCATTGAAAGTAATGTAAATTCATTTAGTCTTCCTGATTTCATAGTCCTTCTTAGAAAACTTTTTATTGTTTTCAGTGTTCAAAAGTAGTATTCTGCTTCAGATGTAGTCCTTCTTAGAAAACTTTTTATTGTTTTCAGTGTTCAAAAGTAGTATTCTGCTTCAGATGTAGTCATGGGAATTGTCAAGAGAACCGAAAAAAATTGTAAAGGAACCGAAATAATCAAATAGAATAGCTGGAAGCAGGTAATAATCTAATTCTACGTACTGTATCTCATTCAAGAATGTAGTACGAGGTTTTCTAGCGCAACATTCGGGGAGTAAACAGTCCCATACAAAGATTTTTGTCGTAAGACAGCGGCCTGAAGGAGTGACGTTTCCTCCCTCTTTCCTCTGTCCCCTTTCGACAGGCCCAGTCTGAGGTGGCAGGAAGAGGATATTGAGCGGCATCCAGGAGGATAATTCCTCCCAAGAGGTTGGGGGAGCGGTGTCTGCTTCTCTCCATGCCGGCAAGAGACCTGAACAGGGTTCTTATGGGACCCGAGTATGTCTCTATGGCCCCATGAGGGGAGATTGGCGCCTGGGAGCCGCTGAGCGGAAGCTGGGACCACCACCCCGTGAGCTGTTGGGGAAATGTCCACCTGCAAATGAGCTGAGGCCACACATGCGGTCGGCTGGTAGAAGGCTGGAAGGCCGACCTGACCAGAGGTCTGGTGGCCTGTCCTTCTTTGGCTTCTTCTTCTTAGTGGCCATGTAGGCTCACTGGGCATCATTCCAACTCGCACGCTCCTCACACGTATCACTCGGGGAACACACCCGGTCCTAATATGAAGTATACAGAACGTGAGGATCTACCTCCACGTGTGAAAGGAAGGCTGCACACAACTTCCCATTCACACCTGGGTAATGATGCTCCACACGCACAGACTCCATACTCGAAGAATAAGCAAGAAAACTCAAAGTAACATAGGAACTCGAAAACAATACATGCTCTAACACAAGAAAAAAAACTGTCATAAGAGAAGCTGGCAAGTCGACCTCACGCGTCAAGACCAGGAGCAGAATGGTGTCCTTTGACCTTGTAACATCCTTCTGGGAGCATCATCTTGGTGCATTGTGGGGAAACAAGTGAGGTCAGGATTGCGCACACTGAGACGGGGACTAGGCCTGTTGGGGGAGAAAAATTCCTGGTCGTGGGAGCTAGCGAGCTCCAGGTTCTCCGTGACCAAGTTGTAGAATGATCTTCCTAATCGGATAGTTGAATCAGTAGAACTTCAAAAGTTCAAAGTTGCAGCAAATGTTTTTATGTTGAACAGGCTGACATAAGTCTTTTTATAGTTTATACATGACATATCTGTTTTGACGTTACTGTTTTTAGAATGATTTATTGTAAATTTGTTCTCGTCATTTATTTATTTCCTCATTTCCTTAACTCACAGGGCTATTTTTCCCTATTGGAGCCCTTGGGCTAATAGCATCTTGCTTTTCCAACTAGGGTTGTAGCTTGGCTTGTAATAATAATAATGATAATAATAAAGAGTGGTCCGTGGTAAGTAGTTAGGAAAAGTACCATTTTCGTAGAAATTGTTATAGTTTTTCATAAATTGAAGGATGGCTAATGACATTACTCTTATAGATTAATTATACAAGTATAGTATAAAGAAAGAAATGAGGAAAGAATCATTATATTGAGTGTTATCGATAATATCAAATGAAAATGGGAGGTGCTGCAGTTTCATAGTACGTATACATGAGCCGCCACTGCACAGGTCTCTAGACACCTATGTGCTAGGAACGATAGTAGCTACACAGCTGGTGCATCGAGGATGGAGGTTAGGTGTTAGACTGAGATGAAAGGGGAGAATATGAGGGAGTGTGTATTGTAACCAGGCAAACCGATTAATACTCTGTATATTTGCCTCAAGGTTAATACGCAGAGATTTCTGTTCCGCACTCAGTATTGTACGGGCGTTGGACCTGCTGTTGTTGTCAAAACGCCAGTGCACAAGGTGTAAAGAACCACTTACATGGGTGCGGGTTTTTGGTAGGCCTGGATAAGTACCCAGCCAGTTGGAATAAGGACTTCCTTTCCCCTAAGTATGAATGTCCTATGAAAAGGACGAAGGTTTTTATTTCTGCCAGAACAAATGATAAATTTTGAGATACAGTAATCTTGTATTTTTCCTAACTATACAAATCTGAGTCCTTTACTTATACTTTTCCAAAAGAAAGTCCTGGTTGCAGGCAGAACGAGTGCTCAATGAACAATTGGGGGTACCTGCCAACTGTTTACACCTTGTTATCGAAGTTTAATTGCCGTATGCTGTACTACAATTTTGCTGGTAATCTATCCTATTTAAAGGACTCAGGTTTGCATAGTTAGGAAAAATACAAATTATCTCCAAATGAATGTTTTTTTTTTTTTTCAACAAACATGAAACTTAATGAGAATGTTATATTTTGATGGATATAACATATCCATCAAAATATAACATTCTCATTAAGTTTCATGTTTGTTGGAAAAAAAAAAAAACACATTCATTTGGAGATAATTTGTATTTACAAGATAAGAGCAGAAAGCTTTGTGAATTTGTTTGATCTGTCACTTATCTGTTGCTTTTAGGTCTTTGTAGTCAATCAAGTTTTTATGATTGATTCTTAGTGTTTGTTTTAAAGAATCTATTAGTAATTGCACTTCATTTCAGATTGTATATCAGAAAATTAGCTCTTGTTTCAATATGTCTGTTGTTAACCCTTTTACCCCCGGGGTTTTTGGAAATTTCCAACCTTTAACCTCCAGGGGGTTATTTTTTTCCCAGCACATTTTGCAGTATATTTTTTTTAAATTGCTCTAATAGCCTTAATTTTTGTCATAGAGAGGTCAGGTTGGTCTCATTCTCTTGGAAAATGCCTGAATTTTCTCAAATTATCAAAAAATATGAACAACAAATTTTTTATAGCATTTTTTTGCAAGGACGTACCGGTACGTCCATGGGGGTAAAGGGATGGCTTTTGTGAAACGTACCAGTACGTCCTTTGGGGGTAAAAGGGTTAATATGAAAATGTCCATTAAAGATGTTAAATTTTTTTTTTTTGCCTACTTGTCTATTTAATTGGTTGTAATCTGAGGCACTAGAAAGTCTTTTAGGGGAGCATGGACCTAAATCCGTAAAGTAATAATTTTTTTTTTTATATATTGTAAGCACGATGAATGGGCTAATTCGTCATTTTGTGGTTTTTTATATGTTGGTTAATGCATCTTATTTTGTTGATCGTGCCTAACTCTTGATATGTTTGAAATTTAAACGTAAGGTTATCTTGGTCAATGGCCTCCGTGTGACAAGTGAATTTTGCATTCTGCAGCTTTGTTTATACGTTACTCTAATCCTCCTTACTGTACTTTTGTTTATACTCTGCAATACCGCTGTATTTAATTGGTATACATAGTACCTAGTTTAGAAGAGTTAAATTTTCAAAGGATGGTGTTCTGTTTGTTTATCTTTAGATATATACATAGTATGCTATAACAATTGTATCTATATTAAAGGTTTTCATGCTACTAATTGCATTCTCTTTGTCTTTTAGGGTAGTAAAAGAAGAAATTATAGATGACGATGCACCTCTTCCATGTTTTAATGGCAGAGTGGTGTCTTGGGTGAGTATATATTAGTGTATTTTTATTAGAATACATTAGTTATATTTATTAGGTAGTTTATGTTGAGGAATCTATATGATAGTTATTTTTGAGAAATTAATTTGTTAGCCGAGGGAAAGTCATGTATGCAGATAAAATTAATTGACTTGTTCCGGCACTACAGTATATGCAAACCTTATGCTCTTTACTTAGGAGTATTGTTTTGGCTATAATTGAAACCAGCTGTAAAGCGTTTGTGAGGTGTAACTATCCGCTAGCTGGTGTTGACCAACTACCCTGCTCACACCAGCACTAGTAAACAATTGTTACTCATTATTTCGGCTCGTTAGAGTGAAGATGTAGTCTTGCTCTCCCGTCAAAACCTTTTAAACAGTTTACGATTAAAAAAGACTGGCCTAAAAGTTTTAATACTATGTTACAACACTTAGTACAAAGCCTTATTATTTATAGGGATTATACTTTGGCAAAGTTGGAAGTCTAGCCGTAAAACATTTATTGAGGTATAACCACCCACCCGCTAGTTAGTGGTGCTTGGGGTAGCCAACTACCCGTCTCTCACACACATTTGTTGTATCTTCCCTTTTTACTTTTGGCTTGGTGAGAGTTGACATTTATCTCTTGGCCAACTTTGTTTAGCCTTTGACTTCTTATTTTTTTACAATCAAAGACCTACTCTTGTCATAGGAAGTCTCCAAAGTGCTCAACAAAGAAGCAGTGGATGAAGTCTTGATAACTCTCCAGATTACTTCAATAGTCATTCCATGCCCAATGACCCATATTCGGCAGCTGCTTTTCAATTCCTTTAAAGGTTTAAAGGCTGCTCATGAATGGCAGAGGCAAGGGACAGTGACATTGCCCTATCAAGCAGGACAATGCCCTAGAGACTGGCTAGATATACATACATTGCCCCATCAAGCAAGACAATGCCCTAGAGACTGGCTATATATACATACATTGCCCCATCAAGCAGGACAATGCCCTAGAGACTGACCATGTATATATACATGATCAGCACCCATGCCCCCTCTCCACCGGAGCTAGGACCAAGGAGGGCTAGGCAATGGCTACTGATGACTCAGCAGGTAGACCTATAAGCTCCCCTAACCCCCCATCCTTAGTTCACAAGGATGTGAGGTTGCAGCGACCGAAACGGGACTGGAACCCCAATCTGGCAATCCCCAATCAGGGACCTTACCACATCGGCTATCACAACCCTTAGCAAAATATTCCTAGTAGAGAAGCTGACCTCCCGGGAGGTTGGAGACCCATCACAGACCTCTCTCTCGTGAACACCTCTATTTTACAGACAAGGTTCAAGATGGAGACCCTAACATCCATTCTCCAGGCCTTTAGGAAGAATGACTACATTTTGAGCATAGACAGCAGTTTTCTTAGCTCCAAAGTTATGTTATTTGTTCCAACACGGAGTACTTACCTCGAACTACTTTCTTAGGAGGATCTGGGATCTCCTTATTCACCGACCAAGAATTTTGCGTAGTTCCCCCCTCTCCGCTACCTTGTAGGGGCGCTCCGGTGTGGAAGGATACTCGCCCTGGGGCGACCCGGGGTCAGCGCGTAAGGCCGCGCTTGTTAGCTCGTCAGTAAGCGTCTGGTCGCGGCGTAGATTACATCTCGCCGCGGCGTAGATTACATCTCGCTGCTCTCTCTCTTATCCCATCCGATCACCTTGTGTACCACGTGTTCCTTTGTGTTCTCCATCCCTTGTCCCACGTGTTCCCTTGTGTTCCCGATGTGTTCCTCACCTTTCCCTTGTGTTCTTGTGTCGTTTGCGTGTTTCGCTTTCACTATGGAATCATGGTAAGTCTTGCGGAGCATGGCTCTCGAGGCCCGAGGTCGACCCGCACACCTTATGCTCCTCGTGTCAGGGAAATAGGTGATCCCCGACCTCCACGTGTCCTGAGTGCGAGTCTTGGCCGGAGCTGCAATGGACCTTGTTTGCTAGGAAGAAAAAGAAGTCAACCTAGAGATCTCCGGAGAAGTCGGGCACTGTTTCGCCGCTTACGTCGCCCTCAGCCCAATCAGAGAAGAGGGTTTCTCCTTCGCCTTCCCCTACCCAGAATAGGGAACGAGGTAAGTCCGTTCCGGGGAAACGGCCCATTGCCGTTCCCCATGAGTCTGATGTCGGGAAATCTGTGGATAAGGGGCCTTTGCAGGTGAGTGGGGGGGGGGGGGGTGTCTGCTAGTTTGGCGGAAGTGTGTTTAGTAGACGACGACCTGGTGCCCGCAGGACCCGTCTTAGATGAAGACCCGGTTTGGGGGAAGCCCAAATCAGCGCCTACCCTCACGCCCGAACAGTGTTTTTTAGGTTCAGCGGGTTCCCGGGGTGGTCGGAATAAAGGAAGACGACCCACGTGCTCGTCGGACCCCAACTCCATCGTGTGGACAGCGCCTAGGACTCCCTTCAGGTCCCCCATGAGGATGGAAGGGGAATTCGACAGGTGGTTCGCCTCTCGACCCGCCATCCGCTCACCTCGAGCGGCAGCAGCGCCGCTTTCGCCGGACTTCATGGAGCCCTCTACCCTGATTTCCAGACCAAGGACCCCAAGGAAGCTTGTCATCAAAACGGACGACTCAGCAACCTTGTATTCCTCCTCCGACTACTCTTTCTACAGCTCCTACTCGTCAGACAGTGCCAGTGAACGGGACTCCAGGAGAAAGAGGAAACGTTCCAGGAGGAGGAGATCAAGCTCCCATGTCAGCCCGACCAGGAAGAGGGCGAGGTCCTCGAGGAGGAGGTACAGGAAGAAGTCTTCATCGAGAAAGAGGTATATCACCGTAGTCCGACACCGTCGGGGGTCGAGCAAGAAGGTTGCCGCTCCAGTGCCTGCCTCGGTGGCTGCTGGAGCCGCTTCCATACCCTTGCACAGTCTCTCTTCGGCTCCGCCCGCTAGATGGGTGCAGCCGTTGGCACACTTTCAGCTGCCCCGTCTTAGTAAGTCGGCGGCTCCACCCGTGTGTTGGGAACTGCCGCTGGTTAGACCCAGTGGCTCAACTTCTGTATCTTTCATCGCAGCAGCCCCGTCCAAGTTTCGGGATGCACTGCTGCCGCGACCATCGACCAGCTCCGTCCGGATAGTCCCGGGAGGGGGTAGACCCATGACGGCTACCTCCGCTCCGGCGGCTCTACCTGTGACGGGGCCAGCCGCTCCACCACCCATCCAGGAGGGGAGGGATGCCTCCGCGCCCGCGGATCTCTCTGTGTCCGACGAACCCTCCGATGAGGAGGATCAGATCTTGGATGAGCTTGTGGGCTCAGGCGAGTGCTCCCCAGACGAGGTCCCGTCTTACCGGAAGGGGTTAGCGCTCATCTGACGTCACCATAGGTTAGATGAGCCTCAGCCAGCAGTGGAGCAAGCTTGGCTGTCAGGTTTGGGCAGGATGGTTGACAATCCTTTCCAGCGGAAATCGTCCCTGATCCTACCGTTAGCACCCGATGTTGCCCTGGGAATGGAGCGTGTGAACCGTTTTGTGTCGGGCCCTAAGAATTCGTTGAGGGCACAGGGTTCCTTCAAGCTCCTGGGTCTCAAGACCCAGAAGAAATTCTATGTGCCTGACGGTCGACACTCAGGGCCTTGCACTTTGGAGGAAGCGGTCGCTACCGTAAACCAGGGCAACACGGACAAGCACAGCCTCAACGCACCGGTGGTTCTCTCTCAAGCGGAGGCCGCCATGATGGAGGATACCTCGCAGGATATTGTTAATGTCACCTCTTGGCTGGACTGGTGGTCCTGTATGTTGGCAGGGTTTCAGCTTTCGCATGACTTGTCAGTCCCTGACAACCAGGATCTTCTGCAAGAATTAATCCGCTCGGGGGGTAAGGCTATGAAGTTTCTTACCTTTCAGTCCCTTACTCAGGCGGCCAACTGGGTCCTGAGGAGAAGGGACACGGCACTGAATAGATTATCCCGTAGGCTCCCCGAGCGAGAAGCAAAGTTCCTGAGGAACTCTTCCGTCTGGGGTGAGACGGTGTTCCCTCTGCAAGAAGTGGCCGAGACGATGGAGAGAGTCAACAAAATGAAGAGCACGGCCGAACCCAGGCAGCAGTTACCTAGGCGACCCCCTGTGAGAAGACCTCCGGCAGACGTATCCTACCTGCCTACGCCCCCGGCTAGACAGGAGGCTCCCGCCTCTTCCTGGCACCAGTCTCCTAGGCCCTCCAGAAGGGGAGGTGCCCAACCTCAGTCCTCCTTTAAACCCAAAGAGAGGCCGTTCCAACCGTCTCCCTAGAAGGAGATAGGGAGGGAGGCCCCCTTCACCTTCCCATGCCTCAGGTGGGGGGGATGCCTCAAACATTATTGGCAAGCATGGCGGGACAACGGAGCGGACCCGTGGACGGTGGCAGTTCTCAGGGAGGGATACAGGATTCCCTTCCTGTCGGACTCGCCCCCGTTGATCCCCGAACATCGGGCGGAGTTGCTGGCGCCCAAGGACTCGGAGAGGAAAGCAGTACTACAAGCAGAAGTGGAGGTTATGCTGAGCAAGGGAGCCCTACAACCCATGCACGAGCCGTCTCCGGGCTTCTGCTGCAGACTCTTCTTGGTGGAGAAGGCGACGGGAGGTTGGAGGCCAGTCATCGACCTCTCGGCGTTGAACAAGTTCATCAAGAAAACCCCCTTCAAGATGGACACGCCGAAGTCGGTGATGGCAGCCTCGAGAAAAGGGGATTTCATGATGTCCCTGGATCTCAAGGATGCCTACTCTCAGATTCCCGTTCACCCCTCCAGCAGGAAGTTCCTCAGAGTAAGGTGGGGCTCTCAGACCCTTCAGTTCAGAACCCTCTGCTTCGGCCTGTCGACAGCACCTCAAGTGTTCACGAGTGTCTTCGCCCTGGTATCAGCCTGGGCACACAAGCGGGGCATCAGGCTGATCAGGTACTTCGACAACTGGTTGCTGCTTTCAGCCTCAGAGGCAGATTTAAGGAATCAAGGCTCACTGCTGTTATATTTCTGCAAGGACCTCGGGATTATGGTCAATCTTGAAGTCGCAGCTAGTCCCCACCAACATGATGACATACCTGGGGATGGTGCTAGACTCTCAGCTGACGAGAGTCTTCCCCTCTCTGGAGAGACTGGACAACCTGGACCAGGTGATTTGGCCGTTCCTAGCGGGCACTCCGGTGAGAGCCAAGGATTGGCAGAGGTTAGTGGGTCACCTGGTCTCGGAGAAGTTGGTTTCACAGGGCAGGCTCAAGCTCGGGCCGATCCAGTGGAACCTGAATGACCTCTGGTCAGCAGGAGAGTCCCTGCAGAAGATAGTCCCGGTGTCCCCTTCCTCCAAGCACACACTCCTCAGGTGGTCCGACAGGAGACACGTTGAAAGGAATTCTGTTCAGCTCCCCCCCCCCCCCCCTCTGGAGATGCTGCTCTTCACGAACGCATCGTAGGAGGGGTGGGGAGCTCATCTCCTCGAGGAAACAGCGGAGGGGAAATGGTCAGTGGAGGAAAAGACCCGGCACATCAATCTTCTGGAGCTCATGGCAGTTTAAAGAGCATTGATAGAATTCGTCCGTCTACTCTGAGGGAACTCTGTGGCACTTATGTGCTACAACGCCACTGTGGTGGCGTACATCAAGAAGCAGGGAGGTTTAAGGTCAAGGGACCTGTGCGACTTCACGGCTCAGATTCTAGAATGGGCCGAAATGAACCATATGCTGGTAATGGCCAGGTTCGTCCCCGGAAAAAGGAACGTCTTGGCAGACGGACTGAGCAGGACAGGACAAGTGGTATGGTCAGAATGGTCCCTTCACCCCCAGGTGGCACAGGAAGTCCTTCGACGTTGTGGTCCTCAGTGATAGACATGTTCGCCGTATTCTGCTCCCCGGTGCCAGACCCGACAGCAGCCTTAAAGGACGCCTTCCAGCACCCATGGGACAACCCCGACGTCAACTCCCATATTATCTTAAGGTTTTGAACCTCTTTTTGGCAAAACATCTTAATAGGTTTGCTGAAGGTAATCATCTACTCCTTAGTTTGCAATTTGGTTTTCGTAAAGGCCTTGGAGCATGTGATGCCCTTCTTACAATCTCCAATGCTGTACAGAAATCCCTTGATTGTGGTCAGGAAGTTCATATGATTGGCCTTGATTTTAGTGCTGCCTTTGACCGTGTTAATCGTGAGGCCCTTGTTTTCAAACTCAAACAGTTGGGAGTGGGTGGGTCGTTTCTTAGCATTATTATTGATTTTTTAAGTAATAGATCTCAAAAGAGGAGTTGTTGATGGGCACCATAGTGAATATAGGAATCTGTTATCCGGTGTTCCACAGGGTAGTGTTCTTGGCCCATTACTTTTCATACTATATACACATGACATGTGGTTTGGCTTAGAAAACAAGCTTGTTGCATATGCAGATGATGCTACTCTTTTGCATCAATTCCATCCCCTAAATGTAGATCTGGCGTTGGTGAATCCCTTATAGAGATTTAGCTAAAATTAGTGCATGGTGCAAATTATGGGGTATGAAGTTGAATCCTAACAAAACTCAAAGTATGATTGTAAGTAGGTCAAGGACGGTGGCTCCTCAACAACTGGATCTCAGTATTGATAAAGTTTCTTTAAATTTGTATGACTTAAAATTTTAGGTGTGATTCTCGACAGCAAATTTACTTTTGAGAAACACATTAGGTCTGTGTCTTCTTCAATTGCACAAAAAATTGTCTTATTGAGAAAGTCTTACAAGATTTTTGGTGATCAATCTATTCTGAAGTGTTTTAATTCTTTCATTCTACCTTGTTTTGAGTATTGTTCTCCTTTCTGGTGTTCAGCTGCTGATTCTCATCTTAATTTGTTGGACAGAAACTTACGGTCTATTAAATTTCTTATTCCTGATCTAGATATTAATATTTGGCACTGACCATCCTTTACATTCAGATCTCCCTGGACAATTCTATCCTGTTTGTAATACTAGGCAGGCAGTTAATTCTAATAGCCAGGCCTTCTCCATCATGAGGCTCAATACTACACAGTATTCTAAAAGTTTTATTCCAGCTGTTAGCAAGTTATGGAATGATCTTCCTAATCGGGTAGTTGAATCAATAGAACTTCAAAAGTTCAAAGTTGGAGCAAATGTTTTTATGTTGACCAGGCTGACATGAGTCTTTTTATAGTTTATGTATGACATATCTGTTCTTGACGTTGTTAATAGTTTATATAGGACATATCTGTTTTGATGCTGTTACTGTTTTTAGAATGATATATTGTTAATTTATTCTCATCATTTATTTATTTCCTTATTTCCTTTCCTCACTGGGCTATTTTTCCCTGTTGAAGCCCTTGGGCTTATAGCATCTTGCTTTTCCAACTAGGGTTGTAGCTTGGCTAGTAATAATAATGATAATAATAATAGACCTGAAAGACAGGTATTTTTATGTCCCCTTTCATCCTGTTTCGAAGTACCTAAGGTTTCCCTTTTGAGACAAGGTTTTCCAGTTCAAGGTGCTTTGCTTTCGCATATCTACAGCCCCTCAAGTCTTTACCAAGGTCTTTGTTCTTGTGTCATCCTGGGTGCATGCCATGGACATCTGGCTCATGAGATACTTGGATGACTGGCTTCCTTTAGCAGAATTCCGAGCTCTCCAGCGGAAACACGGAGACCTAGTGCTTGTATACAAGTGAGGTATTAATCCCTTCAATTTTCCCTGTAAGAGAAAACTTTTGATCTAATGGCCACGTCTGTAAGAAAAATGGTATACATAGCTAAGCAAGCATGAAGTAAGTCTTAAAGATTAATTTAAATTGAAAACTTGGCCACGTAATGAAATAGTTAAAGGTGGCTTATTGAGAGGGTGATATGATATTCAGACTACTATCTTTTTGAATAAGGGATATAGAGGTACTGTTGTGCGATGATGTCTGTAAGATCCAGTCTACTGTCTCGATTTTCTGCCTCACAAATTCTAGGCATCTAAAAGATGGCTAGAAATATGGGAGTGCAAGCATTTCACAGAAGAAGGGGATATGGTAATTAAAGGATTTGTGGCTTTACGAGAGGATCTTGAATCTGGGAGGGGCATATAGTACAGTATACCACCAGAACCCTTACTGATTGGTGCACTAAAGCCACTACCTACCACTTGGAGAATTAAGCTAGGGTTTGTAAAACGGCATGTTAGGCCGGAAATAAATACCCTGAATCTAAAACCTAATGGCCTCTCTGAGCTGACACTAAATAAATTGATAACAGTAGACTTGTATACTTGTGACTATTAAAATTAACTCTTTTGGCTGTAGCATAGTCAAAAGCTGGAGTTGTATTACTGTCATCATTCCCTTTACAAACATGTAGCCTAGCCTTCTCCGGATTACCCCTGAACTGAAAGTTAGTTTCTATAATGCTTTAAACTTTACTTGATCATAAAACATACTTTCCAGAGAGGAACCGCGAGTCCTATGCGCTCCTCTCTAGAATCTCTCGAATGAAAAAAATGGTCACTAGGCTCAAGCCACAAAAAGGAATGGCTCATGATCACCCAAAAACAATGTTTATGCACAATAGTGCACTGATTTCTAACAAATCTGGAGAATATGTTTTAAAAACACTAAAAACCCGACATCTGATGCGTAGGAGCACACAACGTCATTGTTCCATGTCAACTTTAAGACTGAAAAAGCTATCTGATATGCACAGCATGTTGTTTGATGCTGATCTCATTGTTTTAATAAAAGTATTAGCTGTAGCCCAAAAGTGGGAGATGACTATTTGTTGTCTCCCCATTGGTCACACATGTTTGATACAAGAGTATCTGATGACTGGGTAACACTAGCCGTATTACGACGACTGTTTGGTACCCCTGACAATGAGGCACTTTTTGACCAAATGCCCCACGTTTAGCACCTTAAGAAATATATATCTGAGGTTCTAGGCGAGGATGGCAGGTTCATCCTTGCCAAGATTCTTGGACATAATGTTTCATACCATGCAAACGGTATTTTTAGTTTTATTTCAGAAGCAGGCCTTCTGAAAGTTAATTAACTTTTAATAGGACATCTTTGCTTTTATTGTTTTTAATTGAATTCCCTTTTATTCTTTGTTTATAACAAATACTGTATTGGCATCAATGACCTTAGATGTCAGGATGCCAGAAAACTCCAAATCAATAAAACAATTCTTGAAATAAGAGAAAACAGGAAAATTTCTTAGTATTAAGGAGTGATATCAACATTCCAAGCTTCCAGAGACCAAAGCAATTTGAACATAGGAAGATTCATAGAAATAAGAAATTTTATTATTAATATTCTATTATTTCTTTGTGGGGACTTTTGTGTAATTGTAGGAATGGTATTCATCATTAAACCTCACTGAGAATGGCTCTAAGTCATGTTTCAAAGTTGAGTGAAAAAAGTACTATATTGTTCTATGTAGAAGGCAAAGTAGAATAGTTATTCTTAGGAAGAGCAAGTTGTCCTTTTAGGATTACAAGTTTAATATGTCATGAGCTATCTGAAATTTTTCTTCTTCTTAATGGAAGATACTTAATTGCTGTAGATGTAAGGGCCTTCCAAAAGTAATGTTATAGAAGTGTACAAAATTTTTGTCAATTTTATAACCTTTTGGACTCTAACTTTTTAGCCTGCTCGTTTTCCGTAAATTTTTTAATAACTTAAGTGACAATTTAATTATATCGATGGCATAGAACTTTTTTTTTCTGTGAAAATTTTGGGAAACCAGTATTTTATAGTTAAATGTCAATTAGGTTTCAAAATTAAGAAAGATGTTTCAGTGGAATTATAGCCCCAGATGTGATATACTAATTCCCCTATTACTTTTCAGATCGTTTCAGCTGATAGTAGTGTAGTTTCAGATAACGTTTCACAATGCGGCGACGGCGAAAGTGGTCGGCCGCCTCCTTATCAGTGAGTATTTTGCGGTTTTAGTGAATTTTAAAGAAAGCGGGAAAAAATGTATATGTAGGAATGACATTTGATAGATACTTTGGTTGACTTAACCCTTTCACCCCCAAACGACGTACTGGTACATTTCACAAAACCCATCCCTTTACCCCCATGGACGTACCGGTACGTCCTTGCAAAAAAAATGCTATAAAATTTTTTTTTTCATATTTTTTGATAATTTTTTGAAAAAATTCAGGTATTTTCCAAGAGAATGAGACCAACCTGACCCCTCTATGACAAAAATTAAGGCTGTTAGAGCAATTTAAAAAAAAAATATACTGCAAAATGTGCTGGGGAAAAAAATAACCCCCTGGGGGTTAAGGGTTGGAAATTTCCAAAGAGCCTGGGGGTAAAAGGGTTAACCAAAGGAGAGACTGATGGTACCAGGCAATATAGAGATTACAAAGGGTATTCATTAATGGAGATTAATTTTTTAGCGATGTAAATACTGATTATACTTATTTTGGGGTTACAGTATTTTAAAGCAGAATGTCTATAGTTTATCATAGTATAGGATGTTGAAAAAGTCTAAATGCCATGCTGAAATTTGCTAAAAACTAGATTTACTAGTTTTCTATAAAGAACATTTAATTAAGAATTGATTAAAGATTTATCTGTTTTTTCTTCATACAAAACTAACAGAATGCCTCTTCAATTTTATTTTATTATATAAGTGTAAGAAGAAATTATTTTTATAAATTCTGTTTGTTGAGTGTAATGATGCTTATTGTGCGTAAATTTTGGAGCTGAATACCTGCACCTTATTTGTGGAATGTAAAAGTAAATTGGTTGGCAAACCAGAAATAGCAATAGATAAATATTCATGCATTTTTACGTAAAGAAATACTGTACAGTTACTACATTTTTATTTTGTCTGGAATTGGATATATGTTTACCAATTATAGTAACAATTTGGTCTACAGTTTAACAGTTACTTGGGTATTATTTTATATTGTGTGGAAAATTGCTTATGGTAATAACTGAAAAATTCATTTCTATTGACAAAAATTAATACCGTTTTTGGCAAAATTTTCAACCAACTTAAGTATTATACTTTCAGTAAATTTTGAAGTTATTCTCTAAAAAAATTTTTTCTTTACGGCCGGCCTTGTGATAGCTGAGAACTGTAGCTTAGTAGTCTGTTAAACAATCTTGTTTTACATTTCTTACTAATTATTGTGTTTATAAAGTTTAATAAAATAGTTGAATTAGACCTAAATCACATAGTTACACTATAATAGGTCTTGCAAGGTTTCGTTCTTTGGTGAGAACTAAAAATGCCATATCTAGGTAAGAAGAGATCAAAGGGAATTGATGAAAAGTAAATGAGCACCTCTTACAGGAATATTATTCATTGAAAGACGGCATAGATATTATTTGGAGTTTAATTTATTGTCTTTCCTATATCATTAATAAGGCATTGTCTAACTCAGTAACATTGCAATTATTATGCTTACGAATATTTAGTGAGAGTGTTTTCTACTTTATGCCAGTCTTCAGAACATCAAAAGGGCTTGGAAATTTAATTAAATGTCATATTTAGTATTGTATTCTGTTTTTAACCCTTTTACCCCCAGGCTCTTTGGAAATTTCCAACCCTTAACCCCCAAGGGGTTATTTTTTTCCCAGCACAATTGCAGTATATTTTTTTGAAATTGCTCTAACAGGCTTAATTTTTGTCATAGAGAGGTCAGGTTGGTCTCATTCTCTTGGAAAATGCCTGAATTTTTTCAAAAAATTATCAAAACTATGAAAAAAAAATTTTTATAGCATTTTTTTGCAAGGACGTACCGGTTTTTGTGAAACGTACCAGTACGTCCTTTGGGGGTAAAAGGGTTAACATACATAGTGTTTGTTATAACTGATTTTTGTAATTTTTTATTTGATGTATATTTTCTTTTTTCTTTTTGCAGCCATGGGGACACAACAAGTCACTTGGAAGATTCTACTTGTACAGAAACAGAAAGCATCATGTCTACCAGAAGAGGTAAATTTTTGTTAGGTTTCCTTCTATTTCACCACATCAGTGACAATTTTTTTTTCTCTTTACTTTTTCAAATTAAGGTACTCTAGCCTTTGTCATTTTGGTTGCAGTTTAATAGTTCTGTTTTTGAACTACCAAAACAGGATGACTTCATTGATGAAGTCTAGCATCTTTGAAGCATTCATATTGGGTATTTTCTGTGTAGTAGTCTCTATAGTAATCATAATTGTAATGTAGAAAAACTTTGCATAAATTGTAGTAGGAAAGATTGCAGTACTGCTAGTTTTAGAGTGAGTGGAACTATTGGATTAGATAGTTGTATTTTGTTTTGTTTAATCTATGAGTTTTACTGGATGAGAGTAAATTGGAAGAGTAAGCCATATTGTTTCCATGGTATATCTTCTAAGTGATTTCCATCCAAAACTGGGTCAGTTCTTTTTGCATATACAGCCTGGTTTTTTATGACTTAAGTACTGATTTGTATTTGCCTCATTCCCTACTTACAATAGAGACAAGTATTGTACTAAAGGAAAGTTTTATATAGTGGTGCAAACATAAGATATTGGATTGTCAATTTTAAGTTTACAATGCTATGACATATAGTGTTTATTTTTTGGCTATAAATCTTGTCCAAAATTCTTAAGTAGCCTTTACTGTGGTGATTTGACAAAAGGTGACAAATGAAATAAAAGTGAGTAAAAGACATAAGAAATTGAATTACACCAAAAGTTTTGATCTAACCTGGAAGGAGGCATAAAATGTACTACACTTTTGGGCATTTATATAACTGCAAAGAATCATCTAACATGATTTTTTAATATTGGTATTTTCACTAAATCCAATGGGTGAATTACTTCTCCTCAATCTGAGATTTGCGATGATGAGATGCTATGATTACCTTATTTTAGGAAATTCTAACTCGGTTGTGCAGAATTGTGTAATTCTTTTGGTTGGTATAATGGAAGGTCTGTGTCATAGTTTTCTTTTATCTACAGCCTACTTCCCATACTCGGTAAAGTCGGTATAGCTATTGCAAAGTATTAGTGAATTCATTTTAATTTTTTATCCCATTGCTGGGAACTTTCAGGTTCAGTATTGAATTTCTTGTGAATGTTTGTATGGATGCTGAAAGACTTGAATTGGTGATTTATGCAGGTATACAAGTTGATGGTAAATGGCCTTGTACATAGGTGTTTGAAATATGAGAAACTAGAAGTATAAAATCTTTGATGAAGGTGTATGATTCATGAATTATTGATTGTGAATATGTAATTGTTCTATGCTCATCAGGTGTTTATTTCCAACTTGAATTTTTGGGTAGTTTATTGATCCTGTATGACCCTTAAAAGCATGGCAGTTTGTATTTAGTCCATAGTTAAGGCTTTTAAGTAACAGAAGCTTGTGGTATAGGTTTTATTTATTTTTTTGTAAATAGTTTTTCATAAATATACCCTTTCACTATTTTTCTTTTTTTTTTTTTCTTTTTATTGATGAAATAGATGGTCCTCATACTTTTTTGATGCTTGCTTATTTTTTTTTTATTTTAGTTTACAGTATTTTTGTTAATTTTATTTTTAGAACGACACCACAGAGGTTCGCGCCATCATAAGTTTGATAAATACAATGACCGGCCGTTTGCAGATCGTAAGTATCATTAACGGATGCCGGCGAAGACTCCAGTTTTGTACTCCTTTATTCTTTGCACTTTCACCTTTTTAAATGGTCTGTAGAAAACATCTGTCGCTCTGTTTCCGTATCATTTGAAAGCTTTGATTGATACGGAGCAAAGTTTCTCTATGGGAGTCTCTGTATGATGATGGATGTACTGAGCGTTGTTTAGAAACATTATTGGTCTAGTTTTAAACACATCTCATTCGCTTAATGTCTCTTCCTATATTGGCATATACTGAAGTACACAGTCAAGCAGGTTTATAGTTTGACTTAACCAAGCTAAATGAATAGAAGTGCCTGTAAACTTTTCACAGTTGACCATATTGAAGTTGATTCAAATATACTGGACAGCAATCAAGACTTGTGTGATTTGATGGTTTTTTGGGTAACCTTGCCCTATCCTTTGTGGGTTAGATCTGTGCAGTTTGTTTGAATTTGTCATGCTTTTGTATATTGTTAATGGAAAAGCATACTTTTATTGCATGCTTTTTGTCTTAAACTGGTTGGAATGTGCATGAATATTATGTACTTTTCATCATTTTTTATTTTTGTAGGTATATTAGATATTGAAAATTTTTATAAGCCTTTTCTTAACAGCATCCTCCTCCAATTGATTTGATTGACACTGTTATTTCGGAAGGTTTTTAGGTGCTTTTACACAATTTTGAAGAAACAAAGCTTAAAAGAACTACTTAAGTGATGTTTAGATCTTAGTTTGATTTTATTAGTTGTTTGGAATGAAGTTTTCAAAGGAGAGCACTGAAGAAGTATGTTTTTATTAAGAATATAGTAGATTATGTACTATTTAAATGTAAAAAATTGATTTTTATGAGTAAAATTATGTTCAGAATGGGAATTAAATGCAAAGTCACTAGGCCTTCATAATCCAACTCTGTTTTTATTCCAGCAGTGCCACCAGTTTTGATGTATCTAACTACTTTGTCGTGAATAGATTGTAGATGATATTTGATTAGGATATGTGCATATTTGCTTATTAGTCATCTTTTTCATTGATTGACTTTTATTAACACACACACACATACACCTCTTATATATATAGCCTATATATAGAAATACCAGGCTTAAAACTTAAGAAAAAGTAGACCAAGTTTTACCATAAAACAAGATAATGGCGTGACTAGCAAAGGCAACTAAAAGAATATAAACTGAGTTAGAAAAGGGAAAGTTGATGGCTCTTTTCACTATGCTTTCAAAGTCACTATTCTCAAGGAGTACAAAAGTATTATCATGTCATAAGGCATTTTTGCTTTCCACTAAAGGAGCAAATTTGTGTCCATGTGGTATACAAATATCTAATTTTATTAAAGATTGACATTAGAATATGTAGAGCATTATTAGGATAAGAGGTTTGTATTTGTGGAGTTTTGAAATGTTCTGGTTCTATTTCTTCAAAAAGGGCATCAGATTGGGATGTGGAATTTATAAAATGAGTTAAAAAGTGGTTGCCCTGTTTGTCCAATGTATTAGTTTGTGAAGACATATGGGGACGTAAATGAGTACCTTTCTGAAATTAGTATGTTTCAAGAGATTTTTAATTGTGGTCTTGGGCATAAAATCCCAAAGCGTAGGTTTAATCCTTTCTAGGAGAATAGGGAAAGTTCTCTTTAGGTTAACATGAATTTGATGGTGTATTGACATTTTGTTGTGTGTACGGTAAGCTGCTTTTGTGTTATAAATACATGAAATAATGGATGAAACAAAAAAGTAAATACATGAAATAATGGATGAAACAAAAAAGTAAAAGAAACAAGTTAAGCATAATGCATACTAGAATATAGGGTATGTGTCCTAGTTGAGATGCAAAGATAGTATAAGCAGCTACATAAATTTGGGGAAACAGTTGCTTTTAAGGGGTAGTATATTATCCCCATACTTTCTCTTTCCTAGCCTTTTCAGAAAGATTACTGTGTAATATTTTCTGCGCAAATATCAAGAAAGGAGAAAAGTTTTGATGTAGAAACTTGTGTAGTAATTATTTTGAAGGACTTTTTACATAATCTAAATTTTATATAGTGAATGTGTTCTACCGTTTGATCTAAGGAATTTGTGTGACTTCAGGGTGTGCCACTGAATGAGAAGCCGTTCATGTTATTCAGCAATTTATTTTGGTGATTTTCTGATTATTTTGTTGCTGCTTTATCACTTGTTTGACCATTTTCTGTTGTAATGTAAGAAAGTTATTTGAAATTGTGGGAAATTTGAAAGGAATTTTCTAGATGTGAGAAATGCTTCTTAGCTTCAAGGTTTTATTCCTGTTCGTGGGAATAAATATAAAATACTTAACAGTTGATAATGATCACTGGAAAATAGGATTCATATAGAATTATTGACAGTTTGAGCGCCGTAAATTTATAAAATCTTATAAAGACTTCATGTAAAGGGTGATTTTGAGTTATTTTTCTCAGTGTTGCATTTCTAACGGAGAAAATCAGCACATTTAAACGAATGCTCCTGATCGTGAAACCTTGTAGGCATAAGTGACTTCAGTTTATCTCACAAAGATCTCTGTAGTCATTACTTAAGGGTCATTGAAGAGTTCCTTCTGGCTATAGCTGCACTTGTTTTATACTGTATCCTTCTATGTACCTCTCTGTCTTTCCTTCATTTTGCTGTCCACTCTTCACTTTAACTTTGAAGTGTAACTTTAGGGTTTTCCCACACGTTATAGACCTAAAATTCCATTGATTCAATCCTTATCTTGAAGAAAATTCAGGTCCTCTACCATTATGGTATTTACATTTCTAAGTAAGGGCGGGCATGTTTTATGGTAATGATTCTTGACTTATAGGCAATCTTTATTCCAACGGTTTCAAATATTTGCTGACAATTTTCCATTTTTTTTTTATGATTCAGGGTCACCTGTCATTTGGTAATTTTAAGTTTTATTGTAAAGTGCTGCCGTGTATTTCAAAATTTAACCTTTTCTTTTATAGTGTTGCTAATGTTTAGCAAAGCCCTTTCTTGTACTAGTTAACAATTCGTGTGCTTAGGGATGTTGTGCTGTCGCTGTCTTTTTTATGTCGCTGTTGTCTCTTAATCGATGTACTTGATATATAGGTAATAATCTTTCCATTCCTTTTAAAGGTGATAATACAGTACAGTCAGGATTAGCTGATGGACCAGGGAATGCTATTACTGCAAATTGCCCCTATACTTCTGTATGCTTGTAAATTTTCTTATAATACTCCAGATCCACAGTTGACCTTGTAATACCCAATGATTTTTTTTTCTGTTTTTGTTCAGCAATGCGAATCAACGGACATGGTAGTCGTGTGCAAAGGCACCACGGGTATGAATCATCCTCCATGATCAGTTCGGACTTGGAGTCTACGAGCTTCTTTGATTCAGACGATGATGCTTCCAGTCGAATAACAGGAACCACTACAGGTAAGTAGGCTGAAGGCCGTTTTCTATCATTTTGATTTTCAGATTCCAATAGGGTATTGTCTGTGGCTTGTCATGCAAAAGGGCCTTATCAGTTTTTAGGTGATGATAATGTATGACACTGTTTATTGTACCTCCAAAGATGAAAATGTTGAGTGAGAAATTATTTTTAATACAAATTTCAAATTTGAGACCAGAAATATCATTCTTGTCAGGTTTTTTAAAGTATAAAAAAAATCTAAAATGACTTGAAGGGTTTAAAATTTTATTTTGATAGAGGTTAATACTGGTTAATACTTTTATCTTAATTTTTAATGTCTTCCTAAATCTTTTGAATGATATTTGTGCATTATTTATTTCATTCTGTATACTGTTTGATTACCAGAAATTAATTTTTAAGGGTGATATTTATGAATGGGTAACACCAGTATTTGAAATACTTGGAGAAAACAATTATGTTCACAAAACGTATCATTTTCACTTTAGATATTCATAAAAGTTTATATGGATGAAATAATTGTATTTACGGTTTTCACCTTCCTCTTGGGATTACTCTTGCTATTTTTAATGGTCCTTATTTTACTACTTGAATTTAGATTTTATAAAATTGTCATTAACATTGATCCTTGGGACATCATTGGGCTTCTGAATTCATTATTTAATTGAAAGATACAAAATTAATAAGGTCAATTTTTAATGCAACATCTTTTGCCCTATTGGTCTTGAAGGCAGCAGCAGCGTATCGCGTCTCCACGCTCGTCATCGGCGGAAAAAACAGCGAAGACATCGTCTACAACCCGCCATGTCTCGTACTTCCTCCATATCATCGATAACAGATTCCACCATGTCCCTCAATATTATTACCGTTACCTTAAATATGGACACCGTTAATTTTTTAGGAATTTCTATTGTTGGGCAGTCGAGTAAAGGGGGTGATGGTGGAATTTACGTTGGGTCTATAATGAAGGGGTGAGTATATATGTGTGATACTCTTTTTGGTATACTTTTATTATTATTATTATTTGCTAAACTACAACCCTAGTTGGAAAAGCAGAATGTTATAAGCCTGAGGGCTCCGATAGGGAAAACATCCCAGTGAGGAAAGGAAATAAGAAACTACAAGAAAAGTTATTAACAATTAAAATCAAATATTTCAAGAACAGTAGGTTTAGTTCCATTCTAATTCTCTAGTTTACACAACTCTTATATTTGTGTTGATTTCTCCCTGAATCAAGAATTTAAATTCTGAAAACTTAGTATTGTTAAAGGTTTTATTTTTCTATTCTAATGATTGACTATGGTATTACAGTACTTATGTTGGTTTTAACAGGCATTTTCTTTTATCCTATGAAAAGAAGTGAGATTCTGGCAACATTATTTTCATCAATGTAAATTTAAATTTGTTAAGATTTCCTTCAGATATTTTTGCATACAAATAAAGACCTAATTTTTTGTAACCATACATTGTATGTCCTGCAATCTTATCCATCTTGTGAAAAGATTAGAACAGTATTTGGAATTTTATTTCATCTTTGAAAAGGGATAGTTTGTCTTCCAATATGTCTGACCTATGATTTGAAAATATTTGTATATTACAATCTATCTATGTGGTGTCCTTGTTTTTATGTAAAAAATTGGTAAACTTGAGTTATATTTCTAACTACAGTGTTATGTATGCTTAACTACTGAAGATCAAGTTACATTTTAGGAGCTGCTACCCTTAAGAATTTTGCTCTTACACTATAAAAACCCCAGTCCTTGAAATTGGTGTAGAATGGTAATTGAGTAATTTGCAAGGTAGATGGTAATGACAGGTGGTTTTGGGTGGAAGACAGTAATGACAGGTGGTTTTAGATGGAAGACAGTAATGACAGGTGGTTTTAGATGGAAGACAGTAATGACAGGTGGTTTTAGATGGAAGACAGTAATGACAGGTGGTTTTAGATGGAAGACAGTAATGACAGGTGGTTTTAGATGGAAGACAGTAATGACAGGTGGTTTTAGACAGAAGATAGTAATGACTGATGGTTTTAGATGGAAAACCCGCTCACCCACCTGTCGCAGAATAACCACACTATTTTTTCTTCAGCCGGAGTGGATACAGACATATTGTTGTGCTGCTTTTGTGATCTTTAGATATTTTCTAATGCTTGTAATAAGTTTTTTTTTATTGTTTTTTATGAATGCAATTTCTTGTAAGCAGAAGCACACCGAAAGGTACGCAAGTGGTGGAGTGCATTTTATTACTACAGTATAAGGATACAGTCCTTTGATACGCAATGGTTTTTAGCCTGAACATTACTTGTTTAAGTTGAACCTTAATCGTCTGGGGGGCACACCTTGTGCTGACAGTGTTCTCCCAGATAGGGGTTTGTGTTGTGGTGGATGAAGCTCAAGCCCTTTGAGCTTCCTCAGAGCCTCCGAGGGAGTGCAGTTATTATAGGTTGTCCAGACCATGACTCCTGTGTGACAGCAAGACAGAATGGTGGGAAAGGGGGATAAAGTGAATTTTCTTTCTTTCTTTCCCTCATTTGTCAACCTCTTCTCCCTCCTTATTTATCTTTGTCAAACACTTCTTCTTTGAGGAGAAGACGAAAGTAGTAGTGTAAGAAGGCCTTTCACTCAATGAGAAGGCTGTCACATAATGTTCCTGGGAATTATAGTGATCACCTCTCTTCCTTTGGGAGGAAGTTACAGTACCATACTTTGCTGTTACCTTCGGGTATTAGTCAAACTAAATTAGTGAGTGTTCCAGGTATCGCTGTTTCACTAGGCCTAGGCGAGTGTTCCTATTTGGACCGAGCACTGAACCATATTCCCGGGGAGTGTGGTGGCAATGCACCAACCCTCGTTTTCTTATCATGATACACAAGAATTGCTACTAATTCTAGTGCACTGCTCTGTGCTGATATAGAGCTCTAGCATAAAAAGATACCTTCGGGGTCTGTTAGCAATTATAAGCTTTGTGATAGCCCTTGTGCTATATCTTTGTTCTGATATGGAGCTCATGCATTAACTTCTACATTTAACCATTCACTACAAGGCCATGGATCCGTTACTCAAGCTATATACTAGATTTGTCACCATCGGATATACATGCTCACTTACTCTTTAATAACCTACATTTCCATGTTTGTTTTACTACTGATTACAGAATAAAATTCTCTAAAATTTGCTTTATTTTCTATTTTATTAGAACATGACATACTGCGTAGAATATCAGTGAATGAAAATACGTACTGTAATGATAGTAAGCTAACTTTTACTTGAGACAACAATGAACAATACTAATATGAAATATGTAAGACATAAAGATGATGATATTTTGTAGGAATGATAGTTGAGAAAAAAGGAATAAGATAAGAAAAACCTCAAATCTGGTCTTGTCTCAACAACTTGCATACTGGTAAAAGGTTTTGGTGACGTGGATGGGGCTTGTGGGAGTCAGAGGCGGAAAACCAACAATGTTTGAAGAGCTACATATAGTAGTACTTTCTGTGTGAGTTGAACACGTGTAACACGTATGCCAACATAGAAATACACTAAAATAAACCGTACATAATCATGAATAAAGACTAGAATCAAAAGTGTTTCAGTTGGTGGTGGGGTGAGATGTGAGGATCTCCACTTCTCTAAGTAGGACTTGTTGAGGTGGGGTTTGAGTAATGCCTCAAGTAGGGGATGTTGCCATTGGCTAGAGAGAGTGATGTTATTCTTTATGAAAACATAAGAAGACTAAAATAGCTCTTACACAGTCAGAAATAAAGGCTAGAATCCCAAAGACTTCATTGGTTGGATGAAGAAAGGAGGAGAAGGGACTGATATCAAGGAGAGGAGGAAATTTTTAATGAAATTTGCTGAGTGTGAACTGTATGTAATATATGACCATGTGCTGGGGAGCCGTTATGTGACAACTGAGAGACAAGGCAAATGCAACTAACTTTATTTCAACAGACAGCGAGCTTTTTATACAACATTTTCAGTGAAAGAAGGTTACAAAGATTCAAACGGATCAATTCAAGAAAAAACAGGCTCAAACCAGTTCTGTTGACAGAGAGCTGTAGAGGGCTAAGAACAGTAATAAAAGAAAAATACTGTTACAATGTACGATCATGAAACACGTGTGATACAACCGTGTGCTATACTCTTTTGTAGGATATAAGAGTAATTTTAACCTCCATATAGTTTATATTTGTAAATGATGTATCCGGACATTGTAATCTGTATCGTCAGGCATGGTTTTTATGTATAACGATGTCATCATAGCGAAGGGTTAAGGTCAGTAATTGATTGTGAACCTGGTTTGACAGCTACTGCTATTTCATCAGTTGCAGGTGGAAGGCCCTACCTCAGACTCATCTCCAGCACATACTGTAGGCCAATAAGGGTATTGTTCATACTACTACTACTAGCTCACTGGTCAATCGAGAAAAGTCATCTCGCACCCAAGCAGAGGATAGAGTTCCTGGGTGTGCTGATAGATATGGTGGCAGCGAGATCCCTTCCTTCAAACAATTGTGTAAGCAAAATGAGGGAGATAGCGTGACAGTTTCTTCAAGAATGAGACCTTCTGGCTCTACTGTGGCAATGTATTTTCAGACCTCTTGAGTCAGAGAAGTTTGTTCCTCTGAGGTGACCTCACCAATTGTTTCAGTGGTGTCTGAGGCTTCACTAGTCAGCAGCCAGTGATCCTTAGCGTCTAGTTCTGATGGAACGAGGTGCAGGAGTCTTGCCTGGTGGTTGAACTATGAGAACGTCATTAGGGGAAATACACTAGATTCTTCACTAATGTAAATGCATGCACCTGAGGAAGAAAAATGCTTGCATATTACACTGCTAGAAATGTAAGCAGCACTTTTAGTGTTGCAAGCTCTTCAAGTCGGTTTGATGGGCATACTGTAGCGATGATGAGTGACACTACTGTAGTAGGCTACTTCAGTAAGCAAGAAGGCATTGTTTTACAGTCCCTTTTAGAGTTGGCAAATTAGGAGCACTTCTGAAGATTCAACTATGCAATAGAGCTTGTCAAGAAGGTTCATTTCATGCAAGAGGAATGTACTAGCTGAGACACTTGGTTGCCAGCGACATGTAATAGGAGGGAAACGGGCCCTACTTCCTCGAGTAGCAGAAAGGCTTCATTCTCTTTGGGGCTCACCATCAATAGACTAGATTGCCTTGTAGCTGAACAGAAAGCTTCCTGTATTCTTTGCACCATTCTGAGTGTCGGCGGCACAAAAGGATGCCATTCAACAGCCCTGGGACAGCATTGGCATGCATGACGCTCATCCTATCTGTTTGAATGAACTTTGTTGGCTCCCCTGGCCACATGCTGAGTAGTATCCAGACATGCTGATGCTTTCAATTGTTACTGAGAGAACTACCCCAATAGCTCAACCTCCATTTGCAGAGGTACCACAACTCGCTGCCATCTTTGTCACTTCTTAGGTGGCAACTACCTAACATCATAGAGCAAAAAGCTTTTTGCAAGCCACTGCACAGATGTTTGGATATCTGCGAAGATCCTCTGCAGTTAATTATGAAAGATTAGAAATGTTTTGTTGTACTGGTGATAATTGGAGCAAGGTAAAATCAAATGAGTTGGACAATCAACTAAGAAGCAGATAATTTTGCCTTTGCCTACACATACACTGATTAGTCTGGCTTATTCTTTCCATATTCTCCTCAGCCCTCATACACCTGACAACATTGAGATTACCAAACAATTCGTCTTTGCTCAAGCAGTTAACAACTGCACTGTAATTGTTCAGTGGCTACTTTCCTCTTGGTAAGGGTAGAAGAGAGACTTTAGCTATAATAAGCAGCTCTTCTAGAAGAAGGACACACTAAAATCAAACCATTGTTCTCGAGTCTCGGGTAGTGCCATGGTCTTCTACTGTCTTGGGGTAGAGTTCTCTTGCTTGGAGGGTGCATTCGGGCACACTATTCTATCGTTTCTCTTCCTCTTTGTATTTCAAGTTTTATAGTATATATACAAAAATATATTTCAATAGTGTCACTGTGTTTATTTATTAACTTAATTCCTTTCCTCACTGGGTTATTTTTCAATATTAAACTTACCCGATAATCATGTAGCTGTCAACTCCGTTGCCCGACAGAATTCTATGGAGGGATACGCCAGCTATCACAATACTAGAAGGGGGTGTACTTACCAGCGCCACCTGTGGCCAGGTACTCAAGTACTTCTTGTTGACACCTCCTCAATTATTCCTCTGTCGTGCTTCCGGCAAGACGTTCTGGGATACGCTTATGTTCTTGGAGTATTTTCACGACTTTGGTGAAGTATTTCTCTTTGATTTCGGCTGTCGCTTTACTGGAAACTTCTATATTAGCTTAGTTAGCTTTTGGAATTAATTTGATTAATTATGGTGACGAAGAGAGTATGAACTCTCTTTCACCTTTCAATGGCCGACCCTTCCCTTAGACGGAAGTGTTGGTGTCTAAGAGAGTATAGACTCTCTTTCTTAATTTTGCTTAACAAAAGTTATAGATTTATTTTATATCTCTCCGCCTCTTATAGGCCTCTTCGATTAACTTCCTTTTATTATAAACTTATTAAAATTAATTTTTATATTTGTTTATATTCGACCTTCCTAATAGTAGGCGGTCTTTTCTTGGTACCGAAGTTAATTAACATTGAGCCCGTCATTTCGGTTTTACCTGTTAACATATTATGCTATTTTAATGTCTTTGAAAGAATTTCTTTGATAGTCTAGTACTGTTTTCAAAGTTTAACTAACGTTTTGTTTTGTCTCTGCAGTTGTTGACGTTCAGAACGTTCAACTTGCACTCTATCGTTACGATAGAGAAAGAATTTTCACGGTTTCACGTTGACAGTAAGAGTAACCGTGTCTAGCGTTTTGTTCATTCTTTCTTAACTTAATGGTTTTGATCCTAATAAAGGAACTTTTCATTTTGGGAAATATTTCAGTTTTTTCCTTTAACAATAATATGTTTTAACGATATATATGATTGGGCTCTTCTCTCAGGTTCTAAGTCAAGAGAGAGAGAGAGAGAGAGAGAGAGATAGAGACGGAGGGAGAAAGAGGAGGATAAACGTTTCATTCAAGCCTGCCAGGCGTACGAGTAACGTTGTTATCGTTTTTGCTCTTCTCCCTAGTCTCTTTAGGGGAAGAAAGTAAACGTTTCTAGAGTGATCTAGTGTTTAGTCTCTTTCCAGCCACTGAATTATTTATCTTTCATTAGATTTTTCTGTTACATTGTAATTCTGTTTTCGCAATTACTAACTTTTGAGAAAGGATAGAATTGCGTGTTTCAGGTACAAACCACTTAAAGTTTCGAGTTCAGTGAAATAAGTGCAAACAGAAAATCAAAGTGATAAGTGATTAGCGCAAAGTGTGTCAGTGTTGTGCGTGAGGGTACTTCTGTGCGCGCCAGTCGTCCTCCCAGTCCGGGACCTCTTGCAAGCTCCCAAGCCCAGGGGAGAAGCAATGTCGAAGGGCATAAGGGTTCAGCAGGCCTTGATCGGCGCACAGAAGTATCCTCGGTGGTTGTGGGCGTGTCTTACCGAGACCGTCACTCCCACCCGCAGACGATTGAGCCCTTATTTTGCTCGTCTGCAGAAGAAATTTAGGGGAGAAAACGCTGGTCTCAGGTCTCAAGACCTCTTAAACGTAAAGTCCAGACCTATGCCAGACGTACGAAGTTAGAGTTCAACAACCCGGATGCAGTCATTGGGTTAGCTCTGACTCTCCTCAGTCATCAGTTGAATGCACTCCGCCTAAGAGGAGTAAGGTTCTGCCGCAACAGATCTCTGCTGTTAAGGCTTTACCTCAGCAGACCTTAGTGTCTGCCGACCCCAAGTTGACTCTACTGCAGTCCATGCAGTCACAACTTTCGGTCTTGATGCGTGAGTGTCGGGCTGAGAGTGTTGCGCCTCCGCCTCCGCCTACACTCCCTCCGCCTGCGCTCGCTCCGCCTGCGCTCGCTCCGCCTGATCGCAGTACCACCTGCCAGGCGTACGATGTTGAGCCACGTTCTGAGTTTGCTGTTCCCAGTGGTGTTCAGCCTCCGCCTTCTTTAAGGCAACCTTTACAATGGGATCAGGAGGATTATACCTCTCTTCCTCCGCCTCCACTTGCTGCTCCACCAGTGATGCAACACTCGGTTGAGGTACAACAACCTCTCCCGTCCTTGAGTCAGTCTCTTCAGCTCTCGCTGCAACGAGCTCAACCCTCCACAAGGCTAGCACCACTACACCTTAGCCTTGCGCCTCAGGAGCCTCAGCTTGCGAGACATTTACCTTGTTCTGCGCAGCCTCTACCTCATCGCGCTCCGCTCACACCACAGGAACAGGAACTTGCTACTCCGCTTCCGCCAACCGCTCAGCAAGCGCAACCCTTGGGTTCAGCCACTCATGCCAGGAGTCAGCCTCCTCCACCCATGCGCCTACCTTCTGCTACTTCCTTTGATCAGCCTTTGCAGACTGAGCCTCAGGTGTTCCCTCAACAGAGTCTTGAAGAGGAAACCACAACTATTGTTGTTCCAGCTCGTTCTGACTCTGCTGTTCAGCATACCTTACCTCCATTTTCAAACCTTATGATAATGGAGGTTATTTGTATTACTTATAAAAATATATTTGTATTCCTTGCAATATATTTTTAACAATATCGCAGAATATGGCAAAAAAATATGAATCATGAGTTATGAATGTAAGGTAAATATTATGTTGATATTTAAACCCCATGCAAGCATGCATAAAGCACTCTAGCACTGGTCATGGAATTTCTGAGAAATGTTAAACGCCATGCACACGCTCTGCTTACCTTACAGCATGCTCTACATACAGCATGCTCTGCTTACAGCATGCTCTGCATACTACATGCTCTGCATACAGCATGCTCTGCATTCAGCATGCTCTGCATACAACATGCTCTACATACAGCATGCTCTGCATACAGCATGCTCTACATACAACATGCTCTGCATACAGCATGCTCTGCATTCAGCATGCTCTGCATACAACATGCTCTGCATACAGCATGCTCTGCTTTCAGCATGCTCTGCATACAACATGCTCTACATACAGCATGCTCTGCATACAGCATACTCTGCATACAACATGCTCTGCATACCTTACCGCATGCTTCTCAGTCACACATCTTTGGTTGTTGCCAACTCACTAGACTGTCAAGCAGTTTCATAACGTTGCCTTCTAGTCTGCTGCTTTTGCACCAGTGAACCCTCACTGAGAGAACTTAGCTTTTCTAGGATATGGTCCCTGTAGATGAGAAAGTTCTTTTCTCCCTCCTTCTGATATTCCCTTGAGGACTCTGTCATTTGGAGGGAGCCTTTAGCTGCATAGCCTCTTATGGACTTTTATTTAAGCATAACATGCTTCCAGGGAAGGTAATGGTTCCACTTCAGTCGCTAATCCCGTCTGTTACCACACCTGCTCCCATAGACCTTGAGCTGTGTTGCAAGACATGCAGTCCAAGCTTAGTCCTTGTTAGAGGATTTTTTGTTTACGGAGTCAATGTGTCACGGGGAAGACGTTCAACAACCAACAGAAGTGACTTGTTGTGACGCAGTGCGGCAACCTCAGCAACCCGATAAGGAGTTGTCTGTACGACCCAGACAGTCTAGACAGATTCGGGTTGTCACTGTACTTCCTCGCTTGCCCATTATTGACAGTTCACAGACTGTGCAGCAGTACCATGATCTTGTGTCCGGCTCCGTCAGACGACTGGCTTTTAAGAGCTCCCACAAGTCGTCGCTGTCTGGAGATTTTCAAATGGACTATGGATCTGACCAAGGAACTGGGCCTCCTGGTCAATTTTGAGGAGTCTCAGCTCGTTCCATCCCAGACCATTGTCTCCTTGGGTATGGATCTTCAGAGTCGAGCTTTTCGGACTTTTCCGTCGGCCCCAAGGATCTTCCAAGCCCTAGAATGCATCCAGAGCATGCTGAGAAGGAACCGATGCTCAGTCAGGTAGTGGATGAGTCTAACCGGGACACTTTCATCGCTGGCCCTGTTCATCGTGTTAGGGAGACTCCACCTCCCCCCCCTTCAGTATCATCTAGCTGCTCACTGGATAAAGGACATGACGCTAGAGACGGTCTCAGTTCCTGTTTCCGAAGAGAGGAGGTCTTCTCTCGCGTGGTGTAAGAACAGCTTTCTTCTCAAGGGAGTCTACCTTTGGCTGTTCAGAAACACGACCGCCGTCTCCTCTCGGACGCATCAGACACGGGCTGGGGTGCGACTTTGGACGGACAAGAATGCTCGGGAACATGGAATCAGGAGCAAAGGACACTTCACATCAATTGCAAGGAGTTGTTGGCGGTTATTCTGGCCTTGATAAACTTCAAGTCCCTCCAGCTTAACTAAGTGGTGGAGGTGGACTCTGACAACACCACAGCCCTGGCTTACATCTTCAAGCAGGGAGGGACTCTTTCGTGGAAGTTGTTCTAGATCGCAAGGGACCTACTCATCTGGTCTAAAGATCGAAAGCTAACTGGTAACGAGGTTCATTCAGGGCGGTATGAATGTCATGGCAGATCACCTCAGACGGAAGGGTCAGGTCATCCCCACAGAGTGGACCCTTCTCAAGAATGTTTGCAACAGACTTTGGGCCCTGTGGGGTCAGCCAACCATAGATCTGTTCACTACCTCGATAACCTAGAAACTCCTGTTGTATTGTTCTCCGATTCCAGACCCAGCAGCAGTTCACGTGGATGCTTTTCTGCTGGATTGGTTCCATCTCGACCTGTATGCATTCCCGCCGTTCAAGATTGTCAACAGGGTACTTCAGAAGTTCTCCTCTCACAAAGGGACACGGCTGACGTTGGTTGGCTCCGCTCTGGTCCGCGAGAGAATGGTTCTTAGAGGTACTGCGATGGCTGGTCGACATTCCCAGGACTCTTCCTCTAGGAGTGAACCTTCTAAGTCTACCTCACGTAAAGAAGGTACACCCAATCCTCCACGCTCTTCGTCTGACTGCCTTCAGACTTTCGAAAGACTCTCAAGAGCTAGGGGCTTTTCGAAGGAGGCAGCCAGAGCGATTGCCAAAGCAAGGAGAACATCCACTCTCAGAATCTATCAGTCTCAAGGGGAAGTCTTCCGTAGCTGGTACAAGACCAATGCAGTTTCCTCAACCAGTACCACTGTAACCCAGATTGCTGACTTCCTGTTATATCTAAGGAAAGTAAGATCCCTTTCAGCTCCTACGATCAAGGGTTACAGAAGTATGTTGGCAGCGGTTTTCCGCCACAGAGGCTTGGATCTTTCCACCAACAAAGATCTACAGGACCTCCCTAGGTCTTTTGAGACCTCAAAGGAACGTCGGTTGTCCACTCCAGGCTGGAATCTAGACGTGGTCCTAAGGTTCCTTATGTCATCAAGATTTGAACCTCTCCAATCAGCCTCTTTTTAGGACCTCACATTAAAAACTCTTTTCCTCGTGTGCTTGACAACAGCTAAAAGAGTAAGTGAGATCCACGCCTTCAGCAGGATCATTGTTTTCACATCTGAAACGGCTACATGTTCCTTGCAGCTCGGTTTTTGCTAAACGAGCTTCCTTCACGTCCTTGGCCTAAGTCGTTCGAGATCCCAAGCCTGTCCAACTTGGTGGGGAATGATCTGAAGAGAGTACTTTGCCCAGTTAGAGCTCTTAGGTACTATCTAAAAAGGTCTTAACCTTTACAAGGACAATCAGAAGCCTTATAGTGTGCTATCAAGAAACCTTCTTTTCCAAGTTCTAAGAACTCAGTTTCTTACTATTCAGGCTTCTGATTAGAGAAACACATTCTCATCTGAAGGAAGAAGACCTTGCTTTGCTGAAGGTAAGGACACATGAAGTGGGAGCTGTGGCTACTTCAGTGGCCTTCAAACAGAACCATTCTCTGCAGAGTGTTATGGATGCAACCTATTGGAGAAGCAAGTCAGTGTTCGCATCATTCTATCTCAAAGATGTCCAGTCTCTTTACGAGTACTGCTACACCCTGGGACCATTCGTAGCAACGAATGCAGTAGTAGGCGAGGGCTCAGCCACTACATTCCCATAATCCCATAACCTTTTAACCTTTCTCTTGAATACTTTTTATGGGTTGTACGGTCGGCTAAGAAGCCTTCCACATCCTTGTTGATTTGGCGGGTGGTCAATTCTTTCTTGAGAAGCGCCGAGGTTAAAGGTTGTGATGAGGTCCTTTAGTATGGGTTGCAGCCCTGTATACTTTAGCACCTTTGAGTTGATTCAGCCTCCCAAGAGGAACGCTGCGCTCAGTAAGGAAGACGATCTTATTAAAGGCAGAGTAACGGTTCAAGTCGACTTCCTTACCAGTTACTTATTATTTCATTGTTATTGTGGATAACTGATTATATGAAATACGGGATACTTAGCTATCCTTTAGTCTTGTACACTGGTTTTTCACCCACCCCCCTGGGTGTGAATCAGCTACATGATTATCGGGTAAGTTTAATATTGAAAAATGTTATTTTTATTAGTAAAATAAATTTTTGAATATACTTACCCGATAATCATGATTTAATCGACCCTCCCTTCCTCCCCGAGGAATAATTGAGGAGGTGTCAACAAGAAGTACTTGAGTACCTGGCCACAGGTGGCGCTGGTAAGTACACCCCCTTCTAGTATTGTGATAGCTGGCGTATCCCTCCATAGAATTCTGTCGGGCAACGGAGTTGACAGCTACATGATTATCGGGTAAGTATATTCAAAAATTTATTTTACTAATAAAAATAACATTTTTTCATGTCGGACTCTTTGGGGTTATAGTATCCTGCTTTTCCAACTATGGTTGTATCTTAGATAGCAATAATGATAATGATAATAATAATATGTAGTGGATAAATATTAAAAAGCAGAAAGTAATGAAGTTGAAGCTGAAGGCATCCTGTAAAGTAGAGAATCTACTGTGTACCTTGCAAGGCTCAATAATGGCATGGTATTTTCCCCTTAGATTTTATTGTGAATAGATTACAATTTTGTATTTTACTTGAATGTTTCACATTTTTAATGTAATAATCACTTTTAAATGGTTATTGAATGTTTTACTTTAAATTCTAAGTGGCTGTATTCTTTACAGAGGGGCAGTAGCTTTAGATGGTCGAATAGAGCCGGGTGATATGATTCTACAAGTGAACGACATAAATTTTGAAAACATGTCCAACGACGAAGCCGTGCGCGTGTTACGAGAGGTAGTTCAAAAACCTGGGTAAGTTTTCCCTTTTTTGATCATCGTACACGGATGGTCAGTGATAAGTTTGTATTGTTAGTGTGTTTATTGAGTAAGAAGAAATATTACATAAGATTTTTATTTTTTCTTATGAAGAAGTAAATAGATATTTTCATTTTATGAATATTAATAGAGTAATGGGAAAACATAAAACAGCATTCTATAATTTTTAGGGGTGAGTAAAAAGTTAATATACTTTTCAGGAGGGTTAATGAAAGTCATGCATATCTCATGAGAGAACATGAAAAATAAATGTGTACCTGTACAAATATTTCATGTAAACTAATGGAAACTAGTTATATTAAGGGACAAATCTGGAATTTGGGTAACCTAATTAATGAGTTACGGCTCTAGGTGTAAATGGGTGGTTTGACAAGTACTGTAGTGTTAATAACTTAGTTAATTGATTATGACATCATTGAAGATGAAATTGCAAACATTTGCTTTTACTACGTCTTTTTATTGTCAACACTTGTAATTGTTAAAAGTTATTATATTTCTAGATACTTTACTTTTTTATGATTTTAATATTTGAGTACAGGTTGAGAATCCCTAATCCTGAATTCCTCGGACTGGAAGTATTTATTTCGGAAGCAGGTCCTCTGAAAGTTATTTAACTTTTATAACATATTTGCTTTCATGGTTTAAATTGACTATTCTTTTATTCTTTACTTACAATAAACGATATCGACGTCAATGACCTTCGATGTCAGGATGCCAGCAAACTTCAAATCAATCAATCAGATCTGAAGTGCTTCAGATTTCAGATTTATTTGGCTTATGGAATATCCCTATGAATATGGGTTTACATATCTTTTATTTCATTCCGGTGGAAATTGCAAATTTTTATTGCTGTTGAACACGATTAATTTGCAAAAAAAGACAGCTGGAAAAGGTCAAACAGCAACTAGCGGTAAATTTATACCTGGCACCTCCACTTTGCTACCAGAAAACCTCGGTAATTTGTGTCGTTTGGATGTAGTTTTAATTTTTATCTGTTTATTTTATTGTAAGTTATAATTGCCAAGCCAAATAGATATTGAAAAAATAAATGAACTGATGGGGCTAAAATACTACTTTTTTAGAATTCATCTTCAAGTTACTTTCTATCATATTACATTAAAACAATTATAATATACAGCATTTCTTTTTGACTTTCATTTCTTTTCAATATAAAATCACACTAATCTGCTAGAAATAACCTATGCATTAGCAGTAATGATGAAAACAAACAAGTACGGCAATAATTACCGTGGCAACTACTCGATGCAAACCCATAAGTAGTCTTGTATATATTCATGTAGGTTGGTTCCAGTTATAAGCCACAAATGCTTAAATAACAAAATAAAGCTTGAAATTGAACTAAAGAAATGCAATTTGTGACAGAAAAGGGGAAATTCAGGTAAAGACAAAAAATATCCAAGTAACTGAGGGCTGGAGAAACATGAAGGTGAACTTTGGTACATAAGTATTAAGAATTGGATTACTAGGAATCAAAGACTGTAAAGGGGAGACTGAAAAGTTGCTGGAACATCTGGGAGCATTTGCCTACATTAGTAGGTGGCATTGGCAAAGATATCACTGATCAGTTTGGTTTTGTGTTTACATCTGGACTCATAAACAAGATGCCATGCGAAAAACATCATTGTGATTAGTTAATTTTGATCGGTCCCCACAGTCATTCCTGTAAGGAACGAGGTTCCATATTATCCATTGTCAGTGGTGGCTTTGATACTGTATCTCATAAATTAAAGATTATTTTCACCATCATAATCTTGTGTTAATCACTCATTTTATATTGATAAAAATGCAATTAAAAGGATGTCCTGTACTTGCCAGAATCATACAATCACTGCTTATGACAAAATAAATACAGTATAATTACAAATTCCATCACGTCTCCGGATTGTTTTGGTTCTTAAATGATTTTCTTTTTATGTAGCTTTTAAGTTTTATCGGCGTTTGCAGATTTGCGCACACACATACACCTCTCTATATCTCTCTCTCTCTCTCTGCAGTCAGTCATGTGAGTAACAGCTGTACTTGGTGAACCTTCCCAGCACCGTTGGTTATTTTTTAGCTTCAAAAAGTTTTGGTTCAAAGGTGTTTGGATAAAGGATTCTCAACCTGTATTATTTTAAGATTAACATGTTTTCAGTGATTTGATTGATTTAGGATTAATTTTTGGTTATTGATTGAGATTAGTTTTTGTAAGGATAGATATGTATGGTCCATATTAATATTTATTGGAGGTTAAGGATGTTTAGATGAAAAATTTTTGCACATTTATTTTTTGTGTGATAATGAAATATCTTGTTCAGGCTTTTAAACAGGCCTGGTAAATTTCTTTTGGGGTGGGTGAAAGTTAGAAACCATTATTATAGAAACATCTTCTATTGATAGTTTTGATATTAGAGCACATTAACTAACATTATATGAATGGTCTGATTTTGAATAGGTATGGTAGAAATATGAAATACAGTAGTGCTAATGTTAAATGGGCTTTCTTTCCTGTAAAATTTATGGTGATTGGGAGGTCAGCAATGAGTGATTACACATATTAATGCATTACCTAGTAATTTAGTGAAAAAAAAAAGGAACTTAAGGGTACTTTTAGAATTCCATAATTAATTTTTTATTACATTTATACCCAAGTTTAATATGTTTAACCTACTTGCTTCCCATTACTGCAGTCCTATAAAGCTGGTTGTGGCGAAGTGTTGGGACCCCAACCCCAAAGGTTACTTCACCATACCTCGCACTGAGCCAGTTCGGCCGATTGACCCCGGTGCGTGGGTAGCACACACTCAAGCATGCCGAGGAATACCAGGTTGAGTGTAGATCAAGTTTTATTGTATCTTCAGGGATACTTAACTAGACTACAACTGGTATTGCACTAGTATGTAGAGAATGCAGGGCACTAAGAGCTATTTATACTTGAAAGTCAGCAAGGGTGTGGGTTGTGGAGGCACTTGAGATTTTGTCATTTTTCAGTTAGGTAAAACTTTTCAAGTTCACCATCATGATTTGATAGGCCTTCACATACTGCAGTTCTTGCTGGAAATTTTTTGTTACCGGTCAGATTGTTATTTGTAGGGCACAGAAGAATTGTTTTGTGACGAGCATCCACATGTTAGGTTACAAATTAGGTAAAAAAGAGTACTAAATATTGCAGTCAAATTTCAATGCTTTAACATTAAGCTATAATTCTAATGTGACATACCCTACACATAACTGTCGTCTGTTTTAACTAGCACAGAGAAATGCAGCTTAATAATCAAAACTTAATTAAATAAGAAAACTGGACTTTTATCCAGATTTTAAACAGCATCTTTCTTAAAATTATTAAATCTTTTTTTCATGCCTTCAAGAGTGTTGGCACAATTTATTTTTTATTATTGCAGAAATTGCAATTTAAATTAGTGTGGGATCCAGTTTAAATTTTTTTCTTTAAAGGACTTTGTAGTCTAGTGTAAATTTTCCATTGTCAGTGATAGTTCTAATTTGGTTGTCGAGAATGACTGACTTTTAAACTTATTTTCATAATGCTTATAGCAGATTTGGTATTTTTTTGTAATAGTAGTATCAGGTAATTAGACTGGCTGGTTGATAATTAAAAACCTAAGATAAAATGTTGGAGATGAGATTTCGGTTGTTGTATTGTATATAGGGTAAAATTCATATCTGAATGCTTAATGAGGTAGGTAATCTATTGGTCTTCATATAGTTATTTTGTCAATTTATTATGCAGTACAATCGATTTTCAGAAAACTTTTTACGTTGAGTCATTATAAGTATTGATGTTGATATTGCTTCTTCTCTGGAAGTTTTGTTTTATCAACATTTACCCCTAAAACTGAAAAAAACTAAATTTCTTTCCTCTCAATAGACTTCTGCCTCTAGAAAAGTAACGAGACAGTCTTGCAGTTAATGGAAAAAGAAGCAAAGTTAGGACGTGTTACAGAACCTTAGTCTTTTCAGTCCGTGTCGTATCAGTATGACACAGCCCCATTCTCTAGATTGTTAGGTATTTTTAATGCCTTTAAGGAACGCGACTCATGGCCTATGGTTTGAATATTGGAAATTCTGGTTATTGAATTTTTGGCTATTTGAGGTAAGGGGTTTGTCCATTAGTTGGTAAATAAGCATGAAACATGATGATTACATTGTCCTTATGATCCACAATGTTGGGGAAAAGTACCGCTAAAAGCACATACTTATACTTGCTAAAGTCTATTTATTCTGTCTACAAACAAAATCTTTGATGCCCATTTTTGGAAAATATGAAATTTCAGAGGTTTTTATATTTTTTATTATTGATAGAATTTTGTCCTTCAAACATTGAAAAATAAGGAGATTTATTGCCTATAATTTGGGGAGACACTTTTTTTAATATTGAAAAACTTCCATTTGAAAAATAGTCACAATTGATAGTGTCTCCTCTACATTGATAAAGTAATACAAAAATACAATTAAGTATCAAAATTTCCTCTTTAAATTTTTTTTTTTAATAAAAATATCTTTCAAGGGATTTAAATGAAAGAAATTGGTAAAAGAAAAAAAAAGTAGGTAGACTTTGAAGGACAGTAACCCCAAAATAACATTGTTTTAATAGTTCCAAGTCTCGTTTGGAACTAGTATACACCAACTCCCCTGGTGTTATAAAAAGTAAGGTTGCTTCTTCAGTTGGAACATCTGATCATGCCTTGATTTCACTAATAATACAGACTGAGAAACTGGTCCCTAATGTGTTGTACTCATGTAGAATATATATAAAATCTCAAGCAGACTGGAATGGAATTGTAAATGAGCTTTTGTAATTGATTTGGTCACAATTGTATAAAAGTATTGAGCCTGTTGCGCACTTGAATGAGAATCTGGTCAACACAATTGATAGCCGTATCCCATCTCATGTGGTAAAATACAGAGTGATAGACTAACCCTGGTTCATTGATTATTGTAGACTCTAATTTAGAGAAACAGGACCTCTATCATCTTTGGAAGGGTAACAGATCTGAATTGACTTGGAAAACCACACTCGGCTAAGAACTGTTGCTCAAGAGTTTATGCTTCAACAGAAAAGAAGTACAATTTGACCATAAAAGAAACTCTTTCTGGTTCAACCCAGGAACACAATTTACAAAAATTCTAGTTTTAGTTACATGGTTTTGGGTTATATAAGTAGGTCATTGTAGATAAGATATCATTAGGAAAAACAATCTGGAATCACATCTGGAAAGATTTTTTATTTTTTTCAAAACAATAACTGACCTCTCACAAAACTTTACTGGTGACTCACCTCAGTCAGATTGTGGAAGTCGATAGAAATAAATGGAATTTTAGTCATAGAATTTTTTATACTCGACTGATGTTCACATATATGCCCACCCTCCAGCTCACAGACTTACGGCTTCAGGAGGGCAACGGATAATTTTAGCTTTGAGACTGAAAAGTCAAAAGTTTTGTGGCACTTAGGTGGTTTGCTTCTGTCTCATTAGTTTAATAGAGGCATTCCAGAGAAGTGATGTTAATATCAAGCAATTATAGAAATGGAAAATCTTATTAAAATTCTATTTACCACCTTCGTTTAAAAAGCAGTATCTGTTACTAGCAAGTTTTGGAAACTAGTTTATAACAAATCATTTCTAGGATTTCATAGGCTTACCTAATTTGTGATTTTGTCCTGTAAGAAGCTCTTCACTATCTGCAAATCTAAAATCAACCACTTTAGCTTTTATTTATTTTACACTGCATTTTTTTTGCTTGCTCTTACAGTGATACATTCCCAGTCTCCTTTTATCAAGTTATAATTTTTTTTATGGTGCTACGTGTTCATTTTGTTTGATGTTCATCCAATTTTATCAGTTTACTACAAAAGGAAGTTGGCAACATTACTGCCTCATAGCTCAGCAGTATTTTAAAACAGGTGATAGGAAATACTGCCTCATATTCTCAGCAGTATTTTAAAACAGCAGGTAGGAAATACTGCCTCATATTCTCAGCAGTATTTTAAAACAGGTGATAGGAAATACTGCCTCATATTCTCAGCAGTATTTTAAAACAGGTGATAGGAAATACTGCCTCATATTCTCAGCAGTATTTTAAAACAGCAGGTAGGAAATACTGCCTCATATTCTCAGCAGTATTTTAAAACAGGTGATAGGAAATACTGCCTCATATTCTCAGCAGTATTTTAAAACAGGTGATAGGAAATACTGCCTCATATTCTCAGCAGTATTTTAAAACAGGTGATAGGAAATACTGCCTCATATTCTCAGCAGTATTTTAAAACAGGTGAAAGGAAATTAGTGCCTCATATGTTTAGCAGTATTTTAAGACAGCAGGTAGGAATTACTGCCTCATATGTTCAGCAGTGTTTTAAGACAGCATATAGAAATGTGAGTAATAGTAGGCACTCATGTCTTGTAATGATTTGATAAAGTGTATTAGGTGGACTCAAATCACCTGTTGAAATACCATGGAAAAAATTCAATGCAATATTTTTTCTATTTCAAGGGAACACAACAGTTACCCATCATTAAGTTTTTTTTCATTTTTCTTGCTGAGAATGTATTTAAATGATTGAAAATGAGTAAGCTTTCGTTAAGAATATGTTTATACAAATTACTTATCTGCCATCCATGGTTGATGACAATTTGTTAGTCTTCCAAATCTGTTGGGGAGAGATTTTCTCTAAATGTTAACCGCATTTGTGCTTATATACTCTTAAGTTCCACACTGTTGAGGGAACCAGATCTTCTCTGTAGCATCTCTTCAATCCCCATCTACCTTACTTCCTTTTTTTTATTGTTTTTCTTTTGGTATTTGCTTCTACAGCTTGTAACTTCATATCTTAATGAAATATTTCTCACTGAAGACCTTATTATTTTGTTGGCAATATGAGAGTAGAGATATTTTAATTTGGTATTGCGGAATTATTACATGAACTAATACATCATGAAGTTGAGTATGTGATGTTGTAATAGAAAGGGGTATTTAAATCGATACTCTTACACGAAGCACAAAGAGAAATGTGGATCATAATTACCCAGAAATAATTCCTTTGAACAATTTAAGCAGAAGAAAACTTCTTTAAACACACCCAAGAACCTATAGATAAACAATATGGAGATAGGAAATGTTGACAGACTTGAAATATAAAGGACCTTTGGCTTTGCAAGTCGTCAGTGGTTGCTGTTAACTGCTAGATTTTCTCATTACTTTACTTGAGGTATATTGTAATTCTATTGAAATGAATGATAATGTAGCATTTTTTTAGTTTTATGGGTAAATATCGATAAAACTGAGCTTTCAGACAGAAGCGATATGAGTGAGTATAGAAATATTATTTTATGATGATTTCATTTTTTAAAAAATACATCTACCCAATTGAAAATTGTGACATCTGTAGAAGTTTGAGTATCGGAAGCAAACTAAAGAAAAGAATGGGGGCAAAGAACCATGGACATAACAGAAAACCATTTATCGGTGTAAAGTAGAATGTTTGAAACCCAAACATATTGAAGGGGTGAGGTACTACATTCTGAATAATATATGAAATTTACTTTACCAGAGAATGTAATGAAAATGGCAGAAGCAGCGAAATGCAAAATCAAAAATAATATAAAGGAACAAAGAGGAAATGAGGAACATTATACAGTATAAGTGATGGTACTAAATCATAAATCTGTATCAATGATGTGCAAACTTTTCAGACCAAGGTCTGCATTAGTAGGCCATGAAACGTCAAAGGTCGTAACTTTTAAAATGTTGCTGTACGCTTTTAAGATAATATACCATATATACAGAATGGTTGATGAAAATAAACATTCATAACCCAGCACAAGAAATTTCATGGGGGAAAATTTCTTAGTTTATTATTTGTTCAATTTTACAATCTATTTCGTAGCCCTATTCTTCTATTGTTCAGTGGTACTGTTGCAACCAAAGTCCGTGTATTTACGTTTGGTGGTGACGCAACACAGCTATTGTCTTCTGACTCCGTAAAAACACTGCCCTATTCTTAGAACTATTAATAAATACTTGAATTTCCATTCTTCATTAAATACATAGCACATTTCCTCATTTTTTAATTTTCTAGGAGACATTTGTTGTTGGGTTCAAGTGATGTAGTGCACATTGAAAGTGAATGAGAACTATGTAGCATGGCTATCAATAACAACTGTGCAAGCGTAATATCATACGCATTTGCAGAAAGTATTTAATCGTTGGGAAATGGGCTTTAGTTTTCCATGACACTGAAAAAGTTACATACATATACCAAAGGCACTTCCCCCAATTTTGGGGGGTAGCCGACATCAACAATGAAACAAAACAAAAAAGGGGACCTCTACTCTCTACGTTCCTCCAGCCTAACCAGGGACTCAGCCGAGTTCAGCTGGTACTGCTAGGGTGCCACAGCCCAACCTCCCACTGAAAAAGTTAGCCTCGGTTAAAGCACAAACATGTTGACATATAGAAAAATTATTGATTTTTTATCCGGTTTGCTGCAACCTTTGCGGCTGCACAGACCCCTGCAGTCTGCCCATCCCTGATATAGACTTGTAGAAGGCAGTCACAGGTATTGGGAAGAATTTTAGATCACTGTTGACTTCCTCTATTCTTGTAGGGGAGTAAACTACAAGGGAATGCAAAGAAAACTTTGTGACTCATTCACAATATTCAATGATCATTTCTGGTATGCAGTTAAGATAAGGTACTTGAGAATTTGGTCTAAGAAAATGTCTAAAAAAAGCCTCTTGAATTCAATTTTCCTTGGTCTTTAGATTCCTGTAGGGTGGAAGACTCATTATGACTTTTAATAGAGGGTCACAGAGTTTGCTCCTCCTCACTTTAGCTTCAAGAGACCTTTTAGCCTTGCAATATTAAATCAAATAGCTGTATCCCAGGGCCAAATAGACTAACTATTAAGGGTTTATTAAAGTAGAGATTCACTCTAGTATTAGCTATACTAGACATATAGTACAGTATCTTAGGTTTGGTTAGGTATTATTTATTCAAATATGTTCAAAATTTCTTGTAAATGCTTTCCTGTTGAACAGGTTGAATTGAATTTTTATTCATAGTTTATATTAAGTAAGACTTATCTATTTAACACTTTTACTTATCTTAAATATAATGTACAATTTTTTTGTTAGTTAAAGATTATTCATTCCTTCTGTTTTCTTTCTGCACTAGGGTACTTTCCATGTTGAAGCCTTTGAGCTTGTGCCATTTTGCTTTTCCAATTAGGATTGTAGCTTGGCTATCATTAATGGCAGTGGAAATCTTTTTTTAAGAATGATTTTGATTACAAAGAAAGTCAACTTTGAAAATCAGTAACCCCCACCTGCCCATAAAAGGTTTCACTACCCACTGCTCCACTCTTGTCTTTTACCTTTACAGTTCACGGGATATAAGCTCCATTCATGGAAAGAGACTTTTAGCTTTTATATTTCTTGAGCATTTGGTATGTGGGCATTTAGTTATTGATATTGTAAATTTTGGTGGTTGTGACACAAGAAATATTCATTCTACTACCCTAATGGCCCAGATGGTTTATTTTTCTTTCTTTGTGAGATTGATTACAGCACCTTTACCTTGTCAACCCATTCACATAAATCGGGGAACCAAATTGGCTTTTCTGATTATAAGTCCATGAAATTTTCATATCCCCCTCCATTTCTTGAAGACCTGAAGTTAATTTTTTTTGGAATGAGGCTCTTTTAAATTTCCGTTCAAGTTGACAGCTTAAATGAGATATCTTCATTTTACAATAGGAAAGTCGTGGCTTTTTACATCAATGTATAGGTTAGCGTAATGTTTGTTATTTTGAGTATTTTCTAGGGAACTTTTTGTTGAATGTAAGGTGATGGTATTTATATCTTTACATGATGTTTCTCTGCTTTCACAAGCACAAGCTATGCTTAAAAGCTTGATATAACACAAGATTTGCCTGTGGATTACACTAGCTGCACTTTCTTCAGTTCGTAATAGAGCTGAGCTTATATTTGCCGTGAGGCCTTGTTAAGGTTATTGTACATGTATTTATATATGTCAGAATCATCAGATTATTTTTCCATCTTAATAAAGTTGAAATGCTTAAATTCATACCCTATAAAAAAATGTGAGGATAAGGAAGTCGCTGGAAGCTAAGTACTCGTCAAAAGTTGATGAAATGGTCATGATGTTCAAGAACCAGTATTTTGAAAGTAACTGATAAGATTAGCATGAATATCTTTACTGGATTAATAATTGTAATGCTGAAAGAATGTAAACTTTTTCATTGATTTACAAGAATTACATCATTGTAAGGTTTTCATAGATTTGAGAATTTTAAAACTGAAATAAGTCTTAACAGATTTAGGTTACGGATTTAGGTGAGCTATTAAAAGATATGTATAATAATGATACTATTGAACTAGTTTAAAATTGTCAAATCAGCATCAAGAATGGAAACATTCTTTTTTCACAGTCCAATATTCAGAATAACTTAGTAGAGTTAAAGGTTTCAGGTTTCAAGTTTTCATGTGAACTCTCCGATCACAAAATTATTTTTTTAAGAGAAGTGATCTATATCAGGCCATTAGAAATTCATGTATGGTAGTTCAGTAAAGCCTTTATAAAGAAGTCAGTGATAGGTAATTCATTTAGTGTAATTAAAATAGCAAATTTATTACCTATTAGCCAAAATTCTACATTGTACATTACCATTTAAAGTTTTTGTGAAACTTGCATTAAGGAAATTCTTTTTGTTGAACATTAACAAACATCAGCTCTGACACTTTTTTTCTTTTGACTTATGGTTTATTGTTAACTATCCTTGTATTATGTTCTCGCATATGCTGAATAATTGTAGTTAAAGGTTCACAAGGTCGTTAAATAAATAAATAGAATATTGACTAGATGAGTAGCATCCTGTGCAGTGCTTCAGTTTAAGATTATACTTTTAAGACTTGGACATCAGTTTTCTTTATACATTCAATACTTTTATGATAGAAACAGAAGACAGTTTAGTTTTCTTTTCAGTTGTGATCAAGATTTAGAGGAAAAATAATTTCAAGTAGGGATGGTTATTTGATGCTGGAAAGATTCTTTATACTGTATTATTTATAAAAGGTCCACTTGATCATAGTGAAGCCCTAAATTTCGTAAAGTGAATTTGTTTAGTGGATGTTGATGCGAGTACATTCTTGGAAAAACAAACTTAGCATCTGACTTCCAGATTTTATATTATATTACATTATGGTCAAGCCATAACATTTACTTAGTTTACATGGGGAGAGATACCTGGAAATGGTAAAAATATGCAAGTATTTACTCCTCCCCCCTAATATCACTTTTAGATTCCCTATTTTACAAACTGTATATGTTGGTATTCTGGGTAGACTGACTGGTCCCACAATGACACAAAGAAACCTTCAAATACCCAAATCATTACTTGAAGGAATTATCAGGTGTCGACACATATAATTAATTTTACAAATGTTAATCGACTACATTTCCTTGAATAAGTCTTCTCGTTACCAAATGTTATGCAAAGAGACTTGATTCATTTGGTTGCTGAATGGCTTCTCTGATCTCGGCATTAGGCTATTTAGCCCAAATTAAAAAATTCTATCCAATTCAAAGAGTATTTATAAAGTTATTTGGATAAATTTCATTTTAAAGGTGGTTGAAAATAGAAATAAAATATTTTATAAGTTTAGCTGCAGTTTTATGTTCAGAATAGTATCAATCATCTCTCTTATTCAGGATAGTATGGGACTTTTGCTGTAATATTTAATTTTAGCAACATGATAGTGTGAGACTTATGTAATATTCAAGCATAGTAACAGGATAGTGTGGGGATTGTTCTGTAATATTTCAAGCTTAGACTATTGGACAGTATGGTTAAAACAGATAGACCTTGAGCATCTAGTGTGATGAAGGAAATTATTTCATACAAGAAGAGTTTAAGATTATAATAAATAGTCTGATATATTTTCATAACTTTTGCAAAGGTATCTTTTTCTGTTTGGGTAGAAATTAAAGATCAAAAATAATTGTTGTTTTGTTGAATTAATGGTAAAATTATTATTAATAGTGTGGTACTCTAATCATGTATTTATTGAAGAAAGCTTTAATCATCAAGTATTTGCTTTATTTTCTAACATTATGACTAACATGGTACTTTGCTCGGTAGTGTTTTGAAGTGTGAACTAATGAGTTGTAGTGTCATCCCTGACAGGCGAATTTCCTGGTCGCCCGCCATCGGTCAGCACACTAACGTCGACTAGCTCCTCCATCACTTCCAGCATACCGGAGTCTGAGAGTAAGAGATTATTTTGATTTTTTTGCCATAATATATGGTATGGTTTTTTTTTTTTTTTTTAAATAAGTAATTCTTTTTCCCATAAAATTTTACCAGGTATACATTCACTTTTAGTAGCATTTTTTTTTTTTTTTTTTTTTCATTTTAGCGAAACAACTTTTCCCTTTTAATCTTGACCTTTTATAGATTGAATGAGTATATTACTCGATTTTCAACTGAAATTATGAATAACTATGCCATCCTTGTTAATTGGTACTTACAGTAGTTTGTGTTCATTTAAAATTCATTACATTTCCTGCTAGTGTAGAGGAAATATTTCTTTTGCAAATTTAAGTAAATTAGTTGAAATCTCAAGTGTTAGTAGATGGATGAAATTATATTTAGTCTTGTCCTATAAATATGTCTTTTTTTTTTTACCAAAGTTACATTTTTTTCATTTATGATAATGCAAGGTTCATTCTTATTTAAGCTCAACATTTTGAGTTAAATGACACATTTCACTGGAAGGACCAATGTGCCAATATACATAATTTTTAATCTGTTGAAAGGTTTGATGATTTTACAGTAACTGTATTTTTATGATGTCAGTTAAAGTACTGTACAGTCTACTAAAGTTGGTTATGCCTAAGAATTTTAATAGTTGAAGGCATAGAAATTTTGCGTTCATGAATCATATACGAGTTACTTAGGGTTTATGAATCAGGAATAGCATTTTATAATAGTTTTGTTTGAAATAGTTAGAATTTTTGCTTTTAATTTTTCTTTGGATTTCCAATTTTTGGATCAAGTTCAGATACTAGAAAATCTTTTCAAAATTTTTGGAGTTGAAGAGTTTCCATTGTCGTAGATTTTATATCCCTCTTGACAGGAATTACAATTCTATCATGCGTACAGCCAGACTACAGTAACAAACTTCATGACTTTTTTAAGATTTAAAGTTTTTTTTTTTTTATTGCAGTACTAAAAGAAGAAACCATAATGTGTAAAATTATCAAATGTAAGCTATCTGGCTATATGGACATATATACATTGATTATTTACTTGAGTAGCTTTATCAGCAAATCCCACCGTTACTTGAACGTTGAGTTATGTAAATGGGCAGTACTAAAATCCCTCTCCTTTAATAGCTGAAGTCACTTCCATTTGAAAGCTATATGTAGGTTTTAGGTAAATATTCTACTTAAAATGCTTATCACGGTCAAACCTCTGAAGAACGTCATGGTGTAGCTGTGATTAATTTCACGCTACGGCAAGTACTGTAGCAGCAGCATTTACCCTTGTAAGCTAGCCCTAACCTGATGCAGAGGTGTGATCTTACCTTGATGTCTCAAAACTAGTAGTTGATCATTGATTTATCGATTTTTTTTTTTATGTAGTAAAGGGAATTTTTTTTTTTAGTTTAAAATCATCTGGTACACCATTCGTAAGGAAAGTTGTTTTTATATTTATTTTGCTCTTATTTCTAATTTATAAACTAACTATCACTTGGATATATCTAGACAGTTTTTTAGGCTTGATTTTGGTTTTGGGTGGGAGTTTGGTTTGAATCTTTTGTCTCTGGACTTCCATGTTTTTTTAGCTTTTTGCATTACATAGTGTAGAGAAGTGGAAGAAACTACTACTAGAGCATATGGTTTCTTTAAAAAGACAATTGTTTTTTATGCGATTATTAAAAATTAATCTATTGCTTAAGTCATTATTGTATTATAGTTTATTTGAAGCAATTAGGAGAGGCTATTAGTAGTTTTTTAAGCGATAAAAATTTTAGTTTGTTTTTTTAATTAAAGTATAATTCTGTTAATTTTTCATTCCATAAAGATGATTGGGATGTAACTACAATCCAGTATCTTTGGTTGTGCTGGGAACATTCCTGTTGTGTTTATATAAACACAAGCTATGTATATGTACTCAGATGGAAGAGATAGGTTTTATCCTAAATAATAATTTACAATATTAGCTTTTTTCTTTCTGTGTCCTCTAAAACTTACACCAGTAGCCTAACTTTCCCCATCAATCAGGGCCTTAGTTTTAATGTGACCCTTAGTAATTAATGACAAGGTACAGTAATCTAATTGTGTGTGTATTTTTACCTTCGGTTAGTCTTTGATGCTGCAGCGGTTGTAAGCAACCATTTTTGAGCTATGTGACCCTCCAAACCTTTTACCCAATGTTAAGCCTGATATCTCATTCCTTGTCATGGCGAGTGCCTTGCGTGTGGTTTCTTGTAAGCGGCCGCGCTTTGGGTCTCCATGTGGAAGTTGTTAATCTCTTAATTCCTTTTTTATATAAACATAATGTTTGGAAATGCTGTATTGAGAGATTCCTCAAAGAAAGTGAAAGTCATCATTGGGTAATTCAAATTCTGGTTCAGTAGTGTTTTCATTTTTGTTGACTACAATTTTGCTGTAATTTTTTAATGATGAGAGAAACCAAAATTATGTAATTTGCTTGAGTATCCTTGTTATTTAATTCATGGTTCTTCTTTTATCTATATTTGAAAAGTATGAAAAAATGCATTCTCAGTTTTATGGTAAGTGAAATTTTACCTTTACTATGTTGGCAACTGTGAATGGGGATAGCTGGCCTTAAGTATTCATGAGCCACTTAGTTGCATTCGTTGGTGGCGATAGCATGGCTAGTAACTTCTATGTTTATCTTTTAGGACCGTACGAGGAGATGAAGCTCACTGTTAATACGCCCATGGACACCATAGTAAGGGCCATGGCAGCGCCTGACTCTGGTTTAGAAATTCGTGATCGTATGTGGTTGAAAATCACCATACCCAATGCCTTCATTGGTAAGTTCGTTTTATTGGTCTTAGTACTTTTTGTAAATTTATTACTACTTTGATTTCTTTGGAAAACATGAATTCATGTCATTAATTATAATTACTCATCAGTAGAATATTGTTACTTTTTTCTGTGAAACTCCCTTGCGATTCATAATGCTTCTTTCAAGCTTCGTTTCAACACACTTACCCTAAAAATAAAAATTGTCCATTTTTCATTCTTTCAATAAGCTTAACCATCTAGTACAGTATTGAGACAGTCTGGCATTTAATGGTAATAACCTCGACTTGGCTATGTCAGGGGCTGTTTGTCTTTTCACTTCTCTCGTCACCCTCATGTTAGATGATTAACATTTTATACCCCTCCAGATTGTAGTGTTTAGTATGGTTTAGGTTTGTAGTGATAATAAGGGATGTCTTTATATGGATTTCTTAGTAATTCCTGTGAGAGTTGTTAATTAGTAGGTATTTCTAGACTATTGTGATCCTCATTCTATGTGACTTGTGCTGGGGCAATATTTTGATATAGATATTTGTTAAGAGTGGGATTTGCTTTCTGTTCCTGTTATGAAGAGTTACGTTCAGAGGGTAGCTGACTAAACGTAAAAGGAAATTAACGTTTAGTCCAGAGGAAAATCCAGGGGAGACTGAGCTTGGTGGTTACAGTGGAGATGATAGTGAGGATTCCTCTCTAGCTATTAATAAGCTTCAAAAGTTTATTTATTGCATCACTTGTTAAATTCTAAGGAGACCAGTGTGTCTTGGGCAAAGGCAAGAGAGTCCTAACCTGCCCTGTTTCGTACCCTAGGCTAAACTTCTCTCAAGTCAGATAGGGTTCTTATGTGCACCACAGCGCTGTTGGAGTCAATCACCTCCATACAGTCTAGTCTCTCACTCTCAAGTTACTGGAGGCTCTTCTGTTCCATTACCCTTTTATTTCCTTGATTCAGTCTGCTTTTTACTACCACCTGATTTTGCGTTAGAAAAGTGATCTAGTAGCCGAGATCATAATTTCCTTTTGCTTACTGAAGTAGGAGCTCATGATCAACTACTTTATACCTGTATAAAGGACTGAAAATCCTTTTTTTTTTTTTGTCATAATAAGAGCTGAACGGTTGCATGATTTTTTGGGTTACTGTGAATATCAATCTAATTTAGGCTCAGCCACTGGCATATCTCCAGATCTCCCTACCAGTGTTACTGTAGGTGCAAGTACCTCAACTATTGAAAGAGTTCCTGGCTTAGTGTAGGCGCAAAGGTTACTGTAAAAAGTACACATGGGGGAAATTTTACTGAAGTTACCATTTTAGGTAATTCAGGTCAGGAAGACAAAAAGAGGGATAATACATTAGGGGGGAAAAGTCTGACTGGTGAGATATCTATTTTTCCAGTTAAGGAAACTTATTCCTGTAAGGTATAACAGGTTATTCGATCTAGGTACAATTTGCATAAAGTGATGCAGAATCAACTTCAACTACCACTGATTAGTTGTGACAATCCTTGCCACTTATCTCATGTTGTGTCCTGTCACAATTCTTTAATACATACGAATATTATTATTTACTTTCACTGTTCTTGGGTGCTGCAAAAGAATATCTTCATTACACACATAAAAGATGGAAGATCTTGGAGAACTGAATCTCCAAAGGAAAAAGAATTTTTTTCTAATTCTATTATGTTTTCTTTTCTGATTTCAAGCAAAATGTGGTTTCACAATACAGGCTTTATAATAGAGTATAGAATATGTTTTAACAATAACAGTTATGTTAGAGCCATATGAAATAGATGTTCTATCTTAAATTTTTATACAGTAGAGTTCTCTGATTTTTACTAAATCTTTCGGGAGGGGGAGAGAGGTTTCTTTTTAGTTTGTCATAATGTTCTGAGTTACAAACAAAAAGTAGGTTTATAGCACATAACACTTTCAAGGACTACTGCCTTCTCATGACTAGGCCTTAGCTTCTGCCTAGCAGCTGCTGCTATTGAATCGCAGTAGGGTGCTTTTATCCACATGGAAGAAAGGAAGGGCTTATCCTTCCACAATGTCATAGCGTGTTGGTCCTTAGTTTGTATTTCTTTATCTCCTTTCCTCACTGAGATAGGCTAGATGGCAATAAAATGAGAGAAGTAACAAATGTCATATCTTTTTGGAGTCAAAACATGATGTCCCTAAAGTGGGAGACGTCTCTTTGTTGTCGTCGTCTGCATTGGTCACACTCGGTTGACACACGAGTTTCTGATGAAGGGTTAACTCCAACCGTATTGCAACGACTGTTTGGTACCTTTAACAGTGAGGCAATGTTGACCGAATGCCCCAATTATAATAACTTAAGAAACAGATATCTGTTTGAGGCTCGAGATGGGGATGGCAGGTTCATCCTTCCCAAGATTCTTGGACATGTGTCCTAGTATGCGAGCAGCATTTTTAGATTTATTTCAGAAGCAGGTCTTCTGAAAGCTATTCAACTTTTATAATGACATCTTAACTTTTATAGTTTTAATTGAATATTCTTTAATTTTTATATGAAATAAATGTTATTGGCATCAATAACCTTAGATGTCAGGATGCCAGAAAACTTAAAATCAATCAATCACTGGGCTATTTTTCCTGCTGAAGCCTTTGTGCTTGTAGCATCTTGCTTTTCCAATTAAGGCTGTAATGATAATAATTATTACACTATAGAGTGGAAGAGGAACTTATGACCACTATTGTGCACTGCAAACGGGTCGCCTCAGGCTTGTTTTCTATGATTGACGTTTGCCACGGGAAATGTATAATCGGTTACCTTGACTGAGAACCCTTTGATCATTTACAGCAATTGGAAGCCTTACGATTGTTTGCTGCAATTGGAAGCCTTACGATTGCTGCAATTGGAAACCTTACGATTGTTGCAATTGGAAACCTTGCGATTGTTGCAATTGGAAACCTTACGATTGTTTGCTGCAATTGGAAACCTTACGATTGTTTGCTGCAATTGGAAACCTTATGATCCTTTACCACAATTGGGACCCTTATGATTGCCTATGACAATCGGGGAACTTACAAGTGGTTATCGGGGTTATGAAGATTATAATCAGTTCCCTGGATTGGGAATCATCCAATCGGTAACCCCGTGATCTGAAACAACGATCAGAACTTACTCTTGTGCCTCAAGTGATTGTCACCTGTTCCAGTTACCTGCTCCTTCCCAGTTCTTCTACTGTCTATACGGAGGAAGGAATCACGTAAGCACAGGATGGCCAATAGAGAATGAATTTTAGCACAAGGTGTATTGCCAGTACTTGACTCGTAGGAGACCGAGCACAAGTTCTGCTGTGAGACACCTTATTAGCGTCTCTCATCCTTTTCCTGCTTCAGAACATTCTTGACACCTTTGGGGGCACCATTGTGTGAGATCTACCTATTCACCGATGCTGTGCCTAGACTAAGGTCACCTCTCTCTAGAAACTGATCCATATCTGAATTGTAACCCAAAATAGTGGAAGGCTATGGTAGAGTTGCTATAGTACATTAGTTTGATTTTGCAATATCACGCTAGTAGAGATGTTTTCTATAGCTAGAGCTTCTTCTTACTCTTACCGTGGCTAAATAGCCTTGGAACAGTTACCGTACCTATCTACTTGATTGAAGATGTAAGGTGTAGTATGCTTAGTGTTGTAAATATGAGAGGAAGTTGAGTAGTATACAGAAAATCTCAAAAATTTGTTGGATGTTTAGGTAAAGTAAAAATTATACCTAGAGAAGTATCCAACATTAAGTTATCAGGCCAGTCTTTAAAGGATCATATAATTCTATTGGTATGTCTCGAGGAATGGCTGGCGATTCAATTAACCAATTACCTATCATGCCATCCAGGAATTGTACATTATCATCAGCTTATTTCCACATCCTCATCAGCCTGCAGCAAACTATTAAAAGGTATTTGTTTTATATCTAGTGTTGCTGCAGAAGCTGTTTCCTCACAGTTGATTCAGGACTAGGGCCTTTCATCCTCAGTAGGCACATCTTTGTTAGTGTTGCTGTTCGTTTAGATTCCTTTCACAGAAAAGGTTCTGTAGAATATTTGTTGGTAGAGACTTCAAGTCTGTTGAACCCCCGGGCACTTATCTCTGAGACTTTCAGGCAAGGGGCTGAGGTATAGGAGTCATCAACTACTAGGAAGTGGACATATTTGGACAGCTTTGCCAGCTAGGGAAATCTTGTTTGGGCAGAGTTACACTACGTCACTGTCATACTGGGATTTATATAGATAATTCAGATCATGGTGGTAGACAATCCCTGCAGGAGCCATCATATCCCTCCTTCAGATTGGTGTCTTTTATCTGGATGATTACAGGATCCTTTGGTTGGTGTATGGAGAGCACTTGTCCCTTGTATCTGTTTCTACGGTTTTAAAACCAAACTTCACTTAAACTGCTTTCTGCAGTTGTACCCATCTGTTTTAGTTGTAGAAGCAATACTTGAAGTTTTATATGATCTAGACATATTTCTTTCAAATATAATTGAAGTTTGTCCTTTTTGAACTTTTAGATTATTCTTGATTGTTCCCTTGGGGCCCTAGCGGGAATGATTAATTGATCTATATGACCTACAGTATTCGTAAACTATCCTAATCCTTCTCACTTGAAGATACCTTGTAATGTGTCCTCATTTTCATTGATGTCATATCCTTCCAGAAGCCTTTCATTTTCACGTTGTCCAGTGTAGCCTCAGATAGAGAATTGGAAGTCACTGCAGGTTTAAATGCCATCGCCTGCAATACAGTACCTCTATCACTAACCTTTGTCAGGGAAGGTGGGAAAGTTTTGTTATAATGAACAAAGTGCTGGTAATGAGAAAATTCAATTTTTTTTTTATTTTAAAACTTGTTCTTTTGGATTGCATTATTAGAGTCATTTTGACTATTACCATTATCAAGGATGTATTAGTTTTGACTTTGACAAATATGGAGACTGCCTTTTCAGAAAACCATTCTTTACTCAACTTTAGTGTATGGTAAAGTAGTTGGTTTCTTGATAGCTATCTGAGCATTTGCAATCAAAAGTTTTGTCACTGGTTCATTTCATCATTCCTCCTATAACTTAGATGAACATATCCAAGTATAATTTGTTTTTAGTATCATGTACAGTAGATTTATTGTTCTATGATAGATAATATACAGTAATATGAATTACTATTAAATGTTTGTTCAAATACAAACTATCTTCACTTATGTTGCTTTATTTAAATTACTATAGTTGGAAAATTAACTCCGTAGTATACTTAATTTTGAGACCTCACTAGAGTTTTTGTGTGAAGATTTCAAAGAACAAGTAAATAAAAACTAATATTTTTTATAGTTATAGTGCAGGATTTAGTCCCTGTAGTTTTTGTAAAATGTAATTACAGTGGTATTTTTATAGTTACAACGTATATTGGATATTGAGCTGATCTTATCATTCAGTTATCTGCTGTAGAGAGAAATTTAGCTCAAAGAAAACTATTGTTTGGTATGGTTATGATTATGTTCACCATCACACTGAAAATAGTTGATAAACTTCTACAGATCTTCAATAACCCTTAATGATTAACCAATTCCAGTGCAAGTTATTGTCATTGTAATAATTCAGCTGGGTTACTGGAAAAGGTTTATATTATCATCATTTTTATTATTATCATATTGTTGTAAACTAGTTACTTGAGATCACATGTCGTATACAGACTCATTTGTGTCTAAGTTGTATGGTAAACTGCTTTACTGTAATATAGGTAAAGTATGGTTAGTTAAACTACCTAATGGTGATGTTAACAGGTTGGCTATTGTTGGTGATTTACTTTTTGATGATATTTGTTAATTTAAAATCTGGAATGGTACCTTACAAGAGGTGTGCTTGTGATGATAAAACTATGGTGGAGGTCCTACAAGGATTAACCACTAGAAGTCATCAAAGGCTTTATGGATGGAAAAATCACTTTGATTAAAATAAGTTTTGCCTAAAGAAGCTTTTTCTGTAAAAGCCACAGAGCTGAGTGGGAGTAGCGATTGGGACATTTCAAATGCCAATTAGTGACCAAGTGGTAAAGAAAAAACCAAATCATGTCTTTACAGTGATACCTGCAGCTAGGCTTTAAAAACCATTTCAAAAGGTATTATGGCATACACTCCTCCAAATACCTACTCGAGATACATATTTTTTTTCACAAATGTAAGTTGAAATATCTAAAGAAGTTGGAGGAATTAAGTTTCATATGGTAGCAATGTTTCATAGAGGGTTTTTGTATTGCACAGCTTTGGAAGGTAGGATGACGATAGTAGCTTGACAAGTCAAATTTATGTAGGACATTAGATTAGTTTTGAATCTTTACTCCACTGATCCATATTTTTCAGGAGCTGATGTTGTTGACTGGTTACACCAAAGAGTGGATGGGTTCCAGGATAGACGGGAAGCGCGGAAATATGCTGCGCAGATGCTAAAAGCTGGGTATATAAGGCACACAGTAAATAAGAAAGACTTTTCAGAACAGTGTTATTACGTTTTCGGTGACCTATGTGCTAGTAAGTAATATCTTTTCATTTGTTTCACAAAATACACAGAGTAATTTCATATTATGTATATATTTACCCCCTGATTCCATGTTTGCATGCTGTTTCTCATTTTAAAGTATTGAATATTTGATGTTTTTATATAATTTGGAATTTATTTACTGCCTTATAAATAATTTTTAAATTTAGCCACTAGTACCATGTTTGCATACTCTTGCTTGTCTTGGTTATGGAATATTTGTACTTTTATATTTGATTTTAGAATTTATTTACTAAAAATTAACAAACTTAATACATATAAAAAAGGTAAATTAAAAGAATTAAATCTACAGTCTTGAAACTTCAAGGGTAATTTTTTATCATTTAGTTGTCAAACAAATATTGGTTCCTTAACCAGGAAAGTCAGGCATTAAAACTACTTGTGTAAGTAATAGTGAAGACCTGTGGCCCAATAGAATGAATAATAAGACTAGATCCAGATGGGTATTCAGACAAAACTTGTACCAAAGAGAGAAGTTGAAAGAAAATATTATACTGTATATTATTTTAATCTAACGTTAAAACTCAATGAAGGAAATGCGTTGTAAATTTTAGGTAGGTAATGTTAGTAATACCCCATAGTAAGAGGGATGTCATAAATTCAATTAATTGGATTGCTAGCAAATATATGTAATTACTTTTAAATATTCACATTTCTGTGCGGAAGGATAAATTTATAATGGTAAATTCTGAAAAAAAAAATAATTTAACCTTTTACTCAAAATTATTTGTTTTTTGAATAAAACCTAGAGTTCAAAATGATGAAGAAAAGTTAGGAGTGGAATGAGTTTGCTATGTATTTCATCAAAGCTGAATAATGTTCCTTTCTAAAGTTTTATATGACTTGAGCACAAAGTCAAGCCATTTTCAGTAATAATTAACTAGATAATTTGTTTTATAGGTTTAGCAGGGTTGAAGCTTGGTGAAGACGACACCTTGAGTGAAGCCGATCGGGACACTTTAGCACCGTTACCTCCTCCCTCAGCCTCATCACCTTGGGGTGGACCACATATGCCATATGCTGGTACTTACGTTCCCCCAGCCACTGGCTATGCACCTATGCCCTTCAATTACACAAATGAATCCTATGCATTTAATAGAGATGGTAGCACCAATAGTGGTTCTGGTGAGTATTTTTCGCATTGTAAATTAAGCAATATTTTTGTACATAGATATGCCACCTTTTATACTTGCATACATATACCAAGGCACTTCTCCCAATTTTGGGGGGTAGCCGACATCAACAAATGAAACAAAAACCAAAAAGGGGACCTCTACTCTCTATGCTCCTCCCAGCCTAACAAGGGACTCAACCGAGTTCAGCTGGTACTGCTAGGGTGCCACAGCCCACCCTCCCACATTATCCACCACAGATGAACTTTTATATTTCACCAAAATATATTTAGTGATTTTTCTTTAACAAGTTATTGATTTATAGAAAATTCTTGGTACAGCGATATCTTGAATGTTATTCTATTGCTTGACTAAACATAAGTGTTTATTTTTAAATAAATCATGGCATGTATACAATGTTGAGAATAATATCAGCTTTTGAGTTGAAAGGCATTACCCAAAATTATACATGAGAAACATGTATGATTTAGAGGATACAATATATAATTATTTTTATTAATATATTATTGGGTTCTGTCATCAGGCATAATGTAGGAAAGTAGAAGATAGAAATGCTAAGTCTACAGTTATAGTTAATACCACATATAAAGTGTTCTTGATGAACCATTCAGTATTATTTTTATTATTATTATTATTATTATTATTATTATTATTATTATTATTATTACTTGCTGAGCTACAACTCCAGCTGGAAAAGCAACATGCTATAAGCACATGGGCTCCAACAAGAATAAAATTGCGCATTGAGGAAAGGAAATAAGGAAATAAACTACAAGAGAAGTATTTAACAATTTTAAAAAATGTTTTAAGAATAGTAACATTAAAATAAACCTTTCCCATATAAACTGTAAAAAAAAGAGGAAGAGAGATACGACAGAATAGTGTGCGAGTGTTCTCTCAAGCAAGGGAACTCTAACCCAAGACCATGGTACAGAGGCTATTGCACTACCCAAGACTAGAGAACAATGGTTTGATTTTGGAGTGTCCTTCTCATAGAAGAGCTACTTACCATAGCTCTACCCTTATTAAGAGGAAAGTAGCCACTGAACAATTACAGTACAGTAGCTATACCCTTGAGCGAAGAAGAATTGTTTGGTAATCTTAGTCTTGTCAGGTGTATGAGGACATGGGAGACTATGAAGATTATTCAGTGTATGTGTTGGCAAAAGGAAAATGAGCCATAACCATAAAGAAGGATCCGATGTAGTACTATCTGGCCAATCGAAGAACCCATAATTCTAGTGGTAGTATCTAAACGGGTGCCTGGTGCCCTGGCCAACCTACTACCTATCTATTATGTAACATATTTAAAGGGAGATTTGCAAGCAAGGGCTCGAGGCAATGAAGCCCATGTGAGAATTTGGACCTTTTACGTACTGTTTATGTATAAATTGAATTTGAATATAACTGTATTATTACCTCCTCCAAGGAAGTTGGAAGGTTTTACCCCTGCTTGTGTGTTTGTTTATGAACACCTTCCAGGCTACAGTTTTAATCATAGAGTAATGAAACTTGCAGGGATTAACTGTTATGTAAAATCCTGGAAATGATCAAAGTTTGGTGGGTCAAAGGTCAAGGTCAACCAAATGTCCAATTCACGGAATGAGAAATCAGCTTGGACATCGTTGTCACACACGTCAAACTTGGTTTATATTTGAGTTTATGAAAATCCACACCATTTATTACATGTTAAGGTCAAGGTTGAGTTCAAGGTCAAGATCAAGCAAAAGGTCAAATTCCGGTCATCTACCATACGGCCACAATTTTCATTGTAAAGTAACGAAACTTGCAGGGTTTTTGAATTTATATGAAGAGCTGGAAGTGATTAAATTTTGGAATGTCAAGGTCACGGATGAGCAAAATGTCCATATGACGTAATCAGTCATAAATTTTGACGGCCCTGTCACAGAGACTTAAAACCTGGTTCTTATTAGAGTCTATGAACATCCATGCCAATCAATACATGTTAGGGTTAAGGTAGAGTCTAAGGTCAAGGTCAAGCTAAAGGTCAAATTCCGGTCACCAACCATACGGTCACAATTTTAATCTTCATGAAACTTGCACGATTTTAAACTTATGTATAGAGCTAGAAAGGCTTAAATTTTGGAAGGTCAGAGGTTAATGTCCTGGTCGAGCAATATGTCCATATCATGTAATTAGCCATAAGACATCTTTGTCACAGAGACTTCAAACTTGGTTCATATTTGAGTGTGAAAATCCACGCTAAGTAATACATGTTAAGGTCAAAGGTCGAGAAATAAACTGCAATGGTGGAGGTCTGTGATCTCCTGAGTTTCATATGAAATGAGACATTATTATTATTACTGAATTGTTTTTATTACTACTACTAGAAGTTTTGAATGTGCTCATTGTAAAATGTGACGGGAAATTTGTTTTGAATTTAATTTTATCATGCTTTATAGTTTATACTGTGTGATTTGGCACATATAAGAGTTTGGAATCTGAAGTTTCCCACAAACTGAAATGTCCTGTTTTTATCCTTTTAATTTTATTCTGATGAAGTTCTGATTAAACCTTAACCTACAAGATAAGCTTCAGATCCAAATCTGTAATTGGTAGTCTGGCTAATTGACTTGATAATTTATTGAAATGATTCTCTTCAACACAGGAAGCAGTGGTGGAACTCAGAAAAAGGTGGAACGTAAATCTGCTTCTCCAGCTCAAAGTGGGAGTGACAGTGAAGCGAGTCAGCGTAGTGCGCGCCGTCTGGGTAGTGGAGGCGGTTCTGGCAGTGGCAGCGTTGGTGGTAGTGGTGGAGGTGGAGGCGGTAGTGGGACGGCAGGTACGGGGGGAGGTGGCGGCGGTGGAGGTTCGAGTGGCTCCGAGAGATCGACAGCCACGACATTATCTCAGCCACCCCAGCAGCCGCTATTAACGCACCCCATTCTTCAGCACCCAACAGGTGTGCCATCCTCGTATCCCTCGCATACTTCGTTACCTCCTCTTCTTCCCCCTCATCCCCCCCATTTGCATCCAGCAAGCCACCTTCATCCTCCTCCACCTGCATATTCCGTTTTACCCTCATCCGGCCATCCGCATCCGGGTCCACTTTCCCGTACTGTGGAACAAATGAGTCCTGACCTGGCAGCAAGCACAACAAGCTTCAACCTGGCTATGGATAATCCCTGCAACTTTTTTGTTGACTCTGTTTGAAGCATTATTAGTTTGGTTAGTATGTTTTTTGGTTTTTCGTATCTTTCCCCCTGACAAGTTCCATATTTAAAGTGACACCTTTCACTTAAGTGTTTAAGAGTTGGTAAAGTAAGTGTTATTTTTGTTTTGCAGCGAGTGTTGTAGTTGAAGTTTTGTGCATGGTAAAGTAGTTGGTGATTTGATAGCTGTCTGAGCATTTCCAATTTTTTTTTTTACTGCCTCATTACCTCTCCCCCTATAACTTAGAAGAACATATATTCCAAGTATACTTTATTTTTTGATGTCATAAGCAGTAGATTTATTATTCTATGTCAGTTATAATGTGTGTTGCTATAAAATGTCTAGTGAAATATGAATTATCTTTACATTTGGTGCTTTATGTTAAAGTACTGTATTCGGAAAATTAACTCCATAATGTAATATTATTTGTAGACCTTACAGGAGTTTTTATGTGAAGATTACAAAGAACAAGTAAATAAAAACCAGTATTTTTTATAGTTAGTGCAAGATTTAGTCCCTGTAGTTTGTGTAAAATATAATACAGAAGCATTTTTATAGCTACAATGCACATACCAGTATATAAACTGCTCAATGTAAGATTCAGCACATTTGAGTAACCTGATCAAACCACATAATATTGTATATCATTTAGAGAAAAAGGCTAGGTGGGGCCATAATGAATTCGAATTAATTATCGGTTATGAGCATATTGAAAATATAAAAGGAATGATTTTTTTCTCTCCGTTCTTGTTCTCCCATCAAATATGAAGGTTAGATCCATAAGGAGAGACGAATGAGTTATGGAAATGGATAAAATTAACATGTGTCAAGAAAACATCAGTAGATAAATTCCTCTGGTGGATAGTATACCTTAATGTATCAAATCACTGAATCAATTCAGAGATTGTACTGAATCATTTGATGAACTGAGTAATACCACAACATTTACGTGTCTTAAGTGCATTATGGCTAAAGATTCAAGGGTAGCTCTGTAGATTCCAAAACAGTTATGGATTCACTGAATTAGAACAAACGCTATATTTTTTGTCTTAGGATGGAGACACTTTTGATACTGGACGAAGGGTTCAAGGCGTAGAAAATTAGACACTCGGTACCACATGGCAATGGCCAGATATTATGTCTATGCCAAGCATCATTTACTTGGCTGACAACCCACACTAAAAAGAACAAACTTAAGATGCGGTATCGCAGCAATAAATGGGCTCCCCATCACTATGCCATGTGGTGTAAATTCCTCGCAATACAACCATCTTTCTGTAAACAAATGAATGTGAAACTCAGAAGGAAACAGTAGTGGAATAACCTTGTACCTGGGTAATCAAATGTGTTGAATACAGAAATAAAGTATTGATCTTTAATATTTATGGGAAAAATTTAATAAAATTCTTATGGTAGCTAGAGTAGTTGATGTTGAACTATGTTGATATGATTGAGAAGGAAGTGAAAGAGGATATTGTTGGCCATAAAGTTTTAATAAATGAAAAATTTCAAGAACTAGTTAAATCATCAACAGAAGAGGATGATGATGATGGAAAGGAAGGTGAAGAATGAAAGGAGATGGGAACTACCAAAATTTAGTTAAGTGTTGCAACTCTAACAAGATCATAAAGATAAAATTAGGGAAAGTGATCCTGTAGTGGAGTGCAGAATAAGTCATTCATGGAAGAATGGGTCAATTTAGTTGTGTTTCATCTGTACTAAAATGTTGAAGACAAATTTACATTGAAGGTAGTACCTCAATTATACAGGTTATAGTTCCTTGCGAGTAATTGACAGAGGCCCCAAAGCAAGGTTTTAGACCCATGATGTTTATTCTCTAAACCTTTGCATCCAGAAGACAGATCAGCAAGATTCACACTCCCTGTGTGAGAACCATCTGCATCTAATCAATAAACCACAACAGCTAACAAGAGAACGTTAATTTGTTTTTTTTCTTGCGTTTATTACAAATGATTGTACAGGATTCAAAAGCATCTGGATGCAAGATATGTTTGGGTTGATAAAGATGTTCATAAGCAATTTCTTTTATGAAGTATGACAGGGATGTTTGGCCTCATCCCAAGGATTACTTCTGATCCTTAGCATTTTTTCAAGTCAAATTTAGAAGGTTGCTAACACGTCTACTAACATTTCTGCAATCGATTCATAATCCTAGGAATATAAGTAGGTTTTATTTGACTTGATTTATTTTTAATGTTTTATTTGTATTCTAGTAGAATACAGTCTGTAGATCCATAGTTCTTTGTCTGCCCATTTTTTTTCCGATTGCCTGGACTTATTGGCAAGTTCTGTTTCCTGTTCATAATTTTTACGGTTAGTCGTTAGGCAATTTTCTTAAATACATATTTTACTGGTGTATTTTTGGTTATTGTATGTTAAAAGCTTGAAAAATACTTGTACTGCAGTTGCTTCAATCAAGATCCTAGCTTTCTGAGGCTTGCTGCATTATCATATGGCTTTCAATTTCTCAAGTTCTTTACATGAAGCACACCTTTACGTTACAACACTTGAAATTTAATCATGAAGATTTATCATAAATTGGATCATTCACAGTTTTACTGGTGGCCGGGAAAAATCCTTTTTGAGCAGTATGCATATGAAATACTGTAGATATTTGCCAAATGCTTCATTATTGAGTAGGTGATCATAGCCACCCTCAACTAAAAGGACTAATTGCTTTTATTAAAAAATGGCTGTAATTCCAGCATATTTTTTTTGTAACAGTCTATATCTTCTGTGACAGGTAAAGAGTATTCATAATGTGTGTATTATATGGCAGTATTCATATGGGTTGTAACCATGTGATCTGATATGATAATTTTCTAAGTTTTATAGTGTGGTCAAATGTGCATGTTCTGAATTAATGAGTTAACTAGGTAAATAAGGACAACAAAATTAAAATAAAATCTCAATGAACATACATATTGTCATTGGAAACTAACATGAACCAGAAAATTTGAGGTTTCTATCTTTGTTGGAGGTTATATTAATGAATTGTTCTATTGATGTGATATTAAATAATTTTGATGTTATGGAAAGATTTCATTGCATATTTTTATTTTAGGCCATGAACATAGGGCAGGCAAACTTCCTGCTGTCAAAGAAATTTTGTTGAATGATCAAGTGAATCTCCACTGCAGGGAATTAGGTTCTATTTATTTAATTATTACACTTTTAAGTTACTACAATGCCTTTGGTTTAGTTTGAAGTGCAAAATCCCATCTGGAGGTTTGTCACAATTATTATAATGATGAATCTTCCTGGCTTGCTTAGAAAGTTAAAGCTCTATATGTATAAATATGTGTACAGTATTGTACCTAAGTGTACAAGATTAATCTGTTCCAGGAGAAAGCTCATAACCCAAAATCCTTGTAAACCAAAACTGTTTTTGCCCCCCAAAAAAATAAAGGGAGTTCACTCGATGCTCTCCACACATCCATAAATACACAAATACAGTACACTCATTTGTAAAGGTTTGTAATGTTATATAAAGAGCAAATTATATCCCTTAACATGAAAAATTAGCACAAAATAATTCACAATAACAAAAAGTATTGACACATTAACTCGCACTTTACGTATAAGGCGAGTCCTAGCTGGCAGATGAGACGAGAGTGGAAGAGCGAGTTACTGCTTGATTCTCCCTCCATGAGTACTTTGGGTAAACTATCAAGAGTTCTCTTTCACCATCACCAACAGAATCACTTGGTTTATGCTTTAATGACAGTCGTCTTTTTTTACATTCACTTTTCACAAGGCAACTAGAGACGACTTTTTTCCTTTTACGTTAAAAGGACATGAAAAAGGGGTAGAATTTACATTATTATTTAAACTCTGCGTGTGTGGCTTATGAGTGCCTCATGACCGATATTGTGCTATTCTTGTTAGTACTTGTCTACAAAAAATGGCATTCAGATGAAAATTTTTGCTTGCAGACTCATGCAATGCTCTTACACCAAATGAAATTTAGTGCTCTTATTCTGAGGTACTTGAGATTGATTGTGAATATTAAGAAAACCTTGTCTATTAAACAAATTTTTAACCATTATTAGATCTATTTTTTTGGCTTCATACAACAAATGTAAAGGTCATTTTTATAAAGATAGACTGAATATGGAAGTACCCCAAACCTATAATTCCCTTACAGATAGCAGTGGTAATAAAGTAATCTCATAAAGCCTCAGTGTAATTAGGTAGGGTTATTGAACTTGTTTGGATTGTACATTGAAGGACGAGTACCTATTGACTTTTAGTTCTAATTAACTCAAAATTTTTTAAACTTAGATATAACTTTCAATACTTGATCTTCAAATGTTGGAAAACTTGAATATACACCATATATTTTAGATATCTAAAAGCATCTTGTGTATCCCAGGAATAATACAAATAGAATGTCGTTGAAGAAATAAGACAAAGATATGCGCTGTTTTTTATAGACAATCTTTTTTTATGTAATCAGAGGTTAGTTTTCATGATTCAAGGTTTTGTGATTTTCAAAATAAAACTACTGTCATTAGTTAGAACTATAAAAAATATTTGTGAATATCAGTGAATTGTGATATGCTTTTTATTTAGTTGAAAATAGTCCTAAAAGTTCTCTTGTATAGCTACACAAGAATTCATTGCATGGATTATAAGAAGTCTGTAAACATGGATGAAAGTGTGTATCCCTTTTCCATGCAAACATGAAATTAGATCTGGATGCTGTCAAAGCAGCGTGAGATACATTTAGCATGACTAGATCCACTATAAGAATTTGAGTGAGTGATTTATTCTTATCACTTGAGGGGTTATTTTATACAGTCTTGCTATAATTAATTGTTTTAGGATCATTACTCTTATGACTAGTTTATTATAAAAAATCTACATGCCAGTCATACGTGTAGATTAATAGGTCATATATTTCTCGCCTTTAGAACCAAAGGGTTTTGAATTAATATACATTGACAGTATTATTAATACTAGCCAAACTACAACCATATTTGGAAAAGTAGTATGACACAAGCTCAAGGGCTGCAACAGAGTAAGCAACCCAGTGCAGAAATTAAACAGATAATATCAGTGACGTTAGAATGTGTCAGTCATATATAAGCTACGAAATGAGATGTCACTTTAACAAAATAATTTGTAAAAGGTTTGAGCTTTTGAAGTTCCACCGATTTAGCCACCTAAGGAAGATCGTTACACAATATGGTCATAGCAGGAATATAACTTCTACCATATTTTGTAGTAATCTACATGTGATATCTCTTGACTGCCTTGCTTAGCCAATATGACTTAAAGACAGGAATTTTGTATAAATCTACAACATATTCAGTTTATTCTGTTAATAATACCCAAGTTATAATAATTTGGGTTAGAAATATCTGTATAATAATCATTCCATTAGGTCTATTTTTTACATTTTAAGATATTTATACATAGAACACTGTTCTGTTGGTTCCATGAGCTGTTCAGTATTATGTCTGCCCGCTCTAACTAGGTGTTGGCATGTGTAAAATTAATAGGGCTATAGCACTACAGATATGATGTTTTTACATTGATTCACTACCTTTTACAATTTATTAGCTGGAAATTCTTATAATTTATTAGCTGGAAATTCTTATTTGTTATCAAAATTCAAGCGCTCGGTATTTCAATATTTGTTTGCCTTTTACATCTAGGGTGTGATTTTGCACTACATAAAACAATGTTTGGTATACTTTACAGACTTGCCCTATGTATTCCTTGTTAGATTGAAATTTTATCATTTAAGGATGTGTTTGATTTCAGATTTTATCAAAGGAAGATGCTTGGTGAATAATGGATAATTATTTAACATTTCAGGTGCTCAAGTATATTATTATATTTTCTATCTGTTAGGGAATAATAGTAGAGAAAAATCATGGTAAGGAAATTTTAATTGTTTCTTTATGATTAGAGTCATTGTGACTTATTTTCATTCTTTTCCAGAGGAAGACATCCAGGGCTATCAGTTTAGCGAACGCAGCTAGTCATGCTCAAGAGGGTTTGGAGTCCCGGAACCCGAGCTTAACCTGTGAAAAGTTACCCACCAGTGTTATAGGTGTGAAGCTGATATTGAATTTTCAAGATACCATTTGAAGCTTTCAAGGTTGCCTCTCCATATTTGTTCTCATGACATTGTGCATTGATGTGCAAGGTACATAAATTTATATTGGGAAATTTTAAAATTTTTAGTACAGTATGTTAAATTTGCAGTATATGGTATGATATACAGTGTATTCAGCATTTAGGTAAGAGGGTACTGAGATACGGAGATTTCTGGAAATAGTTTCTAGAGAATGTGCAAAATTTACAGAAAATTAGTAGGCTTTATAACTGATAACACTGGTAACCTTTATCACTGGCCCATCATGCAAATTGTGCAGAATTAAGGACGGTAATGACAAAGTCGGCTGTTTGTGAACGTGTGACTTGTACATTATATAATTTTAATAGGAAAGTTGCTGGGGGTGTTTTCAGTACGAGAGCCAGAAATGAAATGTAAGATATGGTGCTCCTCTGGCTGCTTTAGTGACCAGTGTTTATAACAAAAAATATAAAAAAAGAAAAATATAACTAAACCAAGTTATGAATACTGTTCATAAACTTTCGTCTATTGTGCCTGTCGAAAGTGAATACTGAAAGGATGTGCATGTTAGCATCATTTTGTCGTTAATACCTGGCAAAGCCTTTGGATTTGTTACAGGTAGGAACATCAGCGTAGTGTCAAAAGGTGAAAGCAGGTTTAAACATGCTAAATAATGCATATTAAAAGTGACTTCCAGGCTTGATATTTTCATAGATTCTTATGCAATAATTTCAGTGGCAGCCATTTTTGAAGGGAGTAGATTTGAGACTTGTTCTGACTCCTGTTTATGCAAGTTTGTATTAGCATTTTTTTTAAATGTGTTGTACAGTTTATATTACAAAAGTTGTGGAGTCAGAACCCCCTGCGCCTCTTTCTCAAAGATGCACTAAGGCTCTTTGAAAGCAGTGACGAGCCTTACTCAAAACTGAGCCTTCATGAAGACCTCTTCAGAGCCTTTTAATTACTGAAGCTCATTTTTGTGATATGATAATCAGACTCTGTTGGGTCCATCAGAGGGAGTTCCTTGTGCGTTTTTCTGTGAATCAAAGTGACACGTCATTAGGTACCATATATTGTCTTGATCCTCGTTTTGTTGTAATATACAAAATAATTGTGGATGGTGGAAATTAAGGCCTCAGACATTATGACTGTCAAAGGATGCATAGCCTCTGCTTTGGGGTTTGGTGCCGTAGCAGTGGCTATAACCGTGTGTAGTGTTTTCAATACTTTCTAAAGATGCAGCTGTGCATTGATTTATTCATTGCCAGGTATTGGTCTTCAGAAGGAAAATACTTGAAACTTATTGTGGTAAAATATGAATTTAAAAAGACATTCACTATTCAACATTTAATCAAATTTGGAAATGCTATTTAAATTGTACGTACAGTAATGGTATTTTAAGAGTGAGGCATAGATCTGGCATGCAGTTCACTAAGGTGGACTATATCTTAAACAGATTCCATGAGTAAATTCGTTGAATATTACATTTTAATGAACCAAGTACGAAGATACAAAAGGATTTTTATTTTCAGTTAACTGTATGGTTAGTCGGTATTATTTTTTAAACGACTTATTAGATCAATTATTTTTATTTCATTCATATTTGGGCTGTCTTACATTTCAGGTCATTTTTTATACTTCCATTACTGAATGAAATATTACCTGTGATAAAATATTTGAACAGTATTGTGTCTGGAAGTATAATTTACATCGGGCAGAATACTGCTAAGATGGAAAATACACTTGAATCTTGCTGAGTTCATGTAGCATCTTGTGACTTCTTTAATCTCCTCTTTCACACCCTTCCCTAAAAAGCTGCAAGTGGCATATCCAGCTTCCCCCCGTTCAGGTTGCTTGATGACTTATGCATGAGCAGCATATTATGTGAATTGTCACTGATTGATTCCTGTTTTTTCTGCAAAGCTTGGAGCTACATGTTATATGATGCCAGTTCAGGTGAATTTCTGGCTTGATAGAGTATTTTGCTCTTGGTTTGTTTTTTCTTTCTTCATTTTTGTCAAGTTACAACTAGTAAATTCCTATCTACAGAAATACTTGTGGTTGATAAGTTCCTATTTTTCCCTTTATATGATGAATTTTGGCAGAGATTCACTCCTCTTAAAGATGCACAAATGCGGTTACACGATTAAAGGGAACTTTGTATGCTGAAACAAGATGTACGTATATATATTTTTGTTTGCAATCTAACTTTGGTAATGTAAGGAATTGCCCCTTTTCTATAGCAGCTATGATTTATCATTTTTTTTTAACAGCTTACAAAACAGGTAAGATTTTCTTCATGCTAATGGGCTGGAAGTCACCATATCTTGTATATATTCAATATACTGTATACTGTAGTGTTATAAAATTACCAAAGTGTCTTCATTGCAGCCTGTGATGCATTGCCAAATACAGGGTTTTGGGTTCTCTTAAGTTCATTATTCATCTCTGCCATTTAATTGTGATTTTCTGTTCCGTAAAATTCAAAGTTTAAATATGGAAGAAAGGTTTTTTTCTTCAGGCCAGTTTACCACGATGTTTTTCTTGTCATTGGTTAATGTTTAACTGGACTTTTAGATGTACAGTACAGTAACTCTTAATTTTTTTTCATTGTTCATAGATTTTTGTGAATACAAGCATGAACAGCTTCCAAAACTTGAAAGAGGCCAAAGTCATTATAACCGTCAAAGATACAACATAGATATTTTCTTATGAAACACTGGCTTGTGAACATGCTGTATACTATAACTCAAATTGTTTGATAAAAAAATTGCACCATACTACCTGCATATTACCTGCAAAACAGGAGACATGAAAGCAAGTGAATGTTTCATTTTAAGACTGAAAATCATCTTTGAAAGATTTTTTTTAAGCCAGTTGTTACATTTGTTGTGTAAATGAGTCTCCTCCTTTCGTTTTGCTTCGTATAATGGATTATGCTCGATGGGATCCAATCTGGTTCTTATTATTGTAAGTCATAGAGGTCAAATATACTACTTGAACATGGAATTAGTTTTATTTCGTAACCTCGACATTAGCTGTTCCTAAACTTGGTTTATTATCATTTTTATGAAAAATCCCTGATGTTTGTAATGTTTCTCAGGTGCTAACAAGGAATGATGGGAGAAGGATAGGTGGTGGTGGTGGTGGGGGGGTTGGTGGTGAGTAGCTGTAGTGAACGACATCTCGTAGTAACGAGGGATTTTGAGGAGGGAGAAGTCTAATTGGAAAGGGATCTCTGGTAGTGGTATCACTCGCCCCAGTTTTAATAGGGGTGAGCCAGCTGGGTATATTCCTGGCATACCATGCAACTTTTTTTCTCTGGTATATTTAGCAGTATTTATACCTTTCAAATGGTGCTTTAAGGAGCATTTCACGGAGCGACACAGGTTGAGCCCAGAAATAGATATTTCCTTCGTCAAAATCCCTTATATGTTGTCTACCCAAAACAAAAAATTTCCATTTTCTTTGTTTGTAATAGGTGTACCCTACTAGTAAGTATTAAGCCAACCTGGTAATTATCTCAATGTGGGTACACTATAATTCCTTTGTCTTTAAAGTTTCTCCTCATACTTGTGAGATTCAGACCATTGTTTGCCCCAGCTTCATAGTATGGTTTTCTCTGATCTAACTTCTTTACAGATTAACAGAGGATGTCTTTTTCTTGCCTGTAAACACTTCATCAAGGGTCTTACTGCCTGCCAATTGTTATCCTTATCAGGTAAGTATAGAAATAATTTCATTAAAATTAAATTTTTTGTATTTTGCAGGTTTTTTTTTTCAGGAAATTTGGTACATGATGCTGTTATGCATTTTTTTTTTGTAACTTTTTGTTGTTTTTCCCTTAGAAACCATAAAATATATTTTAGAAACCATAAAATATATTTTTGTAATTTTTCAAGGAACATGAATGATAATCCCTAAATAGCTCCCTTAGGAACATATTTCCTGATTGGTTTCTTAAGCCCCAAAGACAAGCCATAAGGTAAAATTGTTCCTTAATCGAAATACAAACCACGCTATTTAATTAGGGTATTACTTTCGGCGTAGCTGAAACGACGAGTCATTAGATTTTTAACGAGGGTTTACTACCCTCTCGCTAGTTAGCGAGGGGGTAGGGAGGGGTAGCTAGCTACCCTTCCCCCCCTCACACACCGGTGAATAGCTCACTTTGCTTTTGGCTTGGATGATGAACAGACGTGTCTGCTCACACCCTCGCTTATTGACAGCCTTAATTTTTTGCTTTTTCTTTACAGTGTATGTTTGGAAGTTGGCCTTTACCATTATGCGGAAGTGCCCCGGATTACCTGACCGCTCTTGTGGCACTTATATGTCGGCGGTCGAAACAGACCCTCGCACCTTATGTCTGTTCTGCAGGGGCCAACGGTGTGACAGAGACAAAGTATGCAGTGAGTGTAGGGAGTGGTCTACCTCCCAGTGGGAGAGGTTTTCCCGGAGCCGGAAGAAGAAGTCCAAAAGGGATCTTTCTCTTTCAAGGGTTTCCTTGAAGAAAGAAAAATCCAGGGACTCTTCTTCCGTAGCCCGAACCTCCTTCGAAGCTCCCGCTCGAGCGGCCTCTTCCGAGAGACCGTCGAGTGGTAGCATAGGCCGTTCTTTTGGTGACCGACCTCGGGGTTCGGGAGAGGGAGTTGACTCCCATAGCGAGGCAGCTCCTCCTCCTCCCTCGGGGGAGGATTTATCATTTAACTCTGTGAATAATGATGATCTGTTGAAGCTTTGGGCTTCCTTGGGGCTTAAGGGCTTGCCCTCCAGGGAAGCCCTGTTTGACTTAATCCAGTTGGTGGCTGCTGTCAAACAGCCGCCGGTGATAGCGGAGGTTGACCCTCTGTCTATCGTCGACGTTGTTGTGGCAGGGGCCTCCGACGAGTTGGGTCAAACCCCTGCCTTGGTTCCCGATGCAGCTGAAGGCTTAGTTCCTCCCTCCGAACATCCTTCGAGGGAGGAGCTAAGTCCTACGGTCTCTCCTGCAGGTAATTCTCCCCCTTGAGGGAGTTCACTGACAGAGACTCCTCTTTGGAGGACTGATGATGGTCTGCCTGCCGCCCCTAGAGGTCGTATCCGTCGGAAGGCTCGCCTTCCCCTTTGCTGTAGAGGCCTTCCTTCTCCTCACAAGGGAGTTAGGAGGCACCTCTTCGGCTCTTCGCCATCGCAGTCCCCCGCAGAGGATCCTCCTCGCTGTGCTCTGACTGTTGCAGTTGCATCCTTGGACCTCTCTGCCAATCGTTCTCCTTCGCCTGCTGTCTCCGTTCCTGGCTGCTGACGCGCGTTGGGCGCCCACGCATCGCGTTTTCCAACGGACTCCGGTCCCTACAGGGCATGAGCGCCAGGTATCCCCTGCGCTTCAACGTTCTCCTGCACGCTCGCGCGCAATTGCACGCAAGCGCTCTCCTGCGGTGAAGCCCTCTCTACGCAGAAGTTCATCTTCGGAGACAACGCCCTAGAGACCTCCTGCAGCTGAGACTTCTCTCCAGCATTCTGCTCTCCAGCGCTCTCCTGCTTGCCAGCGCTCTCCTGCTTGCCAGCGCTCTCCTGCTCGCCAACGCTCACCTGCGCGCCAGCGCTCTCCTGTTCCCCAGCGGTCTTCTCCTCGCCAGCGTACAGCAGCGCGCCCTCATCCTGATGCGATCTCCTGCTCGCCCGCGCTCTTCACCTGCATGCCAGCGTTTGCCTGCACGCCATCGTTCGCCTGCGCGCCCACGTTCTCCGGATCTGGGCACAAGAAGGAAGACTCAAGCTTCTTCTCTTCAGCGTCGGCCATCGCCTACGCGCCATCGCGCGCATACACTAGATCCTGCTGCGCGCCCTCCTGCTCGCCCACGCCCTCGCGAACCGTCTCCTTCACGCGTGCAATCGCTTGCACCTCCGCCTGCACTTCCTGATTCTTCGGATCACGCTTCTGCGCACCCTCGATCTCCTGAGTGCCCGCGTGCTCCTACGCCTATGCGCCATCGCTCGCCAGCACGCCCACGAGCCCTCTCGCCAACCCGGAGATCCCCTACCGCGCCCGCGACCGACATAGTAGGATTCTATCGTGCGATCGGGAGGCACAGCGACCGCGCGAGCCACCACGCGAGCCTACAGGAACGAGAGCAGCCAGGTCATCCTCACGTTCCCCATCCCCGCAAGCGCAGACCAGCGCGCTCACAGGAGGGAGGGAAATCGCCAGATGGGTCCAGTAACCAACCTCCTCCTCCTTCCCGTTCCTTCCAGGCAGGTCCAGCAGTTGTCTACTCCTAAGGATCACCCGATCCCCTTCCCTTCAGAGGGAATCTCTGCATGCATGGTTTGCATCCCTCATCAGAGCTGTTGTGCAGGCTGTCAAACCTCCCTTCGCTGAGATGGGGCTCAAAACTATGGCGGCTCCGACCCCACTGAAGAGAAAGAGAGGAGTAGAAACCGTGGTTACTTCTCCGAGGGTCAAGCTGGCCCCTCGGACAACCTTGAGGAAGGCTCCCTCTCCCCCCCAGACGTTTTCTCTCTCTCCCGTGGACGAACATTTTCCGTCCTTGGGGGAATCAGACGAGGTGAGGCGTTCTCCCATCACACCAATGGGAGAAACCACACCTCGCGCTGGAGAATCGTCCCAGGTGGGAGCAGAGAAGAGCCCTCAGACGTCGTCGTTGGAGTCTTGTATTCCTCCCAGGAGGGAACCCAAGGATTCCAAGACTGTACCCAAGTCATCCTCAAGGATCCGTCCAGAACCTACTAGACCCGCGGAGAACGTCCACGTGTCCCCCCAAGAAGAGCCTTTGGGGACGGGAGACTTCGCTGCCAGTTCACCAGGAGGGGAGCCACTAGAGTCGGAGCATGCCTTCTGGCAAGTCCTGACCCTGATAAGGCATCTCAACAGGATTCCCGATCCTGAGATGCCTCCTCGCGAGGGCAAGGACACGGTCCTGGATCGAGTCTTTGGCACCCAGAAACCCACTAAGGCCAGTGCAGGTTTGCCCTGGTCCCAAGGGGTGAAGAGTGCCAGGGATAAGGTCGAGGCCCAGCTCTCCGAGCTCTCCTCCTCCAAACGGCTGGCAACAAACTCCTCCCGCCTCCTCGCGTCCAACAGAGGAGGTACTTTGAGATCTTGGAGGAGGCTTGTTTAGCTCTTGCCCTACACCACTCTATAGAAGAGCTTACTAAGGGAGTCCCTCTTGAGAGAGACTCCAGCCGGCAAGTGACTTTCTCGGCGAAGTGTGCCATGCAGGCTATTTCGTGACTTGACCTCTGGCTGGGATCTCTTGGCATCCTGTTGCGATCCGAAGATTTGTCTAAGGAGAGCACCAGGAAGGCCTTGGAGAACTTCCTCGTCTCGGGCACACGCACCATTGAGTTTCTGGCCCACCAAGTCTCGAACTTGTGGGCCAACTCAATCCTGAAACGTCGTGATGCGGTGGCAGAGAGGTTCCACGCGAAGGTCCCAGCCGTTGAGGTCAGCAGGCTCAGACATTTTTCCCTTCTAGGGAAGAACCTGTTCGAGCCTAAAGACTTGGAGCAGGCAGCCGAGAGGTGGAGGAAGTCCAACCAGGACTCCCTCCTTCATAGGGCTCTTACATCTAAGCCCTATAAACCTCCGGCACCTCAACAACCTCGCCCGCCCAAGACAACGAAACCGGCTGTGGCAGCGAAGGCCACGGTGTCGAAGCCCTTTCCTGTCAAAGACAGGAAAGGCAAAAAGTCCTCTAGGGGAGGAAAGAATCCTAGAGTGAGCGGCTGAGGCCGCAAACGCTGGGATTGGTAGTGCCCCTGCATGTCCACCAGTGGGGGGATGCCTTCAAAGTTGCGCAGACAGGTGGCAGCAACTCGGGGCCGATTCCTGGACGATTTCCGTAATCGGTCAGGGATATCGCGTCTCGTTCATAACATCTCTACCTCCCCTGACAGCGGATCCAGTGTCGTTGAGCTCCTTTGCCATGGGATCGGCAAGGGGCCAAGCTCTACGGGCAGAGGTCCAGACCATGTTGAAGAAGGGCGCTCTCCAGGAGGTCATCGACGGTTCCCCAGTTTTCTTCAGTTGACTCTTTCTTGTAAAGAAGGCGTCTGGAGGCTGGAGACCAGTCATCGACCTCTCAGCCCTGAACAGGTTCGTCAAACAAACCCCGTTCAGCATGGAGACGGCGGACACAGTCAGACTTGCGGTGAGACCACAAGACTTCATGTGTCCACTGGACCTGAAGGACGCGTACTTCCAGATCCCAGTCCATCCGTCTTCAAGGAAGTACCTAAGATTCAGCCTAGACAACAAGATCTACCAGTTCAAGGTGCTGTGTTTCGGTCTCTCCACAGCACCTCAAGTTTTCACCAGGGTGTTCACACTGATTTCTTCGTGGGCACACACGATTGGCATCCGTCTCCTCCGCTATCTGGACGACTGGCTGATCCTGGCAGACTCGAAGTCGACCCTTCTTCGACACCGAGACAAGCTTCTGGGACTTTGCCAAGATCTAGGGATCATGGTAAATCTCGAGAAGTCTTCTCTGCTTCCGACTCAACGACTGGTATATCTAGGCATGATCTTGGACACCAATCTCCACAAAGCCTTCCCATCAGATGACAGGATAGCAAGGCTGAGGAGTGTTGCAGTTCCTTTCCTCAGACGAGAAGAACTCCCAGCCCAATCGTGGTTACGTCTCCTCGGTCACCTTTCTTCTCTGGCCCGTCTAGTTCCAAATGGTCGCCTCAGGATGAGATCCCTGCAATGGCGACTCAAGTCCCGGTGGAATCAAGGTCACGATTCCCCGGACATCTTGGTCCCAATGGGTCCTGCGGAACGGACGGATCTCCAGTGGTGGTTGACAGAGGAAAACCTACGAAAGGGAGTGGATCTTCTCGTCCTCCCCCCGGATTTGATGCTGTTTTCGGACGCCTCAAAAAAAGGGTGGGGGGCCCACGTTCTGAACCACAGGACCTCAGGCCTATGGTCAGAATCAGAAAAGTGCCTCCACATAAACCTGCTAGAAATGAAAGCCGTGTATCTGGCACTTCAGCAGTTCCAACAGTACCTGGCGGGTCACTCCGTGGTGGTGATGAGCGACAACACCACGGTAGTGGCTTACATCAACAAGCAGGGAGGTACCTTTTCACAGCAGCTATCCCATCTTGCTGTAGAGATACTGAGATGGACCAAAGTCCACTCGATTCCACTATCAGCTCGCTTCATTCCAGGCAAGAGGAATGTGCTCGCCGACAGTCTGAGCAGGGCATCTCAGATAGTGAGTACCGAGTGCTCTTTGGATCGTCTAGTAGCCGACAAATTCCTGACTTTGTGGGGTTCCCCAATGGTGGATCTGTTCGCGACAGCCTTGAATTTCAAGCTCCCGCTGTACTGCTCCCTAGTCCCGGACCCCAAGGCACTCTGGCAAGATGCCTTTCAACAACGGTGGGACAACATCGACGGCTACTTCTTTCCCCCGTTCTGTCTGATGAGAAGAGTACTCAACAAGACCAGAATATCGGTCAACCTTTCAATGACCTTAATAGCTCCGCTATGGCATCACGCAGAGTGGTTCCCGGACCTTCTGCAGCTCCTGACGGAACTCCCGAGAGAACTTCCTCAACACGAGCTACTCGGACAACCACATGCCAACATCTTCCACAAAGCCGTAGCATCGCTGCGACTTCACGCCTGGAGACTATCCAGCGTCTCCTCACAGAGAGAGGCTTTTCGCAACAAGTTGCGGAAAGGATGTCTGGACACCTGTTAAAGTCATCCGCAGGGGTCTACCAGGCAAAGTGGAGAGTCTTGTGTGGTTGGTGTCGTGGAAGGGGTATCTCTCCACTTGATGCCACTATTCCAGCAATAGCGGAGTTTCTCGTGTATTTGTGGGAATAAATGCGCCTTTCAGTCTCGGCAGTGAAAGGCTATCGCTCAGCCTTAAGTCTTGCCTTCAGGCTCAAAGGAATGGACATTTCCTCCTCGCTGGAACTTTCTCTACTCATACGAAGTTATGAACTTACCTGCCCCCAGTCGGAAGTGAGACCTCCTCCATGGAACGTGGTTCGAGTCCTCAGGTCTCTTAAGAGACCTCCTTTCGAACCATTACGCCAGGCTTCTGATCGCCACCTGACTTGGAAAACGGTGTTCCTGCTTGCTCTGGCCTCGGCCAAGCGAGTCAGCGAACTTCATGGTCTCTCGTATGACATCGCCCATTCAAGGGGATGGGGGGAGGTAACGTTCAGATTCGTCCCTGAGTTTATAGCTAAGACTCAGAATCCAGGAGTTCCGGACCCCCTGTTCGACTCCTTCTGGATTTCGAGTCTCCGTTCTGTAACAGATGACCCAGACCATCTCTTACTGTGCCCAGTAAGGAGTCTGAGGCTATACCTTGAGAAAACAGCTGCAATCCGTCCTCGAGTGCAAGCATTGTTCGTGAGCACAGGAAGGACGAAGAGGAAGGTCACTAAGAATATAATCTCAGTTTGGATCGCAGGGTTATCCACCATTCACTGGATCCTGACCCTCCTCCGTCACGTCATGTCAGAGGCATCGCCACGTCCCTGGCATTCAAGAGAAGTTACTCTGTGACGCAGGTTCTACAAGCTGGGGTGTGGAAGCGTCAAACGACCTTCACAGCCCACTACCTGCAAGACGTGACCCACAGGAGGCTCGATATGTTCTCTATCGGCCCTGTGGTGGCGGCACAACAGCTGGTTTAAACCTCAGGCTCCTTAATGGACAAGTAGCAGTAGGTTGAGGGCATTGTTACCCGGTTTTAGTCTGCATGAATGAAAAGATATGCCTGGCCCTTATTCTTTTCTTCATTCTCCCCTCTCTTGGGGAAAGCAGCATCCTGGGTTCTCTGCACAGCTGACCTCAAACCACTGCAGGTAAACCATGTTTCCTTGTGTTCCTAGTATTAAGTTAATACTGTCACGTCCCCATACCCTTACGAGGTGGTATTGGGATCGTCCTAACCTAGATTTCCATCTAAAGGACTCCAGGTCAACTTTCTAGGACGAGTCACACTTCACTCCTTCACACACTAGGTTACGTAGGCCGCGGTCCTTGCAGAGCAAGGCACTTGCGAGGTGCAGGGACCCCTTATCTTGAGTTCTACACACTCAGATACTGAGTCCCCAGGCAAAAGCCAAAGCCAGTACGGCTGGGACTTACCACCCTACCTAAGGGTTAAGTCACCCTAATTATATAGCGTGGTTTGTATTTCGGTTACGAAACAAATGACAAATTCGTAGATAATTTGTATTTTTCCTAACCATACAAACCTTAGCTATTTAATCAAACTTGCCCGCCAGCCCTGTCCCCTGGGAAGTCCTATCTCTAAGCAAAATGAGCTATTCACCGGTGTGTGAGGGAGTGAGGGGTAGCTAGCTACCCCTCCCTACCCCCTCGCTAACTAGCGAGAGGGTAGTAAACCTTCGTTAAAAATCTAATGGCTCGTCGTTTCAGCCACGCCGAAAGTAATACCCTAATTAAATAGCTAAGGTTTGTATGGTTAGGAAAAATACAAATTACGAATTTGTCATATTTTATAAGTCAAGCTATGAAGTGACACCACTTAAAGGGCATGGATATCAGGTTTGCTCTTTCTAGTGTTCAATTTTTTCAAGTTTGAGAGAAAGAAGGCATATTTAGCAGAGCCCTTGCAAATTTACATGATAAGCTTTGTCGTTTATGTAGTCATTGTTAGGGGCCGTGAAATCATAATCTGAAATTTCAAGGTCTTGAGATTTATTTGTTGAAATAAATGGTCTTAGAGTGGTATTTTATAGGTGAAAAGAGATGTAGGTGACTGATCGGTGAAAGCATAAGTATTTAGAAAATTATCTGAAGAGTTTTTGTGATCAGCATTCTGCTCCAGTATCAGGAGTACAGTAAGCTCTCTCTAACATTGTGAAGCCTAACTGTATGTGGTTTAAAAAATGTGTCATTATAATTGCTTGCATTACAACCTGAAAGAGTTTGTTTAGTACTTCCCCATTTTGCTTTATATTGTAGACTGTTGTATAGGGATCACTTTATCCTAGCCATGGAGAGGAGGCCTTATCTCACTCTAAAACTCTATAAGGAAAAATTTGTTCAGGTTTTCGTGGTCCTGCTTAGCTCAGGATTTTACTATACTGTACAACTAAAATCTGGCTGATGGGTACTTTTCTAGTAAAGTATATGAACCCACTCGCCTTGTATCTCTTGAGACGCTTTCGGGTCTTCCTTTAGGATATAACCTGCAGAGAGGTCAGATCTAGGATAATATTTAGTACCTGTTAGACCATCTGACAAGGGCAGCTTGGTCAAGTTGAGTGTGTAGACCATTCATCTTAACTTATTTGTTTTGCTGGGCAAGCACTTCGTTCGTTACTTTCTACTGTGGATCATTGAATTGTCATTTCGACACTTCTTTCAAATTTGCAAGGGTTATGTTGCACTCCTTGTAAAATCAAATATTGCAGTGCAATCTTTAGTTTCCTAAAATTGGGTATTCAATCAAGTCATAGCCAAAGTTAGTAACACCTGTGATTTTAAGTGACTCATTGCTGCTAAACTGAACTCAAGCATCTTGGATTACTAGATATTCCTTATTAACTACATTTATTTGTAGCAATGCTAGTGGTGTTTCATTTCTACTAAACTTGGTTTTAACCAATAACAAATCCAGTAATCTCACCAATGTAAATACTGTAAACAACTTGTGTTTTTCATGTTTAAGGTTTTATTAATTTTTTTTGCAATGGCTCCTTAGTCTTTGTATCCGAGTGTAATACAAACATGTAAACATTAGCCTTTTTTTATTCTATTAGTGCTCAAAGTACTATTGACATAAATTTATAATGCTTATGAAAATTTAAATATTCTGTTAGAAATGAATGTTAGCATGAGGAGAAAAGATAAGTTTTGTATGTTACGCAACAACATTATAAGTTCAATACGGCTGTATAAATATTTCTATGTTCATATTTTATATTTAGGATTGTATAATCAAAGTCAGCAAACATTGGGTATAATGATTTAAGTTTTCTACTATATCACGTATATGATATTAGTGATTAGTTTTTATAAGGTTAAAACTGCATTATCTGTAACAGATAGGACTTATTTGGTAAAATAAAAATAGACATTTGCTACCATGACATTAATTACTGTTTATTTTTGTTGCAGTATTTTATCTTACTACCATAAATTACACGTTTCCTGTGAGGAAATTTTTCTAACATGTCGTCTCTGGTGTATATACAGTAATTAGAAATGTTGCCTTATTTGTAAATTTATGTATGTAATTTGAATACCACCAGGCTTTCATGACAAATCTATGGTGATTGTACTTATAGGACAGGCCACCTATGTACTGAAAGTCTAATTATTTCAGTGAAACTTCCTGGAATATTTTTCACCATTGTACATTTGAAATCTGTTTTCCCCGCTGATAAATTGGACGATCGAGTAAACAGCATCATTACACAGAATGAAAATATGTTGGAAGAGTAATTAAGAAGGAAGGACCAAATGGTACCAACATAATGGTCTCAATCCTCAGATATCTGGATATCCTGAAAGTTTGGGGAAAACCAATCTGCATTACCATCCGTTTGTTATGGCAGTGGATGCTATTCAATAAGATTGGCCAAAATGATAAATTTATGCATTTCAAAATTTTGCCATGAATTTTATCAACAAGTTTTGGGACTCTCAGAAGATGGATAGTTGTCATAGCTCAATTTTGGCCCCAAAGAGAGTGGTTCACTTACCTTCCTCTAGCAAGAAAACTAAATCAGTTTGCAAACGGAAGTCTCATACAACCACAAAGATGGATATTTTACCTAAACCCTCTCATGCTACAGCTAATAGCATGATAACACCATCGTATTCTCAGATATGTACATGTAATTTTACGTAGACTTTACTTCAGGACAGCCTTGAAGTATTCTATTGATATATTTTATTGGCATCAATGGTATATTTACTTTTTTGTGAAAAGTATAAGATACCCGATATATCCAAGAGGTTTATAAAATATGAAAATTTTTTTTGTTGCGTCAATTAAGGTTTATAGATCTGTTGACTGCAATTTTGCAACATGTTGGTTTATATTTAGCTGCTATCAATGTAATTAGAAATAGGTCCATTATTGAAAAAATTTATCTCAAAATCTGTTTAGATGGAATTTGGATGTTGCACTTGGGTACTTTTGAGAGATCCTCAAATGTAACCTTTGGATAATCTTTTCTTCAATTATCCTGATTGATAAAACTTCCTTAGCTTTACCTACATCAAAAATTCAGAGAGATAAGCTACCTTTTCTTTGTGGGATTCAAAGTATGTTTGCATTAATTTCATTTTAACTAGTTACTGAGATGAAAATGCAGCTAGAGCACAGTAGAAGTGCATGACTTTCATGCATCATTTCAGCTGCTCATAGTTTTATAACACTAATTGGAAATATTGTTTATGTTCTGAAAACTTTTAGGGTCTTTGCAGCATTTCTTCAACCCATAGCTGCACTTACTTTATATCCTACTTTACCACCGTTGTCTTCCTTCATGCCATCTTGCTGTCGAACCTCTACTTCGTAGTATAATTGCTGGGTTTTCCCCCCAGTTGCTCTTGGGTACTGAATGGCCTCACAGGCCCCAGGTTTGGGCTACATCGCTGAAATTCATAAATTTAAAAGCATCCTTGCTACCAAGCTGTTTCAATTTTGACTTGTGTATGTATATTCATTTAGAAAAAGTTAAATGTGTACAAAAAGTTGAGAATTCAATCATTTCTACTTCACAATTTTTGTATATTTTGCATTGTTTCTGATTAATCCAAGCCTTATTGCATGTTATTACCAGCAAGCAGGTGTCATTAACCAGAAAATGGAGTTATTCCTATGCATTATTTAAAATTTCTTCAGCAGTGCTTGAATGGTCATTACATTATTAAGGAAGTTTGCTAACACCAAGCGAAGCAAGGGTACAAGAAAACAATTTCTCCCGGATCTGAGGTGTCGAGTTTACAAAAAAAACAACTTCTCCCGGATCAGAGAGGTCTCGAGTGTATAGTTTATATTAAAGCGCAGCAGACAGCACCCCTAGGCTTTAGCTCTGGATTCTCTCCCATCCAGTCATCACTAGTGTTTTCTGGCTTCATTCATCTCATCATCATCCTGTCTGTCTTGTATTTGCCATGCAGGTCCAGCATAGTTATCATCCTCCTTCAAGATACAAGAACCCTTGCAATCTCTTGCTGGCGTCAAGAATGTTATCTTATATGGCCCGTTCAAGGTAAGAGCTTCTGTTCTATGCAAGTGTGGGGAATCTAAACCGCACCACACCTTAGGCCGTAATGGGTACAGGGTGCGGTTACACTTGATTTTTTTGGTATTTAATTATTTTTTTTTCTTTTTTTTTTGAGCACATTTGCTTATACTGTAAGCAGATACACACAGGTGACCATGTAAAGAAATGCATTTTGTCCCTATGAGAATGCAAACCTTCACAACCATATGTGTTGCGTACCTTTATGAAGCAGGATGCTGTATGCAGCCCCCTTTGAAGTGTTTGTTTTTGCTCTTTCAATCAAGATGATGAGGATTCTAGAGAGTAACTTCTCACTTTGTGGTAGTTTCTCTGTCTTGTAAAGTATTTACTCAATTTGGACAGTTTCTCCCCTAACTGCATGCCAGATAGTTTAGATTATTTGTCTAGTGGGGTTACCTGACTCCGACAGCATTCCACAGATGGTGACCCCTTGCGACAAACCCTATGGTAGGAGCTTGTGTTATGGTGGAGAAACTTTTTGTAACCTCCTCTGAGCCAGCGCAGTATAGGTCACCCGTACCAAGACGTCTGTCTGTGACAGAAAGAATGTATGTTTGACAAGAGGAAGGAGAATTCACCCTGTTATTTCCATCTCTACCAAACTCTGCTCCATCATCTATCACCTTCAACAGATATTTTTCTCTTTGTCGACGAAGAGGATAGTTGCGTGGGAAGGCCTTTAACTAAAATTTCGAGGGAGTGATGGTACTCAGGAGCTATGTGGTACTTTTGGGGTCTTTCAAGCGAGTGCGTGATGGTGTTACAGTTCCAGCTGTAGCATCAAAACAGAAGAGTTGCCCTATTTGTACCAAACATCAGCATCATAGGCCAGGGGACGTTGAGATAACATGGGCCCACCTTTCTTGCTCCTAATGAGATAAGAATGATTGTTTCTTACCGTATGTGCATACTGTGCTGTACAGAACTTTGCTGTTCACTGCTACCTTGGTAATTGGATAGTGATTAGGAACCTGGTGCGAGTCAACGATTGTTTTGAAAGTAGCTGGTCAATGGTCCAAAACAGAAAAGTCTCTAGTACCATAATGTACGCCGATAGGGACATATGTTCATGATAACTCCTCATGCCAATATGGAGATCATGCATCACCTAATAGCTTTCACATTAATTAGTGATATTAAGCTGGGTGCAAAAGCATCTTGGGCTCATCAGGGAGAGGTTGATGTAAAAAATAAAGACATTAGATAGTGAGGAAAGGTTGATGCTTAGAACAAAGGCATTGAATGATCATAGTGAGTGAGTCACTAATGCAGAGATCCAAGTTATTGGGTGATGATTAGAGGCTGATGTTGAGATCCAAGTCATTGAATAGCAAGGTGAGGTTCATGTTGAGATCCAAGATGACGACAGACAGCGAGAAGAGGTTCGTCCTGAGATCCAAGTTATGAATAGTGAGGCGAGGTTCATGTTGAGATCCAGGAGGGCATTGGACAGTAAGGAAATATTAACGATGAGATCCAAAAAGGTATTGGACAGTGAGCACAGCTTAATGCTAAAATCCAAGAAGGTATTGGACAGTGAGGAGAGGTTCTGAGATCAAAGAAGGTATTGGACAGTGAGGACGGACAGGTTAATGCCGAGATCAAGGAAGGTATTGAACAGTGAAGAGAGGTTGATGCTGAGATCCAAGAAGGTATTGAACAGTGAAGAGAAATTAATGCAGAGATCCAAGAAACTATTGGACAGTGACAATTAGTTGAAGCATAGATCCAAGAAGGCATTGGACAGTGAGAAGAGGTTGATGGCAAGAAGGTACAGTATTGGATAGTAAGGAAAAGTTGATGCGGTACTGGACAGTGAGTTCGTGCCGAGATACAAAAAGATATTGGACAGTGAGAAGTTCATGCCGAGATCCAAGATGGTATTGGACAGTGAGGAGAAGTTGATGCCGACATCCAAGATGGTACTGGACAGTGAGGAGAAGTAGTTGCCGAGACCCCAGATGGTATTGGACAGTGAGGAGAAGTAGATGCCGAGACCCAAGATGGTATTGGACAGTGAGGAGAAGTAGATGCCGAGATCCAAGATGGTATTGGACAGTGAGGAGAAGTAGATGCCGAAATCCAAGATGGTATTGGACGGTGAGGAGAAGTAGATGCCGAGACCCAAGATGGTATTGGACAGTGAGGAGAAGTAAATGCCGAGATCCAAGATGGTATTGGACAGTGAGGAGAAGTAGATGCCGAGACCCAAGATGGTATTGGACAGTGAGGAGAAGTAGATGCCGAGACCCAAGATGGTATTGGACAGTGAGGAGAAGTAGATGCCGAGACCCAAGATGGTATTGGACAGTGAGGAGAAGTAGACGCCGAGACCCAAGATGGTATTGGACAGTGAGGAGAAGTAGATGCCGAGACCCAAGATGGTATTGGACAGTGAGGAGAAGTAGACGCCGAGACCCAAGATGGTATTGGACAGTGAGGAGAAGTAGATGCCGAGACCCAAGATGGTATTGGACAGTGAGGAGAAGTAGATGCCGAAACCCAAGATGGTATTGGACAGTGAGGAGAAGTAGATGCCGAGATCCAAGATGGTATTGGACAGTGAGGAGAAGTAGATGCCGAGACCCAAGATGGTATTGGACAGTGAGGAGAGGTTGATGCCGAGATCCAACAAGCTATTGGACAGTGAGGGGGAAGTTGATGCTGAGATCCATGAAGGTATTGGACAGTGAGGAGAGGTTGATGCTGAGATCCAACAAGCTATTGGACAGTGAGGGGGAAGTTGATGCTGAGATCCATGAAGGTATTGGACAGTGAGGAGAGGTTGATGCCGAGATCCAAGAAGTTATTGGACAGGTTAGTGCTGAGATCCAAGAAGGTATTGGACAGTGAGGAGAGGTTGGTGCTGAGATCCAGGAAGTTATTGGACAGGTTAGTGCTGAGATCCAAGAAGGTATTGGACAGTGAGGAGAGGTTGGTGCTGAGATCCAAGAAGGTTTCGGAGAGTGAAGAGAGGTTGATGCCAACATCCAAGATGGTATTGGACAGTGAAGAGAGGTTGATGCTGAGATCCAAGAAGGTATTGGACAGTGAGTACAGGTTAATGTTAAAATCCAAGAAGGTATTGGACAGAAGAAAGATTGAGGCTGAAATCCAAATACGTATTGGACAGCGAGGAGAGGATCTCCTGAGATCAAGGAAAGTATTGGACATTGAGGACAGACAGGTTAATGCTGAGATCAAGGAAGGTATTGAACAGTGAAGAGAGGTTGATGCTGAGATCCAAGGTATTGAACAGTGAGGATAGACAGGTTAATACTTAGATCAATGAAGGTATTGAATAGTGAAGGGAAGTTGATGCCAAGATGCAAGAAACTATTGGACAGTGACAATTTGTTGAAGCATAGATGCAAGAAGGCAATGGACAGTGAGAATAGGTTGATGACAAGATATAAGAAGGTATTGGATAGTAAGGAAAAGTTGATGCTGAGATCCAGAAAGGTATTGGACCGTGAGAAATTGATGCCGAGATCCAAGATGGTTTTGGACAGTGAGGAGAAGTTGATGCTGAGATCCAACAAGCTATTGGACAGTGAGGGGGAAGTTGATGCTGATATCCAAGAAGGTATTGGACAGTGAGGAGAGGTTAATGCTGAGATCCAAGAAGATTTCAGACAGTGAAGAGAGGTTGATGCTGACATTCAAAATGGTATTGGATAGTGAGGAGAGGTTGATGCCGAGATCCAAGTAGGTATTAGAACGAGAAGAGAGGTTGATGCTGATATTCAAGTAGGTACTGGACAGTGAGAAGAGGTTGATGCAGAGTTCCATGAAGGTATTGGCCAGTGAAATGAGGTTCATGCCAAGATCCAAGAAGGTATTGGACAGTGAATAGAGGTTGATGCCGAGATCCAAGAAGGTATTGGACAGTGAAAACAGGTTGATGCAGAGATCCAAGAAGGTATCGGACAGTGAAAAGAGGTTGATGCAGAGATCCAATTATGTATGGGACAATGAGAAGAGATTGTTGCCGAGATCCAAGAAAGTATTGGACAGTGAGCAGAAGTTGATACCGAGATCCAAAAATGTATTGGACAGTGAGGATTAGTTGATGCAGAGATCCAAGAAGGCATTGGTTGGACAATGAGGAAAAAGTTGATGCTGAGATCCAAGAAGGCACTGGACAGTGAGTTGGTGGCGAGATCAAAGAAGGTATTGGACAGTGAGAAGTCGGTGCCTAGATCCACGAAAGTAGATCCTAGAAGGTATTGGACAGTGAGAAGAGGTTGATGTGGAGATCCAAGAAAGTATAGGATAGCGAGAAGTTGATGCCAAGATCCAAGAAAGTATTGGACAGTGAGAAGTTGGTACCGAGATCCAAGAAAGAATTGGACTGTGAGAAGTTGGTGCCGAGATCCAAGAAAGTATTGGACAGTGAGAAGTGGGTGCCGTGATCCAAGAAAGTATTGGACAGTGAGAAGTTGGTTCCGAGATCCAAGAAAGAATTGGACTGTGAGAAGTTGGTGCCGAGATCCAAGAAAGAATTGGACTGTGAGAAGTTGGTGCCGAGATCCAAGAAAGAATTGGACTGTGAGAAGTTGGTGCCGAGATCCAAGAAAGAATTGGACTGTGAGAAGTTGGTGCCCAGATCCAAGAAAGAATTGGACTGTGAGAAGTTGGTGCCCAGATCCAAGAAAGAATTGGACTGTGAGAAGTTGGTGCCGAGATCCAAGAAAGTATTGGACAGTGATAAGTGGGTGCCGTGATCCAAGAAAGTATTGGACACTGATAAGTGGGTGCCGTGATCCAAGAAAGTATTGGACAGTGAGAAGTGGGTGCCGTGATCCACGAAAGTATTGGAGAGTTAGGAGAAGCTGATGCCGAGATCCAAGAAGGTATTAACTGCGAGGAGAGGATACTGAGATCCAAGAAGGCACTGGACAGTGAAGAGAGGTTAATGCTGATATCCAAGAAAGTAATGGAGTGAGGAGATGATGCCGAGAACTGAGAAGGTATCGGACAGTTTGGAGAGGTAGATGCAGATCTTCTAGAAGGTATTGGACAGTGAGGAGAGTTTGATGCTGAGATCCAAGATGATATTGGAGAGGTTGATGCTGAGAAGATCCAAGAAGGTATTGGCCAGTTTGGAAAGGTTAATGACGAGATCCAAGATGGTATTGTACAATTTGGAGATGTTGATGCTGAGATCCAAGAAGGTATCGGACAGTTTGGAGATGACGCCGAGACCCAAAAAGGTATTTGACAGTTTGGAGAGGTTGATGCGGAGATCCAAGAAGGTATCGGACAGTTTGGAGATGACGCCGAGACCCAAAAAGGTATTTGACAGTTTGGAGAGGTTGATGCGGAGATCCAAGAAGGTATTGGATAGTTTGGACATGATGCTGAGATCCAAGAAGGTATTGGACAGTTTGGAAAGGTTGATGCGGAGATCCAAGAAAATATTGGACAGTTTGGAGAGGTTGATGCCGAGATCCAAGAAGGTATTGGACAGTTTGGACATGTTGAGATCCAAGAAGGTATTGGACAGTTTGGACATGATGCTGAGATCCAAGAAGGTATTGGACAGTTTGGACATGATGCTTAGATCCAAGAAAGTATTGGACAGTTTGGAGAGGTTGATGCGGAGATCCAAGAAGGTATTGGACAGTTTGGAAAGGTTGATGCAGAAATCCAAGAAGGTATTGGACAGTTTGGAGATGATGCTGAGATCCAAGAAAGTATTGGACAGTTTGGAGAGGTTGATGCGGAGATCCAAGAAGGTATTGGACAGTTTGGACATGATGCTGAGATCCAAGAAGGTATTGGACAGTTTGGACATGATGCTGAGATCCAAGAAGGTATTGGACAGTTTGGAAAGGTTGATGTGGAGATCCAAGAAAGTATTGGACCGTGATGAGAAATTGATGCCAAGATCCAAGAAGGTACTGAACATTGAGGAGAGGTGGATGCATAGAACCAATTAGGTATTGGACAGTGATATGAGGTTGATGCTGAGATCCAAGAAGGTATTGGACAGTGAGAAGAGTTTAATGCTTAAGATCCAAGAAGGTATTGGACAGTGAGAAGAGGTTGATGTCGAGACCCAAGAAGATATTGGACAGCAAGATGATGTTGATGCATGATCCAAGAAGGTATTGGACAGTGAAGAGAGGTTGATGCCGAGATCCAAGAAGGTATTGGATAGTGAGAAGAGGTTAATGCCGAGATTCAAGAAGGTATTGGATAGTGAGAAGAGGTTAATGCAGAGATCCAAGAAGGTATTAGACAGTGAGAAGAGGGTAATGTAGAGATCCAAGAATGTATTGGTCAATGAGAAGAAGCAGATGCTGAGATTCAAGAAGGTATTGGACATTGAGAAGAGGTTGATTTGAAGATCCAAGAAGGTATTGGACTGTGAGAAGAGGTTGATGTCGAGATCCAAGAAGATATTAGACAGCAAGATGATGTTGATGCCGAGATCCAAGAAGGTATTGGACAGTGAGAAGAGGTTAATGCAGAGATTCAAGAAGGTATTGGACAGTGAGATGAGGGTAATGCCGAGATCCAAGAAGGTATTGGTCAATGAGAAGAAGCTGATGCTGAGATTCAAGAAGGTATTGGACAATGAGAAGAGGTTGATTTGAAGATCCAAGAAGGTATTGGACTGAGAAGTTGGTGTCGAGATCGAAGAAACTATTGGACAGTGAAAAGTTGGTGCCGAGATCCAAGAAACTAAGGAACAGTGAGAGAAGTTGGTGCCGAGATTCAAGAGAGTATTGGACTGTGAGAAGTTGGTGTCAAGATCCAAGAAAGTATTGGACTGTGAGAAGTTGGTGTCAAGATCCAAGAAATTATTAGACAGTGAAAAGTTGGTGTCGAGATCCAAGAAAATATTGGACAGTGAGAAGTTGGTGCCGAGTTCCAAGAATGTATTGGACAGTGAGAAGTTGGTGCCGAGATCCAAGAAGGTATTGGACAGTGTGAAGTTGGTGCCGAGATCCAGGAAGGTATTGGACAGTGAGAAGAGGTTAATGCCGAGATCCAAGAAGGTATTGGACAGTGAGAAGAGGTTAATGCCGAGATCCAAGAAGGTATTGGACAGTGAGAAGAGGTTAATGCCGAGATCCAAGAAGGTATTGGACAGTGAGAAGAGGTTAATGCCGAGATCCAAGAAGGTATTGGACAGTGAGAAGAGGTTAATGCCGAGATCCAAGAAGGTATTGGTCAATGAGAAGAAGCTGATGCTGAGATTCAAGAAGGTATTGGACAATGAGAAGAGGTTGATTTGAAGATCCAAGAAGGTATTGGACTGAGAAGTTGGTGTCGAGATCGAAGAAACTATTGGACAGTGAAAAGTTGGTGCCGAGATCCAAGAAACTAAGGAACAGTGAGAGAAGTTGGTGCCGAGATTCAAGAGAGTATTGGACTGTGAGAAGTTGGTGTCAAGATCCAAGAAAGTATTGGACTGTGAGAAGTTGGTGTCAAGATCCAAGAAATTATTAGACAGTGAAAAGTTGGTGTCGAGATCCAAGAAAATATTGGACAGTGAGAAGTTGGTGCCGAGTTCCAAGAATGTATTGGACAGTGAGAAGTTGGTGCCGAGATCCAAGAAGGTATTGGACAGTGTGAAGTTGGTGCCGAGATCCAGGAAGGTATTGGACAGTGAGAAGAGGTTGATGTGGAGATCCAAGAGGGTAAGGGACAGTGAGAAGTTGATGTCAAGATTCAAGAAGATAAGGGATAGTGAGAAGTTGTCGAGACCCAAGAAGGTACTGACAGCGAGGAGAGGATACCGAGATCCAAGAAGGTATTGGATAGTGAGGAGAGGTTGATGCCGAGATCCAAGAAGGTATTGGACAGTGAGAAGAGTTTAATGCCGAGATCCAAGAAGGTATTGGACAGTGAGAAGAGGTTAATGCAAAGATCCAAGAAGGTATTGGACAATGAGAAGAAGCTGATGCTGAGATTCAAGAAGGTATTTGGATATTGAGAAGGGGTTGATGTGGAGATCCAAGAAAGTAAGGGACAGTGGGAAGTTGATGTCAAGATCCAAGAAGGTAAGGGATAGTGAGAAGTTGTCGAAACCCAAGAAGGTACTGACAGCGAGGAGAGGATACCGAGATCCAAGAAGGTATTGGATAGTGAGGAGAGGTTGATGCCGAGATCCAAGAAGGTATTGGACAGTGAGAAGAGGGTAATGCAGAGATCCAAGAAGGTATTGGACAGTGAGAAGAGGGTAATGCAGAGATCCAAGAAGGTATTGGACAGTGAGAAGAGGTTAATGCAGAGATCCAAGAAGGTATTGGACAATGAGAAGAAGCTGATGCTGAGATTCAAGAAGGTATTGGACATTGAGACGAGGTTGAGGCCGAGATCCAAGAAGGTAAGGGATAGTGAGAAGTTGTCGAGACCCAAGAAGGTACTGACAGCGAGGAGAGGGTACCGAGATCCAAGAAGGTATTGGATAGTGAGGAGAGGTTGATGCCGAGATCTAAGAAGGTATTGGACAGTAAGGAGAGGTTGATGCCGAGATCCAAGAAGGTATTGGATAGTGAGGAGAGGTTGATGCCGAGATCCAAGAAGGTATTGGACAGTGAGGAGAGGTTGATGCCGAGATCCAATAAGGTATTGGATAGTGAGGAGAGGTTGATGCCGAGATCCAAGAAGGTATTGGATAGTGAGGCGAGGTTGATGCCGAGATCCAAGAAGGTATTGGACAGTGAGGAGAGGGTGATGCCGAGATCCGAGAAGGTATTGGATAGTGAGGAGAGGTTGATGCCGAGATCCAAGAAGGTATTGGACAGTGAGACGAGGTTGATGCCGAGATCCAAGAAGGTATTGGACAGTGAGGAGAGGTTGATGCTGAGATCCAGGAAGATATTGGACAGTTTGGAGAGGTTGATGCCGAGATCCAAGAAGGTTTTGGACAGCTTGATGCCGAGATCTAAGAAGACATTGGAGAGCATGGAGAGATTGATGCCGAGATCCAAGATGGTACTGGACAGTTCGGAGCGGTTGATGCGGAGATCCAAGAAGGTATTGGACAGTGAGGAGAAGTTGGTACTGAGATCTTAGAAGTTATCGGACAGTTTGGAGAGGTTGATGCCGAGATCTAAGAATGTATTGGACAGTTTGGAGAGGTTGATGTGGAAATCCAAGAATGTATTGGACAGTTTAGAGAGGTCAATGCAGAAATCCAAGAAGGTACTGGACAGGTTAGACAGGTTGATTCGGAGATCCAAGAAGGTATTGGACAGTGAGGAGAAGTTGATGCCAAGATCCAAGAAGGTATTGGATAGTGAGGAGAAGATGATGCCGAGATCCAAGAAGGTATCGAACAGTTTGGAGAGGTTGATGCTGAGATCTAAGAATGTATTGGACAGTTTGGAGAGGTTAATGTGGAAATCCAAGAATGTATTGGACAGTTTAGAGGGGTTGCTGTGGAAATCCAAGAATGTATTGGACAGTTTATAGAGGTTGCTGTGGAAATCCAAGAATGTATTGGACAGTTTATAGAGGTTGCTGTGGAAATCCAAGAATGTATTGGACAGTTTAGAGAGGTTGATTCGGAGATCCAAGAAGGTATTGGACAGTGAAAAGATGTTGATGCCAAGATCCAAGAAGGTTTCGGACCGTTTGGAGAGGTTGATTAGGAGATCCAAGAAAGTATTGGACACTAAGCAGAAGTTGATGCTGAGATCCAAGAAGGTATTGAACAGTGAAAATAGGTTGATGCCGAGATACAAGAAGTTATTGGACATTGAGAAGAGGCTGATATCGACATCCAAGAAAGTATTGGAAAGCGAGCAGTTGAATTATGCCAAGATCCAAGAAGGCATTAGACAGTGAGGAGATGTTGACGCAGAGATCCAAGAAGGTATCGGACAGTGAGGAGAGGTGGATGCCAAGATCCAAGAAGTTATTGGACTGTGAGGAGAGGTTGATGCTGATATCAATGAAAGAATTGGACAGTGAGGAGAGGCTGATGCCGAGATTCAAGAAGTTATTGGATAGTGAGGAGAGGTATATTCCGACATCCAAGAAGGTTTTGGACAGAGAGGAGAGGTTGATGCTGAGATCCAAGAAGGTGTTGGACAGTGAGAAGAGGTTGATGCAGAGATCTAAGAAGGTATTGGACAGCGAGTTGAGGCTGATGTGGAAATCCAAGAAAGTATTGGACAGCGAGATGAGGTCGATGCTGAGATCCAAGAAGGTATTGGACAGTAAGATGAGGATGTTGAGATTCAAGAAGGTATTGGATATTGAGAAGAAGCTGAAGCCGAGATCCTGGAAAGCATTGGACAGTGAGGAGAGGTTGATGCCGAGATCCTAGGAAGTATTGGACAGTGAGTAGGGGGTTGATGCCGAGATCTAAGAAGGTATTGGACAATGAGAAGAGGTTGATGCTGAGATCCAAGAAGGCACTGGACAGTGAGGAGAGGTTAATGCTTATATCCAAGAAAGTAATGGAGTGAGGAGAAGTTGATGCCGAGAACCGAGAAGGTATCGGACAGTGAGGAGAGGTTGATGTGGAAATCCAAGGTGTTGGACAGTGAGACTAGGTTGATGCCGAGATCTAAGAAGGTGTTGGACAGTGAGACGAGGTTGATGCCGAGATCTAAGAAGGTATTGGACAGTGAGACGAGGTTGATGCCGAGATCTAAGAAGGTATTGGACAGTGAGACGAGGTTGATGCCGAGATCCAAGAAGGTATTGGAGAGTGAAGAGTTTAATGAGATTAAAGAAGGTATTAGACAGCGAGGAAAGGTTTGATGTGAAGATTGAAGGAATTCAACACCTGAAAGAGGTTGATACATAAGAAAAGAATTGATAACCTGTAGAATAAAGCTGAAAGGAGGAAAAGCGTAGTTGTGGATGTTGCCTCCCTAAGTTATTGAACACCTGGATGTGAGAGAAAACCTTGAAAAACACACTGTATTCTGTCTTGGGATTCAGCATATCTCCAGGTGAAGGTGCAGAAATGCATTGCTGTTGGGTCTATAATGATCCCTTGAACTAAGATGGTAGACTGACAATGGGATGATAGCCTGTGGACTGGAGATCCTTTAAGACTGGGATACCCTTAGATCTCACGTTCTCCGGGGTTAGCAAAGCACTGTGCTTGTACCTCTGAAGATTGAACAGTAGAGAGGGTACTTCTTGGTGCATGAATGTGTCGAGAAAGCCTGTCGCTGGTAACAAGTACATATTTATTGAAGATGTGCATTAGTCCTCAGACCGATCTTGAGATGTCATCTGCCTCAACTCAAAGCTCGAAATGCAGTGGAAGGTCTCTTGTTCCCCACATATGAAAGTCTCGCCTGAAAAGGTGGTCTGGTGCTTGGAGGGAGCGTATAAGAAGACTTCTTGTGATGAAAGAAAGTAGAAGACAGGCCCCCTGTGACATAACATTACAATTGCTAGAATAGTAGTTTGAAGTGTGGTGAAAAATTATCTGATCTTGTGAAGCTTTAGATTGAGGTGTCCTATCAGCAGTCGGCATGCGTGGAGTCCCAGTACTGGAAGAACTATCATACACCGACTGAATACTACAGTGAGAAGTGATGAAAAATTGTCTGGTCATGTGAAACTCTGGATCCAGGTGTCCTATCAGCACTGTCTTCATGCGTAGAGTCCTAGCGCTGGAGGAATTATCACACATCGACTGAGCACGCTTGGAGACCTGGTGTGTGGCAAGAGAGTGAGAATACCTGGAACAAGGAGAATAATCGAGCATACATGTGGTGACTGTGTACATCTGTAGTACCACACTCCCTCTGCTGGGCTGTGTTCCTTGGTGAGGAAGTCTCCTTGGTGCTAACTGAAGAAGGTAGGATAAGAGCGGCAGCCTTCGTCCCGCCTGACAGTGTGCTCATACCCATATAGTACCAAGTACTGTACTGGTAGCAAAAGTTTAATCACTTGTACAGTACTCTGTACCAATTCCTCTCTCAAGTGTATGCGAGACGCTATCAGATATTCTTGTGATGATTGGTCTAAGCAGGTGGCTGCTGCTTCTTCGTTGCCAATGATGTTGTGTTCAAAGGCTTATTAGACACAGAAGATGAAGTTAAAATCAGGGCTGGGAGGAGAAGGACGTCAAGAATTTTCTGGTTAGCAATGATGAAACCACACTAGAGGATCCACGATTTTCTACCAAAGCGAGGACTCGTCAGCGGTTGTCACATCTTGTGCTTCCTCAGCAGGTGGAATAACAGAAGAGGAGGGAACTGCTACATAAATCCAGGTAGTCCTTGCACTGGCTAACACCTTATAGCTTTGAAGCCGACAGATTTCCATTGCTGCCTAGGAAAAGTCACAACTTCGTCAGGTCCAAATCTCCGCTGTCGTCATCATTGGTCACTACAAAGGAGGGTGATCATCAAGGAAGAGTGGAATATTACCTTCACTGAAGCTCCCCCCCACAAATCAGGGTCTCCCTTCGGTTTTCCTCAGGAGGACTCAGATCTAGAGGAAGCCAAAGAAGGTACAGCAGATTGATAACTGTATGATGAGAGAGAGCTAAAGAGCCTGTTCACCAACAATTAAAACTGCCAAAACATCTCTTTGGTCTTCTTTCCAAAACTGTCCACTCTAGTACAGGTCACAACTTGTATAATCATTAGTTAAACCTAATGCAATTGCTGCTAGGCTTACTAGGGTAGACCTGCATGTCAAGTCTTCATCGCAGCACGCAAGCAGCAAACACTGGAAAGAGAAAGCAGAATTATTAATCAAGCAAAGTTTAATAGTTTGCATAGAGCATACATACTGTTAGAGGGCCGAAATTAAAGTGGCAGGTCGGTGATTTGTTTTGTGGGCAGGGCTTATTCGCCCCCAGCGGTAACTACCACCACCTTGTTACCTGTACAAATTATTAAACGGCGAATTTTAGATTAGCTGAAGTCATACCGTGTTCCTCTTAAACAACGAAGGTTTGAATTAGTGTTGAAACAAATACTAATATGATGGGGTTATTGGCAAAACATATTTTTCAAGTATATTTTTCATACAAAATCCTATAGGCGTTGTCTCCCAAAACCACTAACCTCACCGACAATACAATAGTTTGGGTGAAAATCCTCTCATTTGTCTGATAAAGGCAGTACAGTAGTGTCTATAATATTTAAAAAAAATAAGTTATGTGGCTGGTAAGTGAGTGAAGAATTTGTATGAAACATAAGAATTCATTTTTGAAAAGGATGCATGCAATATGTAGACATGGGAAATAAAAATATAAAATAAAATTAATGGATAAAATAATGTAAGCATAAAAGATACTACAAAAATGTAAAAATTTGCATTATCTACATAAAATTTTCTAAAGGATTACAGATTGTCAATTAAATACAACAAATTTTATTTGATTCTATATTTACAAAAAGAAAATAACAATCCAACAGCTCTGGTGCATCCATAGAGGACACATCCTTTCATTTCTATGGAATATTAAGTAATATGGCATCAGTGGAAATTGATAACGAAATTGTTGGTCTCTGGTTTTATTTATGGGAAAATAAAAGAAATTATGGTTTATAATAAAGAAATAACATTTTTTCATCTTTCAACACAGCCAGGATAACTTCAGTTCAGCTGCCAAAGTTATAAAGTCACAGAGGCAATAGGATCAAAATCCACTGCTTAGAAGGCTGAAGATATGCAAAAGATAGTGCATTTTGGTCAGCAATAAATTTACGATACAACAAGAGGTAAAAACCTGGGAACAGGCATTCAGCAAAAATAGGTGAACTTTATAGATAAACTTTTAGTTCCATTGTATACAAGCTATAACAAACAACAACTCAAACTCACTGCTGTGTCTTACACGAACAACCATTTCGTACAATTCGTTGTTTAACAATCAAGCTTATTCCTCTCTATATTCATGGGAGACTACCAGCTGCAGCACTGCCCTTTAATAATAACAATAACAGATGAAGTGACATGCATAGGCCAACTATTGCTGTGCTCTAAGCAACTTAATGTTATGCAGCAATGGGTCTCCATTGACATTCAACAGTAGCAACAAAGGAGGCATTCCTTGGTGATGTGGAGAGCAGCAGTTCTGTTAAAACTGCTTGTCAACAAAATATAGGATGCAGAGTGACCAGGCTTGTGAGCATTATTAAATCTGTATATAGTATAGCTATATTTACAATAATTTGACATGAGGATTTAGGGTAGGAATATATATCTTTATATATTCAATGTCTCAACAACATCATATTTTGATATCAACAACATGTAATAAGTAAGGATTGCTGTTCAAGCCTGCACACTCCTGTGAGGCACCAGGCCCACCTACACCTACGTTCGCTGCAGCAGCCAAAAACGCTACCTACCATCAACACTACCCAAATGACATCTAAATGCTCAAGGGTAGAACATCACCTACATTAACCACTAAAACATCACAAGTCTAAAAATAAATAACAACTATCTATAGGGTTTACTATGCCTATCACAATGACAATGCATGAGATTGAAGCGATTCTGGGTGATGTGACTTAACAAACTTACAACCACACACCTGATGGGGACTAACCAAGGAGCAGCAGCCTATTGCACTCACGTGTTATGTGGGGGGTGGCGTTTTAAGTTTATCTGTATATGTAGCTGGTTTAAAGGCAGTATCCCCTACAGGTATGCAGATTTCAAGTGCAGTGCAACCCATGTGAGGCCCTATGCTCTTCAACCTCGGTAACCATAGCACCAAAAGCACGGCAAGTCGCGTGACTCAAGGACACTATCCTACAGCAATCTCGCACTGACTCACTACTTTGTTTTAAGTCCAACGTGCACACAGTTGCACAAACTTTTCTTGAATAGAGTACATGAATTGATAACAGGTGAGCATGTGACCCAGTTGGTCTCTGTTCACAGCAGTTTAAGCGTTGTACCCTCGGTGTCTGGGCAGTCCCCTGCCCAGCAATTTTTCCCTGTAAGGCACGAGCGGGCGAAGGCTAAGGAGATACCCCTTTGCCTGCCTTCTACCCCACAGGGTTAACAAAGTTGAGTAATTCCCAAACATGCTTCGAGGGTTACTCACATAACAGCACAGCACACTGTCCTGCAGGGTACTGGACCATCACCAGCACTTAAATTTCTTAAAGGATGAGGCTGAAGAGTGTGCTGTCCTGTAACCTGATGCGCTGGAGATATTGCTGGCGTTGAGGCGAGTGATGATCCAACACCACTGCTGCCAACATTACTGCGTCCTTCCATTTCATCACTGCTTTCCTCGGACTGCACTCCACTATCACCAACCTCTGTACGCTGGGTATTTCCATAATGCTTCAAGTATATATCTGGATTGCCAAACTGACCTTTACTGGCTTCACTTTCTTTATGTGAACCTGTAATGTGGGTCATATTGCTCAAGACTTTTTCAGCTTTCAATATTTCAGTAGCTAAGGACATTGGTGAGGTAGCTGTATATTGGCAAACCACATCATACTTATGTGGAATAGTTTCAATATCTTCAGATCCACACTCGCTGACAGTCTCTGACTCCATCTGAACCACAGGAGTTGTTTCACGAGATATTAGACTGCTTTGAGGTATGGGAGTGGCTGCAGGTGTTGTTTCGTCCACTTCTATCCCTAATTGATAATATTTTGCAAAAGCAATAGGATTATAGATATTTGGGTTTTCTGTGTACTTCTCAACTTCCTCCTCATCAAAGCTGTGACTAAAGGAGGCAGGTTGGCTAGATGATGCCTCAGAGTATAAATGCTCATTACTCAGGTTACTAATTGTACTTGAACCATCATAATCATCTAATGTGTCAGGAGATATTCCTCTTTGTTTATTGGATAAAGCAACCCTTTTGCTGCAGCTTTCCATGCCCACAATTGGGGCATCACTGGACGCTGCAGCGAAAGGGTTGCCTTCCACGTTTTTTGAATTCCTAACATTTGTTGATTGTGGAAGTTCATCCTCTATGTATTCATCTTCAGTATCCATTTCTTCTTGAATTTCGTTTTCTAGCAAGCGTGTTTGAACTTCTGAAAGGAAGAACGCTTTTTCTGGCGTTACCTCTCTTATCCACCTTTTAACAGCTTCAGTTACTTTCAAGTCTTTTAAGCTCTCTCCTTCTAAACTATTTTCTCGAGGCAAAGATTCTATTCTTTGAGGAATTATTGGTTCATGAACATTTGTAGGTTCCTCATTAGAATATTCTTGAGCATTTTCAAGTGTCAATTCAGAATTTTCAGTTCTAAAACTAGACTCCTTTGACACTTGAGTTGTGTTGTTTTGAGGTACAATTTCTTTGTTATGTTGTTCATTGGAAGAAGCTATAAGCTGTGCATTATCAGAACCATTAACAAGGTTACAAGAAACTCGGGATGCTTCTATTAAATCAAGTTCTGATTTATTCCCTAAATCATCAAGATTTTCTGTCGTTCCTTGGGTTACGTCTTCTGAACTTGCAACATCGCTATCACTTGAACCTGATGTGCTCTGTTCCTGAGCACAGTATTCTATATTTGCATTAGTTGTTTTACAGGAACTGTTTATGTTTTGTGTGTCTTTTGAGGTGAAATTTTGGTTCAAGTTATCAGTTTCAATGGCTGTGGTACAATTCTCAATCAAGTCTGATTCTGGTTGGATGGAAGCATCATTGTCACATATTAGTTGATTTTGATCATCAGTGGTTTGACTACTATCCTTTATGGAATTATCACCTGATAGTTTATATTGAGCATTATCTAAATTTGCATCTTTTGAAACATTTATTTCAGAGTTGGTTTTTTCATTGATATTTCTTTCCAAACTCTCTTCTGAACTGAAGCCTTCACTAATTTCAACTATACTGGTATCCACATCACACTGAGCTCCAGAAGCATTTTCAGCCAACAAAGAGCCATCTGTGTTCTCACTTGACTGCAATGAATCTTGGTCTTTATTATGTGCATCATGTTCATCAGAGGAAAATTCTGGTGGAACGGCTTCTTCAGATTCAGAAACGCCTGAATCCGAAGATTCGGTAGAATCGGACTTGCCAACTTTTGCTCTTTGCTCCTGAAGTATTTCTTGTATTTGCCTTCTTTCCTTCTCTTGCAAGTCGCTAAATATCCGTTTTGATCCGTCGTCTAGAAGGGCTCCTCCTAAATGTTGTACCTGTTGAGCTGCAAGATCTGGCAGAACACCTGGCAGGTAAGGCGAATGTTGTACAATGCCCTCGTCGGGATGCTGAGGGAAGGGTGCAGTCACGTATTGGAAGCCATGCACTTGGCATACAGATGGGGCAGCTTCTACAGGCACCACATAGCCACCGGGAGTTGCCACAAAAGGCTCGCCTGTGTATAGCTGTGGGTCAAGGTAACAACCCTGTAATTAAAAATAAAAAAATAAAAAATCAGAAATTTAAATGGGTCAATTTTATCATTTTATAGAATAGGCCATCAATTTGATAAAGTACAGTAGTACTTAACTTTGAGACTGCAGCCAATATTGGTAGTTACAAAATGCTTATTTGAGAAAGCTAAAAAATTCATACTGTAGTACACAACTGATATAAAGCTATTTTGTAAAATTAGTCAATCCAAAGGCAATGGAAAGTATAATTACAGGATTATATCATCAATACAGTATCCCTTGAAAAGTGACATTAGTATTTAGTTTGCATATCACAATTGAGAAATTTGTTTTGGGATAATATACTACAGTACAATACAATTACTTGCATTCCAAAGTAGTCAATTTCCTTAAACTTGCAAACATAACATGCCCTAAACTTCATATAATTTAATTCAGTATTAAAATAATCTAAAGCTAAAAAAAAAAGGTAAAAATTTTTATTCGAGATGGGAATATGGAACGAGTTAAAAAGCCACTTTACTCTATACATAGGACTTACGTAGCACAAATTGGTTCAAGACTACCTGGACTTACATAGCACAAATTGGTTCAAGACTACCTGGACTTACATAGCACAAATTGGTTCAAGACTACCTGGACTTACATAGCACAAACTGGTTCAAGACTACCTGGACTTACATAGCACAAATTGGTTCAAGACTACCTGGACTTACATAGCACAAATTGGTTCAAGACTACCTGGACTTACATAGCACAAATTGGTTCAATACTACCTATGTTTCATTAACATTATTTAAGCAGGTCAGATTTGCTTGAATTTCTTAGTCTGGATAAAGCTAAACAGGTAGTTTATACATTGCATGGATTACAATAACCTCATCAGTACCTAGATGTTTAATTGGTTATTATTGTATGGGTCATATTTATCATGTGCCAACCTTGAGATTTCCTATAGCCTACATATCTGTTGTCTTGGTGGATCCCCCCCTTGCCTAATAAGTTCAATTTTTAACATTGCGAGAAGTTTTTCTAATGATTCATTTCCTGATAAACTGACAGTCTGTTATAAACTGAATACATAATATTATAATATTAACAGGAGCTATTTAATACGAATCCAACCTGTGACCTGTCTATTACAGCTTCAAAGCAAACTAGCCAGTCAGTGTTATGAATAGCACAAGAGTAGGCTAATAATTATTTTATCTACAGTAAAGCACGAAATTAACATTACACTAGTCTAACAGAATTAATGTGTCATATTTCTAATTTGGCAAAGTTAACATAATTATAGTAGGCTTACTGATCACAATTAGGGTGATAATATTCTCCTTATCTCAAATCTTCGTACTGATTGACAATTCAAATCTCTTATTCAGTCATTACTGCAAAGTAAGTACACTCGCAAGGAAGCTACCAGAGGCTTTATTTATATTTTTTTTAAAATTAAAAACTGACTAATGGGACAACTAAAGCGATTTGAAGCCCTTTATGAAGAATGATCTGACCAAGGGCAGTAATAAATTCTGACGCATAAGTAATAATGACTATTGAGTAGTTGGTCTCCCTGGCTATTATCATCATCAAACATGACATAAGCTTACCGAGGATGAGATTTCCGCATGCCGACGGCGTTGATATTTTTTCTTTTTCCTTTTGCTGTAGCCTCTTTGCTGGTGTTGATGCTGGTCGGCGACAACAACTGGGTATCCGTAGAGCACTGCAAATGAAAAAAAAATCAATAAACTAGAACACTGACATCTAAGATGGAAGGAAGATAAAGATTTTTTTTTTGGGGGGGAGGGGGCGGAATTTAGTTATAAATATATTCTAGGTTCAAGAAACTATGGGAATAAGAGATATAGTTTTGCGAAAACGTATCTTTATTTAAACTACGTGCTAAAAAGGTTACCCATTATAGTTACAGTAATAAGCTACTTTTAAAATATACCTGTGCACTAGAGCCAAAATCTTAAGACATAAAACTAATAAGATATTTAATCTTGAAAGTCAATCATTAAAGGTTCGGGAACAATTCAAATATAGTTGTCCTAAAAAAATGGTTAAAACACCATTACAAGCAAATTGCTAATGGAAATTACCAAATTTCACCCAGTGACGTGACCAGTATATTAGGTTACACTAGTAAATTGAAACATGAAACATTCAATAGGTAAATCTAAAAATATAGTATAAAAAATGTATTACCAATGTAAAAATTTCAACTGATAAGTTGCCGAATCTTTTTTTTTCTTTTTTTTTCAAGATCCCTCCACGGGTAACTTCATATTACACCTCTTAAAATATGCAACACAATTTGGTCGAAACAGTATAAACGAGAGAAAAAAAATCTGGCACGATGACAAATGCGTCGTATTTTGTCATGCACGACCTCCGCCCCGCGTTCAGAAGGGATGGTCACTCGCCAATAACGCACCTTACAATGCCTATTTCAACATGACATTCTTCTAACACACTAAACAGTAACACACACAAAAACAATGAAAACTACCACGTACAAGGATCAAGTATCCGCCTTTTCGAACTTTTCAATAAAGGTATTCATGCAATGCTTGGGTCTGCGTAGTGGTATAAACCACAGCTGCTGATTTGTTGATGCTAAGCATCGATGAGGTTGAGGGAAGGGTGCTGGTGAGGGCTGAGTGCCATGCCCCGCAGGGTGGAGCGGGTAGAGGCTGCCAACATCGTCTGGCACTCCCTTATGACAATTACGGCACTTAAAAGGTTACTTTCGACGTTGTCATAAAACAAAACGGACAACTATTGCTGAAGTCCTGTGGTATCGTTCGTCTACAAATAGGACAGTGATCTAGAAGTGTTAAATCTCATAATCCAGGACATTTAATTCTGACAACTTGCATGGGTGCCACATCTAGCCCTCCTCTCTATTGGTTAAAGAAAACAAATTAAGCAACGACATACGGATATAACTTTACTTCTATTCTCCTTCCATGTTAATTTCCGACCGTTTATGTTAAAGGAACTCTGTTTAGTATAAGTTTTTATATAATGAATCAACCTAAATATGAACGACTATAACAACTACACTATTTTCTTTCAACTGACCCTCACGTGATGATTACGTAATCGTATTAAGAGTTTTGTTGCCTGTATAAACAATTTTTTCCCATACGCTGCAATTAATTCCCATACGCTGATACCTAAACCATTGCATAACGAAACGAGAATGTGGTAAATTAACATATTGCTCTACTCAAATTTTATTGTGAGCTTGCTAATCAAGATGGTTTAATATTTTAAATGAACTCAAAAAATCAGTACAAATATTTGATACCCTCAAGAGTTTAGAATTTGTGCGTATGGACATTTAGTATGCATTTAGAAAGCGTCCAATGAGATCGGAATTTATATATATATATATATATATATATATATATATATATATAATATATATATATATATATATATATATATATATATATATATATATATATATATATATATATATATATATATTTGTTATGTTCTATCTTATGTACTCCCTTTAAAATAAACTCATCACCGTGTAGCTTACAAACAACTACAGCACCCATACCGTCCCATACACCCACTATACCAACATTCCCCCTCCCCGGAGGCCCGGACGCTGGAGTCACATGACTATCTACTCTTTTGGCACATGTCCAACATACACTCAACTAGTTTGCAATGCGCATTAATGAAATGCAGTTTTTTTTCAGGCAATTCAATTCCATATCCCGTTTGTGGACTACTCGGACGACTCGTAAAGTATCCTGAGAATTGGCATAAGTCAAAATTATCAAGCAGATTTCTGATGCATACAACAAAAATTAATAAGTAGGGTTGCTATGTTGGCAACTCGGTAAAGGTTATTTGTACAAGCCACCTCAGGAATGATCGAAGTATTCTGGGATGATGAGACTTTGGCTTAAATACTCCATAAGTACTCAATCAATTATGAATATTTTAAAGAATAAAATTTGAAAAAAAAAATAATTCGAATGAATAATTACAAATGAGTGCCTATTGACAAAGATATGTAATGCAAAATTAAAATGATTGATCAATATTTTATATCGACAACGAATAGTATACACGTCAACACTCATCTCTTCACTGGAGGAGGAACTATCTTTAGATAGTTTTTACTAACTTTGGTAACACTGTAGTCTTCAGTTCGTAATGAATTTAGTTTTAACTTCATATGATTGTACAGTTAACGCTATACCTTTTCCACTCTTAAAACAGTTGTACTATTATACGTTATATATCATGCAACAATTCTGATATATCATAGACTCCAGGAACGGATAAGTAAGTACCTGTACATTGCAAACATTTGGGACGGGCTGAAGAGATTGTACCTATGGTAACATTCTGCATATTTCAAAATACAAATAATTAATTATTATGATTGTCATCATTACTAGCTAAGCTACAACCACAGACCAAGTCTGTGATACAACCTTAGTTGGAAAAGCAAGATGCTCCAACAGGGAAATTAGCCCAATGAGGAAAGGAAATATGAAAATGGATAAGAAATCAACATAAAATATTTTAAGAACAGCACTATTGTTAAAACAGATCTTTCATTATAGAATATAAAAAGACTTATGTCATCCTGTTTAACAAAAATATTTGCTGCAACTTTGAACTTTTGAAGTTCTACTATTTAACAACCCGGTTATGAAGATCATTCCACAACTTGGTCATAGCTGGAATAAAACTTCTGGAATTAAGTGTAGTATTGAGCCTCATAATGGAGAAGATCTGGCTATTAGAATTGACTGCATACATAGTATATGTACTGTCAGGGGAGATCTGAATGTTAAGGATGGTCCGAATTATGAAAATCTTATTTAACATGCGTAACTAACTAATTGAACGACAGTGCCAGAGATTAATATCTAGATCAGGAATAAGAATTTATATCTAGATCAGGAATATGAAATTTAATAGACCGTAAGTTCCTGTCCAACGAATTAAGATGAGAATCAACAGCTGAAGACCAGACAGGAGAACAATACTCAACCCAAGGTAGAATGAAAGAATTAAAATAATTATGAGATTGCAGTGTAATGGGGGGGGGAGGCAAAGTTGAAATGAACTAAAACTTGAAACGCTAACTAAAAGCCTACAAAGTATTTAGATACGAGAGGAAGATTTAAGTTACATTAGTACATTACGAGGGCATTAAACATCGGCTTCTATTATCATACGTTACGTCAAGTTTCTTGATTTTTATTTTCTTTTTTTGTGAAACTAAGATCAATGAAGTAAATTCTTTCCAGTTTTAAGATAACCTTTAAATAAATTGTGCGTCACAAACCTTTATCGATTACTGTGATTAGTGTTTGTGGCAATTCGCGGACAATTAATAGTATTTCACCTACTAGTCTTCATGTAGTGGTAGGATTTTCAAAGCCTTTTAACATATCAAAAGGATCGGCCATCATTCTGAACTAGTTTTATTCCCTCTCGCCCTATAATTTTGTTTCCTCATCTTCTATCACGAGGAATTAATCCACAAAGTTCTGATGATTTTATAGTATTCTGAGTGTTTCAGAATATGACTACTCGCTATAACGACTTGGTTTTTTATTTGAATTCTTATGTATTTGTGGTTGCGACTTGCAATGGCATCGTCATTTACAGTACTTGCACAAAGCCATGGCTACCAACTACGAAAAGGCTTGGGGGGGAGGAAAAGTGCAAACTCATTATGAACAGAGTAGTAGAATAGGTCAGTACACAACCGACACTCATCAAACGTCAAACTACACTAGTACTTTCTATCAAGAAGTTACGAGAAGGAAAACATTCTAGATAAAACTGTATCCTCGAAATAAATTTTTGAAAATTAGCAGTTACCACAATTACTGGAAAAAAAATTACAAAGATGAGAAAAATCTTTATTGTGGTTTCGACAGAAGTAACAATCAATAACAACTAAGATATTAACGCTATCAAAAGGATACTGAAGACACTTATTCCGCGAATCCTTTGCCAGTGACGATTTAACAGTAAATGAGCAATAAGCGATATGAAATGTTGAATACTTTGAATGAACAAGATAAAATGACAGTGGAGGTCCTGTAGAGAGCGAGGTTCCCCTGCTGCATGGGACTGGAAAAACAGCCGTCAAAGTAAAGTAAGTAAGAAGGGAGAAATGGTAATCAAGATTACGGAAAACTATATATTCGAAGTCTTTATTTAATAACTAAACATCCATTCTATGTCTAATGAGTCGAGTGCAATGGACTACAAACTACAATTAAGTTTTCATCGAGGTGTGGTAAAACGCAATTCGAGGCTGTAAACTGTGGTGAGACCTGTCCTTGGATAACGCGGGGGACTGTATCTATAAAAGGAAGCTTGAAACGAACTTTGGAAACAAGAGAGAATCTTTCATACAAAATTAAAAGGATTTCTGTATTTGCAATTTAGAAATTATCAATTAATTGACAAAGCCAAAAACCATTAGCTGCAAATCCAACTCAGGGGAAAACGACTAGTTTGCACAAATCATTCTCTGATATGATTTCGCTTATCTTATTCAAGTATGTAATAGGGTAAGAGATTTACGAATGACTCCCAACTCTTTAAATTTCATGGCAAGAGCAAGGGTATCTCCGTAGCAAACTTTCCCTAATCGTTAAGGGGAAGTCGTTCTTTACACTAATGTTCCTCTCCTTCCAGGAACTATATTGCCAAGAAAATTCAACTACATTTCCCTTAGTTGAGCAGATAACTTATCATCATCTCTTTAATTAAATATAAAGTACATAATTGATAATGCCTTATCACTTTAAATTGAATAAATTTGGGAAGTGAGACTTTCCGCATAAAAGAAAAAAAATACATTGTAAGCAACACTTTACTGAAGGATGTTAAAAGTCTATAATGGGGCACCTGAGAATAACTAAGAATGCATCAGTCTCCAAATCTAATAAGAAATGAGACGATATTTCAAGTGACAGCCTTTCCATGATCGTTTGGAGAAATTTTTTACACTAACGTTACACTCATGAATTTTATTGCCGGAACAATTAATATCACGCTGGCAAGATCGCACTTAGTTTTGATAAGTAATTTGCAATATGTTTATTACATTACTGGAGGGCAATACCTTGAATCTTCCATTTGGAAGGAACTCTTGCCTAGGTTCAGCAGAACAATAAAATGAGAGAGAGAGAGAGAGAGAGAGAGAGAGAGAGAGAGAGAGAGAGAGAGAGAGAGAGAGAGAGAGAGAGAGAGAGAGAGAGAGTTTACACCCACACAATAAAAGGATAAGTTTTAATACTTCCGCATTCGGGGGTCTGCGTCCGATCCCCGAGTACCCAAACAGCGCATAGCACTTAGCTAACACAACCGTCGTGAGCCGGTCATTGCACACGTAATATTAAAGCTGTATGGAAATCAGTCTGGTGGGGAAAGAGCAACGCTTACACCATGCAACTTTAAGGGAGACCGAGGTGCAACGGATTGCGGGAGAAAGGGGGTTGGGTTGTTGGAAGATGAGTAGGAGATGAGGTATAGGAGGTCGGGGCCGGGGGGGGGGGGGGGGAGGAATCTGCAGGAGACGAATAGAGGGAAACAAGAAAACTTTACGTCTGCTTTCTGACTGTATGGATGATCGTGCATTCATGCACTGAGCGACAGTGGCACAGTCAAGAGAGAGAGAGAGAGAGGAGAGAGAGAGAGAGAGAGAGAGGAGAGAGAGAGAGAGAGAGAGAGAGAGAGAGAGAGAGAGAGAGTTTTAAGAGAATTCTACAAGGGAACTTACTATTGATCTATTTTATAAGGTTCCAAATTCGCACATAGTATCCTGAAGGACCTAATTTTCATACACTTAAACAGAGCCGTACTACGAAATTCACAGTATCACCAAGCATAACTAAGTGAATGCAAGATTGAACATATATTTCCCCCATATGCTACACTTTCTCTAACATATCCATCGCCATACTCATGCATGGAATTTAGAATTTCGGTATCATTTTAAAATATAGACAGTGCCACTAAAAGCAGGTTTCGTTAACATATTTTTCATTAAGAATCGACTGTGCTGTCCACTAACGTCATTAACGAGAGCGTCGTCCTCTGAAATATAAATCGTAATTTTTTTTGTTTAATTTCCCAATGACCTCCATTACCACACCTATCATGTTATGTATTTTGGTCACCGCTTCATCTCTATTGGTCCTATCAGCAAATTATACAAGGCATTATAAATATTGGTTGGTTTTAATATTAATTGCCCCTTTTGGCCCCTGTGTCAAAGGTATACATTTCATATAACTACTTTACCATCCATTGCATTATTAACCTCTTAAAATATATTATCAGAAGCACACGAGTACACTAACAATAAATTAATAAATTATCTTTCTTAACTTTAACAGCAATCAAGTTCCATTCTTAACTACTACTACTTTAGATTGCCCGGAGCTTCCCTCCGGACAGGGGTTTTTTAACGGTGCGTCTAGCCCTTAGATTCTTAACTAATTTGGGAGCTGACATCATCAGCCTCTATTCGAGTCAAATTCTAACGATTATTCACTTCTCTTGAATCACCTTCCAATGACTCAAATTTATCCATAAAACGATCAAATTTTAGATCTTAAGATAAGGAACAAATTTCCTTGGGCCCCTGCTGGGCCTTTCCGTAAATTTTCAAATTCGCTAGGCAATAAGTTCAAGTGAGTAATTTTATTTTCTTCATATCAACACTGATGACATCGATAAAACCTCCATTTATATAGCACTCAAAACTTTTACATCGTATTAAACCCTTTATCATTTTCTTTTGCAGTTGAGACCATGGGACAAAGTTCGGGAAAATAATAGCCATAAATAAGGTTCATTGGCACTTTCCCGACTGATAAATTTTGGATGCACGATAAAAAATGTCATAATTTCAATTTTTTTTATTTTTGCCCAGCTCAAAATGCCACAGCACTCGGTCAGCACTTATACAATTCACGCCGAGAAGAGAGAGAGAGAGAAGAGGAGAGAGAGAGAGAGGGAGAGAGGAGAGAGAGGAGAGAGAGAGAGAGAGAGAGCGAGCATATGAGGCTACTTCAACCAAAACTGTGATAGACTGCTACTATAAACACCTTCGGATATGTTTGGATGCATCCGTTTATTTTTCCTATATCGAGAATAGGAAGTGAAAGAACTTGGTAAATAGAGGCGATTAAAGGCTACTTCCTTTCCATACTACCTACCGTTAAGTAGAGAGAGAGAGAGAGAGATACTGCTAACTATCGAACAGGAATGGATTGTAATGAGCAAAACCGTGGAGGAAATCCATTACTTGAAGTAATAAGAAAATCATTAAAACCGTATAGTGAATTACATAATTTTAATGACCCCTTTCGAGAGGTTGGTTAGGACCTTGCTGCAGACTTTGGTTAAGTGGCAATAGGTCGTAAGGGGAAGCAAATGGCCAATGGGGTGAGAAAAATTTTCCTTTGTGCCAATTCGCATCAAGAATGAACTATTTTGAAGCAACTAAGAGACTAAATAACTTATGTTAAAGAATAAAAATTTGCATATCAATTTGATCAAGTAAAGACAAGCAAGCCCCTGGGGGGGGGGGGGGGGTTTTCAACCATACTTGGGTACTTCGACACTTGCTCGAATAATAGGGGGAAATCAATATTGTTCTGTTGGATTGTTTTCTCTCCTGGATCTTTAAACCGTTGCTTGTCTTCGAAGTCTTGATAGACAACATTTTACTTAAATAAAAAGAAATCTATTGAGCAAACATTAAGGAAAGCACCCCAAACATGGACCGTTCTCCATAAGAAAAAATCAAGCCATTGTTGGTCAAGACCCTATTCAAGTAATTAACTGGACGAAGTAGCAGTCTTTTCAGAGAAAGGAACTACAATGAGCTCAGTGTAAAATAAATCCAAAGATAAAGACGTCTGAAACTGCCAAATGAAATTGTGGAGTCAACTCTTAAAGATTCGCCATTTTATCGTGTAAAACTTTCTTTGCAAACGTGAATAGAAGGAATTTTCTACTGGTTTCAGAACCGAGTTTTTGCAAACGGTACAAGTAATTGAATGTTTCAAAAGTGACAATTTATAAAGCTTTTTTTTTAGGTGAAATTTGCAGTCTAAAAAAAAAGGAAAAAAAAGTAAAACTACCAAACTCTGTAGGCCAGCGGTAACTGTGCAAATTAATTAATCTTGTTTTAGCCACAAACCAGAACACCATAGAGGACGTGCTCTTCAGACCCCATCGTTGGAATTTGTGATAGTTGATCCTTCCTCGTCACCAGCTTTAGGTTATGTAGTAGATTCTCGCAATGCCGAAACACTATTACTAATAATACTCAAAAGTAGGAATTCCTAGAACAACTATTCATAGTGATCAGTGTTAAACATACAGTTACCGATAGTTTCAAACTATCAGAACCTAGTTACATGTCTACTGTATCTAGAGCCTTTAAATATGCGGCCAACGAGACTATACAATAGGCTCCCACGAGACACCCGAATAATTGAGACATTAAGACTTTCAAGAAAAAAACTGAAGACCACCTTATTTTGCGAGTGTTTTTACAGTGATGATTAAACAGTAAGCAAACAATATGCATTGTGAAAATGTTAAATGCCCCTAGAATGAACATTATAAAACAACCGCGGAGGTCCTGTAGAGAGTAGGGTTCTCTAACTGTTCACCGAAAGAACCACAGGCGTGTACACAACAACCAGTCGAGAGTTACTGGAACAATCACACATTACGAATAAAATGTATTCTCTGGTGTACGCGAAAAAAATATTTACATTGATTTATGTGGAAAGTAAGTTTTTCTGTTCCATAGATTTTGTGAAACCTTTGTAACTAATATTTTATTTTCATTAAATTTCTCTTACAAGTTTTATGTATTTTCTTAGTCGACATCTCCAGTGTTAAAAATTTTAAGAACTTTTAAATTATACTTATCGTAATATATATATTTCGTCCAATAAAGAAATTCAAAACTACATATTTAAGATTGAAACCATAAGAAATAGCCTACTTGCTACTGTTAGGAGTGCTTACCTCTAAACTGCATATATATCCAGGAATCCACGAGGTGTTTTTCTTTACTGGTCAGTTAAGGGGGTGCTTATCTTTACTTGATCCCATCAAAGTTCGGTATACAATATAAAAGAAAAGTTCGTAGCACGATATCAGCATTGTCTTATGGAAAATGGAAAGCATACCAATATAGTTGCCGACGAGACAGGGCTAGGCAATATGAACAGGAATGTCCAAGTCGTCGGGATCAAGGTCTATTGGGTTAACCGAAGCAATGCCCTACCGCTTTACAGGCGAATATATTTTAATCTTTAAGGCTGTATAGACGCTCAACAATAATATTCCTAAATCCAAGGTTATAGGTTTTATTTACTCTATTTTGTCCTCCCAAAATGTTCCCTAATTCCCATTCCGGTCTTCTTCATTAGAGATCCTTTAACAAAGGTTAACCATTTCAGATAGAAAAAATGCAGGGATCATAAGGATATAAAGAATAAACTTAAAAGTAATAACTATAATTCCCTCAGTAATAACTATAATTCCCTCTGCAACGATAACATATGGCTATCTTCAAAAAAAAATACGAATATGAAAATCAAAGCTTATAAAAACTAACAAGAATAATTACACAGGCTAACACAGAAACACAGGAATACGTACAAGTAGCTTTTTCTCTGAAGAAATGAAGGCGGGGGAAAAAAAAAACCGATGCAAACTAGGTACAGGTCACAGCGAAGATGGAAGACACGCTCGGATTGTTAGGCCCCGTGAAATGCCTATGCATCAAGGTCTCAGACACCTAGCTATATGTATTTACAGGCTATATTTGAATGTTCGTAACATGACTGTAAAACACGGCTACATACAGGGGTAGTTTGTATGTACCTTTAATACACAAGGTATTTTTGGGGGTGTGGGCATACTTGCCCAAGTTCTAAAATCATCAAAAATACCTCGCGCGATTGTGTAGACTAGAGACGGCCTTAATTCTAAACACAAGCTGCATGTGTTCTCATATGTATGAAAGGCGACTCAAATATAGCCACACGAGTACATAACTATTCCCTAACTAAAACATAACGAAAATGAACATGCTTCAGCATAAAATACCAGCAAATACATACTCCAGCCATATTGATTACCGCTGAAATTAGGAAGAATGCAGAGAAAACAGTGAAACGTCTATTCGTCACCACTCTCCAAAAGTCTACTGTTTATTACCAATTCTCAAAGGTAAGTATCCAAGACTAAAGTCGGCTGGAGAGCGAATGCTGTTGACGGCCCATACAGCTTGAGAAACAAGTCTTTAACCAACTACTATTGCGGTAGTTACAAGTTTCATTTGGCAGAGGAGCTTTTATTTTCAAGTTCATTGGATTTGTTTTACTTATATTCAATGTTGATCTTGATACTTTATGTAACTTATATATTTATAGTCATATAAATAACAAATCCATTCACTTCACATCAGTACATATTTCAAAACAATTATATATTTCCATTAAATATGTTAAAGGTATCAAAATCTGTTTGTTTTCGTGGGGTTAAGTTTTATATATTCATATATATAATTTAATATATATATATATATATATATATATATAGAGAGAGAGAGAGAGAGAGAGAGAGAGAGAGAGAGAGAGAGAGAGAGAGAGAGAGAGAGAGAGAGAGAGAGAGCAGCGTGAAAGATAGAAGCTCATCTAAAACGTCTCAATGGGTCCTTATTGGACCTCCAGGGCTCCTAGTTTTCTTCAAAAGATTGTGTGTTGACATGAACGTTTACCTCCGTTTTGACAGGCTTTCTTCAGAATTAAAGTTTTGACCAAGGAGCTTAGAAAACTAGAAAGGCAGGTTTTGTATATATCCGGCAAGAAATACATGATTTGGTAATTGTTTCGGTGTTTTTATTTCATTTTCAGAGAAGAAAGGAGAAACAACAGCAATCTGAGTGTTCTAAATATCAGTTAAAGGAACAACAAAATAGTTACATTTGATCAGTTAGTCGTGTAAATTACTGGTAACAAGTCACTGGAAATCAAATATTTGTCACCAATAACAATGTTATTGATTATTATAATTCTATCAATAACCTTTCGAATAACAGACTTCCTAGTCTCGCTCATTTGAAGATAGATGGTCTCTTCGAAAGATTTAGTGCACGAGATTCATCATATCATTCATCAACAATAATGCAGTTAAATGATGAATGTGGCAGTTACTTGTGTCGTCCTCTTGTGAAATAACTCTCTGGGGGGAGGGACTTGTCGCAAAACATACATACGTATGTACACATAAATAACAATTACGGGTAAAATTTTATCTAAGTTAGAACAAAGGAATTAACCGCAATGAAACGACAGATTTTAAGAACTCTGAATATCCCATTCAAATCCGAAAGGATTAAAATTTTTCCGATTCGTTTTTCCCTTTTCGTCATTAAAATGATAATGACGATTCATTCCCTCCCTCATTTGCCTTTCATGGATTTGATTAGCGGTTGATGGCATCAACCTCGTCACCCGTCTTTCATTGGATGAAATGTATTTCATG